>NC_081344.1:16982489-16996772 GCF_029784015.1 Lycium ferocissimum
TTTTCCTTTTCTGGACCCCCCCGGTTCGTCCCTTTTCCCTTTCAACGCCCCCCCTCTCCATCAAATTTGGTGGTTTGTCACGCCGTTTTGGGCAAATCTTGTACCTTTTTCGTATCCCCGTCTGGGGCGTACGTCTCTTTCCTTCCCTTTCTTTTTTTGAAGCAAAGCTTGACCCAATCAATAAAGCGAGAGGTTACCCTTCCCTTTTTCGCGAAAAATACGACCATGACGAGTCCAAATAAACGTCCTACGTTGACTATTTGCTTTTCACGTGATACTTGACAGAAAAATGAAGCTTACTTCTTTCTACCTCTTTTCCTTCATTTTTTCTTGGTTTCGTGTTTACTTCACCATTTTCGGTGAAATAAAATAAATCACAAGACACCCACACACTTTCGTGATTCTGCCGACCAAAATTTTGAATTTCAAAGTAATGGGACACAAACCCTAGTCCTATCCTATAAATACCAAGTTTGAGAACCATTTGGGGGGCATGGTTTTTGAACGGCGAAATCTCATCCCTGAAAAGAAGATAGCCGTAGCCTTACACGAAAAAAGAAAAAGAGCATAAAAAGAATAGTCGACAATATTATTTTTCTCATTTTTTCGATCTAGTTTTTTTGGGGTTAATTCAAGCAAGTTCGGGTTCATAGTGTTCGAGCGTGGATTCGTGGCCCAAATCCCAGTTCACTGCACCCGGCCAGGTAATTTGCCATTGTTTAATTTAGCTTAGGCTATTAGCATGTTTGGCTTAGTTCGAATATTGTTTATTTGTATGTTGATAATTCAATCTAGTAAGTTTACAGGTCTATTTGGGTTTCAGTCCTAGTTAATTTGGTTAATGATTAGTTAAGCATGTATAATAACTTGTGTTATAGTTGTTCATTCAAATCTAGTTCAATATGACTTAGTCAATCTGGCACGAATCAGTTAAATAATCATGTGGTTAGCTTAGGGATATGAAACGACTTGTTTATCCATCTGTCCTTGTGTTAGTTAAATTCAAATCGATTAATTATTGTAAGCGACATGCTAAGTAGTCTTCTTCCATATTTATAAGGCCTGACTGGTGGAACATGGTCTAAATCTTGCTTTGCAGTGCACTTGATGATTCATAAGTATGATTAAAGGCTGTTGTGTCTGATTATGTCTATATTTATAAATGTGATAATATGAAAATGAACCTATCAACTTGTTTTACAAATTAGTAGGTGTTCACTTATGGATTTTGGGGTAAATATGGGCTGATTTAAGTTATAGTATCGGTTGCGTTATGTGTTTAAGGGGTGCGAACCTGTCTAGGTCATTCAAGTCTATTAAAGGCTTGTTTTAGATGATTTTCGCCTAGTACAACACTCATGGTCTTACGCTTGTTCAGACGATATTTCACCCATAACGATGCTTCACGTGCTCCTTTAGTATTTCTGTATTCCTTACTTGAGTATGTGGGTTAGCATGGACCATCAATAATAAGATAGTTTGTCTGAGTGAATGAATATGTATGCCTGTTTTGAGATCCTGTATTGGTTGTGAGACCAATTGGTCAATTTGTATGTTTAAGGCTGCCTTCCCCTGCCTTTGCTCATGTTCCTTCTTTTGATAATGTTGAGTCTGTGTTAATTCATCATATGGGAATCATTTCTACTCTGTCCTTCATAGTTATGTAGAAATTGCTATTGTGGCCGAATCACTTAGTTTAAAGTTCCACCTGTTTAAAATAAGATCTAAAGATGTATGTTAGGATTATGCACGATGAAACTTGTCTTCTCTCTTTTAAGGTCATTAGGGATTAGAAGAATGTGTTGACTGAGTATTTGTTTCTTATCGTAGTGCCTGTCTAAGCAAGATTAAGGTGGAAATGGTTGGCAGATGGCGGAGGTTTGAGAAACTAATCAGTCCTTTTAACACTTTAGCATAAAATAGGCCAAAGCAGTTCATCTAGTAAGGAATAAGAATGTTTCAACTCCATAGTTTCCCCTAATTGTCATATTGTGGAATTAATGCAAAAACATATGCTAGTTTGAATGTTGATGCGCTCAGCTGCTGTTTGCGTGTTTACGTTGGAGTACCAGAAATGCTTGATATTGTACTCTCAAATTGTCATATTTGCATAAGTCTTCTTGCCACATTTGCCCATATTGATTTAACAGATTTGTTCTCGTATCACCGCACTCCAGCGTCGTTATTTTGAAACGGTTTGTCCTTTCTTCGGCTATTTACCGCCCTCTCGTTTTGAACCATGAACCTTTGCAATCTTGGCCATTTTGTTGCCCTGCTCTGATGCATATTGTTGCTACATTTAGCCTGATGTTGCATTTAGCCACAGATAATTGCCTATTCGCAAGGCCACTGCCACTAAACGTTCTGCTGCATTTTTCTGGGCATTGTGACTGCCATATAGGGCTCTTAGAGGGGCTGCACCTTGGTTGTTGTATTATCTGGTATTTGTTGTGGTTGTGAGCTCAATTTAGAT
This sequence comes from Lycium ferocissimum, assembly GCF_029784015.1. NCBI lineage: Eukaryota > Viridiplantae > Streptophyta > Magnoliopsida > Solanales > Solanaceae > Lycium > Lycium ferocissimum. The sequence goes on from NC_081344.1 coordinate 16,984,963, forward strand.
ACCTTTGAAGTCTCTTAGCTGCCGCTGTTTGAGGTTGTCTGATCTCTTTGTTTTGAAACCATTGCTGGTGTATTTTTTGCTCAATTTGGAGGCCATTGCTGTTGCTTTGCTTAGAATACTGTTGCTGCATATTTGGCTTTGGCATTTGTTGTCTTGAAACTATTCTAGAGTAGTCTGCCAGTACTTCTTATATTTTTGCTCAAAAAAAATTGAACAAACTGCTTATTAAATGTGTTTCATTTCCTAATCCTTTTCACCATTTTCTTTTGCATGTACACTTCGGAGCAAAATAGAGTCTTTATAAAGACTCTCTTGCACCGAGCCGGTCTTATTTTTGAGATTGCCGCCGCTAGCTATCGAATGCGCATCTCCATTTTTTATTCACTCACTCCGCTCCCTCAAGCACATCAGATCAAAAAAGGGGAAATCGAGAATTCGCATTCGCCTCTTCATTAATACTTCTCCTCTCTCGAAAATATCTAGACTAATGCAAGAAAAGGGGAGAAGACGGGAATGATTGCTATAGTTGTTCTTCCTGTCGTATGCTTAATTGATTATTTTCTGTGTGTGATGATTTCTTTTTATTAGACTTAGAACATTGAAACCTTAGAGGGGATAATTGGGGTATTATTTCAGCGAACCAGAAAGAGTTTTGAGCAATGGAATTTAGATTATTTTCACTCTTTTTGAGCAATGGAATTTAGATTATTTCACTCTTTTTGAGCAATGGAATTTAGATTATTTTAAACCCAAGATTATTTTCACTCTTTTTGAGCAATGGAATTTAGATTCTCATGAATCCGAAAGAGTTTTAAATATAGCTATAGACATTAATAGAATCTTCAAGTTTAACAAATCATATATTATTTCGTTGGCAACTTAGCATTATTGACTAGTGTATTTCAAATCTTAAGTTAGTCACGGCACCCTATTTCTCATTTTTTTCTAAACTAATCACGGTATTATTTTCAGTCTCTGTACTTTTTTAGTTTCGGTTTTCAAATAAAATATCTTCCAACATTTTTAAGTAGATGGCAAATCTTCTTTAAACCTAACCCACTTTTCAAGTTTGACAATAATACCTATGTTATTTCGTTTGCAATTTTAGCACTCTTAAATTTTGCACTTTTGGTCACTACATTTTAAATCTTGGGTTAGTTAGTCACGATACACTTTTCCCATTTTCTAAACTATTTTAGCGCTGAATTATAATAAGTATTCTTTTAGTAATATATGTAATTTATATCATTAATTAACCTAAGTTTGGCCGGATTAATCGTTTTTAACGAATCTTAAAGGATGCTTAACCCCTTCCCTTTAGGATAATTAGAACTACACACGGGACTTATTAGGTTAAATGAGACCTTAAAAAAATAGAGTTTAGTTTAGCAATAATTAATTAATAATTAGGTGTCCTAATTCACCCATAAAAATAATTAGGTGGTGACTCCTTAAATAAATAATATAAATCACAATATATTTGTCTTTCATTTGACTCGGTCTAAATGGGGTATAACAGATGGACTATACTAAAATATAGTTAACTAATGCATGTATAAATAATAATGTAAGTATAAAATATAAATATTCATGTATAAGATATGAAAATGTGTTGCTATAAAATTAAGAAACATGTATAAAATATGAAAATGTATTGCTATAAAATTAAGAAACAATTATTAATTGCACAAAAATGATAGTATTACACTGTACATGTGCAAAAAATAATGATTCTCGAAAATGACAATACATTGATAAAATTCCTAAAATACGGATAATCATCAATAAATTATCAAAAAATGTAAAAATGCTATTTCGTGCTCTTTAACGAATCAGGACCCCCGAAACGTTAATTTTAAGCACGATGAGCCAAAATTAGGTGTCAACACCCTTACACATATCAGCAACTTTGTCAGAGGAACAGGTCCAGTGAAGAGACTTATCAAGTTCAGATTTCACACGGCTTAGATCCTCTTAAAGTTGCCTATTTCTTTCTAGCTCAACACAGAGATTCATTTTAGCTTTCTTGAGTTCACTATCAAGCTCAAAATAAGTCTCACTACCCACTTGTTTTCCTTTAGAATGGGTGTTCACCCATTTATTCATCTGACTAATCAACAGAGCATTATCCCTAGTTAGCTCTTCAACTTGTTCCTTTAGATTAACAATGTTTACTACCATATCATCCCTTACTTGTTCTAAACCTTCAATCTATTCATTTAAGACATTTTTCTCATTAATAAGGCTATGATAGGTATCAATCAGCACATTTGCAAGAGATATTAATTTCTTTTAAAAATAGTTTTTCAGATTTTTCTGAACGTCAAAGAAATTTACCTCTTGATTCTCATTGTCATCTTCATCTTCCAACTTGGCCATGAGTGCAAAAATGGACTCATACTTCTTATGAGTTCATCTTGACCAGCCATCATGGAGATATCCCGTATCTTCATATTTAGACTCACTAGGCGAGTCTCCCCAAGCGACTAGAGCACCTTTACCAAGTTATCGCCCACATCTCTTCTACCGTCATGAACTTCTTATCAGACTCCGGTTCCTCTTCACTCCCTTTGTCAGCGTTCTTGTAGTGATCTTGCTTGTGAAGAGGGCATTTTCTTTAATGTGGTGACGAGGCTTCCCACATTTGTGACATAAGTCATACATTTTGAAGTTCTTCTTTGAGCTTCCTATCTTGAAAACCCACCATTTTTACGAATCATCTTATGGAACCTTTTTGTAATGTAGGCCATATCAGATTCATCATCACTTGAGTCATTTTTAGCCGCTTTAAGGACCAAGTTCTTCTCTTTCTTTGGCTCCCATCTTTCAAGCTCCTTATTTTTCTTCACATCATAGGTTTTGAGATTTTCAATCAAATCATCAATGGTCATTTTTTCCAAATCTTTGGCTTCAGTTATGACATTAACTTTGCTCTCCCAGGACCCTGGTAGAACACCAAGTATTTTTCGAACTCGCTTGCTAATTGGAATGACCTCACCAAGAAAATGACGCTCATTGATAATGGAGGTGAAACGAGTATCAATATCCTAGATTGACTCATCATCCTTCATTCTAAATAACTCATACTCGTGGTGAGCATGTCTATTTTGAATTTCTTAACTTGAGAGGTTCCTTCGAGCCTTCAAGAGGGCTTCCCATATTTTGCGGTTTCACAAGATGAAACACGATTGTATTCATCTGGTCCAATACCACACATTAAAATCTTCTTTGTCTTGAACCCCTTTTCAATGACTTTTCTTATCAGCTTCGGTATATTCTTTTCTGGGTTTTAACTCTAGCTTTCCAGACTCAGTATCAGTCTTTGTAGGGACAAAACGACCATCAAGAATGATATCCCAGAGTTCGGCAGTCTTGCCGTCAAATAGTCATGCATTCTTGTTTTCAATCATCCATAATACTTTCCATGCTAAACCTGGAGGTATCATGGCGTGTTGACCGTTCTTCCTCAAAGTTTGGTGGAGCGACCATAATGAGAGATCCTTTCTAGATGTTACCCTTTTAGAAATAACCCGCTCTGATACCAATTGATAAAAACTAGAGTCCACCAAAACAGATAAGGCACCAGGTACCTTATCTATTCCCTCAAGCAAAAACAGAAAGTAAACAAGACACAATGTTTGCGTGGAAAATTCCTTGTTCAAGAGATTAAAAATCACGACCTACACTAGTAGGATTTCCAATTTCACTAACTGAGAAACGTTTTTAGATTACAAGCCTTTTGCAACCAAGGAATTAGCCCACTAATACCTTCCCTTACAATACCTCTATTGCAAGCACTCTCTTGACTAACTCTAGCCAAGAACCAACTAATTCAACTACCTCTAGCTGAACTTCAACTCACCATAACTAACTATAGTCAGGCGTTTACACAAAAAGCTTAATAAACCAAACACCTACAAAGCCCTTCTTAAAAAAAAAGTGTAGGTTTACAATATTTAAACCAAAAGACAAAGACTAAACCAACCTAGGACTTAAGACATATTTAGTCTTGGGATCTGGTCCTTAGAGTTATTTAGTCTTGATCTTGAAAGCTCAGAGAAAACAGTGGCGGCAGCTTTTTTCAACAAAAATGAGAAGAATATAATTTTAAGTGCTAGGTCAAACAAATTCCAACATGTTGTTTATATAGGGAGCCAATGAGAGCATGTGAGGATCATGTGAGTGACATGTGATATAGATAGAGATGTTGCAATGATCCGTCTGCCGTTCATTTGTAGCTCGCAAGTCGAATAGTGCCGCCTTTTTACTTTACGTTGCCACGTTCGTACGAGCCGTGCGGACTGATCGGACCCTGGTCCGGTGTATATGTCGATCATCAAAACTATGAAATGTCATAACTCATCAAGTATAAATTCGTGGGGAAAAAAAAGGCTGAGTTAGTTTGTTGTTTTTGGAAGTTTTGGTGTAATTGCAGCGTAATTACGAGAAGCATTCGGACCTTTTTTGATGGTCATGTGTTGTGTTGTGGATGAATGACTTGACCCAAATCTGGTAGGTTTTGCGAATGATTCTGACATTAAATATTAGAAGAATTTTATGAATTAATTATTAATTGTGTCTTAAAATTATACTAGTAATAATCCTCACCTCGTAACTAATGACACAAGAAATCAGCACCTATATCAAGAAATGATTTTTACGAACAAAACTTACAAGCATACACTGATTGCCTGAACCAAAATGGTTCGTAGAATAGGAGGAGCCGTTTTAGAAAATGACTTAACTTAAAAGATAAATGTCGTCACTGCAAGGTAAGGGAGCAACTTCTCCAGTTTCAAAAGACTTATTTTAAATTGGTTCAGGCAGCTCAGCAAGACCGAAAATCCTTGAGTGGTTCGATAGAGCAGGGGAAGAAGCAAGGTAGAGGAGTTGTTCAACTCAACTCATTCACGAACTGCATTCAAAGTCAATTTAAATGCTCTGAGAGATTGCGACAATATATATCAGTTGGATCAATTTTTATTAAATAATCTGCTTGAGAAAAAATTTGGATTATCTTCACTTAAGTAAATTTTACAAAACTAGTAAAAAGATCCTGGTGGTGGTGTTGCTGGGTTGAATGAAGGTACCAGGAGGTAATTGTGGTGGAGGTGGTGGTTCTAGTAGGGGTGGACATAAATACTGAAAATCGAAAAACCAAACCGAACCGAATGGATTCGGTTTTTCGATTTTTGGTGTTTCGGTTCGGTTCCGATTTTTTTAAATAACAAATTCGGTGTTCGGTTTGGGATCACCGATTTTTTAATTTTTCGGTTTAACCGAATATTTAATATAATATTTTTTTACAACACTATTTTTCTTGCTATTATTCTTTTTTCTTCAGATCAGAACAATCTACGGGTTTTCTTCTTTATTCTTGTTCTTCTTGATGCGATTCTTTGTTCTTCTTCTTTGAACGATTCTTTATTCTTGTTGCTCAAGCATCTTCGATTCTTCTTCTTGCTATTTATTTATGTTAAACTTGGTCGATGGATAGGTAAGGTCACGGATTTGTCGATTATAATGGAAAAGTTTGAATATTATTAACGGGTGACTATTGCTTAACCAATGCCAAAAATGAATTAGAAAACCGAAACCGAATCAACGAACTTCAAAACAAGTACCGAACCGAACTAATTCGGTGTGGTGTTCGGTATCCACTTTAAAAAAACCGAAACCGAAATACCAAACCGAACTTTGAAAAAACCGAACCGAACAACCGAACGCCCACCCCTAGGTTCTAGTGTCATGCTTGTGATGTGGAAATTTATGTCTCTTTGTCTGCTTAAATGGCAATGAGTTGTCAGGAATCACAATGATAAGGCATAAATGCATAGATACGCCTTAATTGACCTGTTAATTGGCAACTAAACATTTCAATTTTGAGAATGCACATCTAGACACCTCGATTCGTCTCCACTGTGCAATGGTTGAACACGCCAACTTATAAAATGATCATCTAGACACCTCAAAATGTATGTGCCACATCAGCATCGGGTGTCCACAAGACAGTGTGGACGAGTTAAGGTGTATAGATGTGCATTTTCAAAGTTGGAGTGTTTAGCTGTTAGTCGAGGCCAAGTTAAGGTGTCTATGTATTATGCCAAATGATAAACCTAGCCAGAAACAAGAGTATAAGTAATTCACCTTGTTAGTGTACATAATTTTTACATATTCACAATATTTTTACCTATTGTAGCAGCCTAGCAGGATTGTATATCTTATTTTCAAAATTTCAAATTCTACAATAGTTGCTTGCCTGTAAGTAGTTACTGATAGTATAAAAATTTATTCAAATGTGCATAAAACTTAAACTCCAAAAACAAACATGTTCAAAAGTAAAATCAAGGCATTTTACTCTTTGAACAGAGTTGGAATTAATCTTTGAGTAGAGAATCCAAGTACAAATCTTGATCAACGAACCTGACTTAATAGAAAAAAATTGTGCAAGCTGAGGTGAGGCTCCAATATCAAGAATCTAAATAAATTATCCCAATGACCCCACTCACTTTTAATTGTAAATTTGGCGCTAAATAATGCAATTCCAAGTTCAATGCTCCTATAATGGAGAACAAACTCTTTGGGATCCTCACTTATAGAGAAACACCATTAGGTATCAACAAACAATCGTAAATTTTGAAATTTAGTGAGTGTAAGTGTTTGTAGAGAATAACAAGATACAGATATTAGCATATCACATTTTTTAAGTTGTGCAATCTGCTTATTATTCTTCTTTGTACCCTAAAGTGGTAGCACATGTTGTCTTAAAATATATATTAGGCCACAACCATGCGATCTTTTGCTAATATCTACCTATATGTTTACCAAATTCACTTACTCTTCTTTATTCACAATTTGATGAATTGAGTGCCCCTATATATAATCAACTCCTACTTCTTAAAGCTACCATTGCAAACACTAGTCAATTCTATTCATACACTCCAAATTTTTCAAGTAATTTCAGTTCACTTTCTTCTTCTTCTTTTTCAAAATGGCAAGGGGTTTAGTTGGTATAGCTCATGCCAAAAACAAGCTTCTCCGATCGATTTCACATAAAAATGGAAGCGTGTCAGCAGCAACCACAACTAATTATGTTCCAAAGGGTCATTTTGCAGTTTATGTTGGTGAAACATGTAGGAGATTTGCTGTTCCAATAGCATATTTGAATCATCCTTTGTTTCAAGATTTGTTACATTGGGCCAAAGAAGAGTTTGGATATAGTCATCCCATGGGTGGTCTAACAATTCCATGCAGTGAAGATTACTTCATTAGTCTCACTTCTCTACTTAAGTCTTCATAGACCAGACACAAGTGCAAATGTACACTTCATATTTGGAATATCGTTCATCAATTCACGGCATAGTGATTTTATTTTTCTCTTTTTTGCTGCTCTTCATAGGGAAATATATGGCTGAAAGAGAGATGACTAAGTCAGCTCACTTCAATTTTGCAATATGAAGTGGTGTCAAGTTTGTCCCATATACGTCTTCCATGTAATTTGTACATACATATTATATTCTTCAAATAAAATGTTTCTTCTAGTCTCATTATGCTTTTTAGTTAATTCTTATTCATGTAGCTTAGGCGGACGTTGACGGCCCCTTAAATTTCCAATAAATTTTATTTAGGTATACTCGAACTACGACCTGTTTTGATTGAGTACGTGAACACATGATAAAGTATTCCTATTAGATACTTCAAATTCAAGTTTTTAAAAAGTTTTTGCACATATTCTCGAGTGTTCATTATGTAGATAAGTTAACCACTTAAAATGTCACATCCTGTAATTATATGCCTTTAGCCTCAATAAGCCATAAACCTCAGGCATGTCCAATTGAGGTTAATGTGTATAATTAAAGAAGGTGACATATTTTATGTGGTTAACTTAATTACCTAATAGACGTTTGAGAACACACGGTAATTTTTTTTCAAAATTTGAACCGAAAGTGTCTAAGATGGACACTTTATCATGTGATCAGGCTCAATTGGGATTCTGTACTTTGAATGTCTAAAAGAAATTTGCTGACAAATATAAGGGGTTGTCGGTGTATTAAACTTTTAACTTATGTCTAATATTTGCAATAAGTCTTTTAGTCTTGTCAGAATTTATGGCCAATAGAAAAATATAGAGAAATTCTAGTGGTAGGAAAATTAATTTCTGGTAACATTAGACTGTGACAAGCTTAATTAAATAGGGATACTTATTAATGATCACAGACAAAATTTTGGAAAAGATATGATAGTTCTTCTAGGGAAGATCCGGTAGCACATTCTCACATTCAGATATAACTGAGTCTACGCATCATAAACAATCCAATTTTTGTTTAATCTTCAGACTTGAAACAGAGATCGGTTAGGATTCGTTATGCTTAGTTAATATTGGTTATAATAATTGTGAACCGGGATTAAAGAATAACGAGCTAAATTAATGTTGACAACAGCAATTAATGCTGGAACAACAATAATTAGGAAATGGAATTTTATATCGATTGCCTTTTTAAAATAAAAGTTTTGGGGTGAGGTCAATGCGTAAATAGTGGGATGAGAGGGGTTAGAAGATGTTAGGATCAAACTAGATCTTGCATTTAAGTGATACATTATATTAATTCAACCATTCAACTGTAATTCAGTTCTGATCATGCTCATTATCATAACTTTTTTTTTGCGCGAAATGCCCTTCAAATGGACTGGTCTTTAATTTTTGCCCCTCATATTGGTGGTCATTAATTTTTGCCCTTCGCTAAAAGCCCCTTGGCTCCGGGTTCGAACCTGCTCAGTCAAAAATTAGAAAATTTCGCAAGGCATAAGTTGGGTTTGAAAACTCTGCCTTAAGGCAAAGTTTCAAACTCAGCCTTAAGGCGAAAAAAAGAAAAAATTACTTTGCTGGAATTTTGCAAACCTCTGTCTTAAGGCCTAATTTTGGGTAAAAATTTGCCTTAAGGCATAAGTTGGGGTCCAACTTATGCCTTGCGATTTTTTTTTTTTTTTTTTGACTGAGCCTGGGTTAGAATCCAAGACCTCAGGTTATTAAGCGAAGTGCAAAAATTAAAGACCACCCCCAGCGAAGGGCATTCTTGCAAATTGCCCTAATGATAATCCCGTGTAAACCGAAAATTGACGGACCAATGCATCAACATTTCAGAAAAAAGAAAAAAAATTGTAAGCCTTGGTACCAAACTGTGGTTTAAAAAGGCGGGGCGCGAGACCAGACATGAGTTTCGGGACATGTTTAATAAAATTGTATAATAACAAAAATAATATAACAAGTATGAAGCATATTACAAGTTTTTTTTTTTTTTTAAGTTAATGGAACTCATGGAAAGTATAATATCTAGCATATGTTTACAATTATAAATAATGCAAGTGTTAAAATTATCATGAGATACAAATTCAACTTCAATATCTAAACTTTCAAACAATAAAAGATCATAATTTATTTAAAATAATTTATCAAACTACATATTTTACCTTTCTAAAAGAAAATATTCAACAAACTTTATCAATACTACTATTATTCAAAACATAATGCCTTCACGAATAAGTACAAAATTGCTTTTCAATAGCAAAATAATAAAAGTACGATAATTTGGAGAGACATAAACTAACACATAAAGATCATAATAAGTGAAAATATACATTTACTTATTTTTAGAATAAACGTTCAAAAATGATATTCACACTCACAATGTTTTTAATTAGTAAATAGGTTGTAGTATAGCTCAACTCTCAATTTTCATATTTTTATACATGATTAGAACTTTTATCATTCATTTGTTAAACAATTTTGAGGGTTAACAGTACTAAATACTAATTAACGAATTTGACACATGATTTATGTAGGATCTGCTGAACGAGTCCTGAGCATTGAGTGTTAAAATTAATTCCAGGTGAATGGTTATCCAAGTTATGAAATTTACTTAGTAAAGTAATTTTGTATTTTTTTTTTTGATAACATAGTCATCCAAATATGTACATATCTCCTATAAAATAACTCAAGACAAAACTCCACCTATTAGCACTTATTTAACCCATTTTAAAAAGGTATTGAACTCAAGACCCAAAACCACATCAAATATCTTCTATAAAAATAGCCCAACTATGGTTCCAATAAGTATATTTCATGGAAAGTTAACTTCATTTTATGTTCAATCACGAGATGAGAGAAAAATTAAGATAAAAGTGAAGCATGAGGATAAAACCAAGAGGGGTACCAAGGGGCAAAACTCCAAAACACATGTAATTTTCTTTAAGAAAAAGGGAAGTTTAAATTTAGTAGGAAATAAATATAATTTTCTTTAAGATTAAATCAGAATTTAAAGTGGAGTAGCTTACATGATTAATAGAACATGCAAACTGCTTATGAGTAGGGATCTAGTAGTTCAGTTGGTTGGCTACCTGAACTTTCATCTTGTTGGTGAGAGTTCGAATCCCCTCCCCCATTTCCCCTTCCCCTTCCCCTTCCCCTACCCCTATGTAATAAATCCATTTAAAAAAAAAAAAAAAAAAAAAAAACTGCTTATGATATAGTCAAGTTAATTTATATGTATAATACCACTTCTAAACAAATGATTGCGTCATGCACTTAAGAAATAACTCATACTCAATGCTCATATACTTAAGAAATAACTCATACTCAATGCTCATATGTCATGATCCAATTTCACTAAGTTGTGCGGGCACCTACCTTTCCCACCTCGGTAGGCAAACCCTTAACTCAACATTCACAAATAATAGAAAATAGCGGAAGAAAGTAAAATAACGTAAGTCTCACAATATAATATAAATAAGTGCGGAAGTAAATAAAATCCACCCCAGTATCTGGTATGGTCATACAAGAGCATCTAAACTAAATACTACAAGTCTGAATAATAATACATAAATAGTCTCAAATCATGTCTCAGAATGGAAATAAAGACATAATAATAGGAAGAGTCTTCGGGCAGCGAACGTCCTCATGCTCACCTTGAAGAGACTCGAATCACCAATACTCGAATATTAGCCACGAGGAGTAGAAGTAGATCCCTCCTGGTACTCTACATTCATAAAAGAATGCAGCTAAGTGTAGGTCAGTACAAACAACAAGTACTGGTAAGTATCATAGGCCGACTAAGACTAGCTAATGTATATAGAGATGAGAAAGCAAGATAAACACATAAAACAACAAGGTACAAGTCGACACGAACTCATAACCACAATACAAGACATCACCTATGTTATAGCATCTAAACCCAACCGTGCCAAGTATCAGTATAACCGTTCCGAACCAATATATCACAATCATATCACAACAGGTCGTCACCTATGTTATAGCATCTAAACCCAACTGTGCCAAGTCTCAGTATAACCAATCCGAACCAGTACATCACAATCATATCACCATAATATCACAGGAAACCCCAAAGGTACAATGCAAGGCAATAATGTATGTATAATGAATGCAATACATATGCACCTTACACATGTACTCCGACAATGGAACATCACATCTCGGCAACACAACCCATGGGGGACTCGCGAAGTCCATATACCACTCGCTCAGGAAAATGACCTCAGATCACGAGCACTCTCTTGATCCCGGTAAAAGACCTCGGGCATCGAGCACTCATTCGTTCCTGGCAAGAAACCTCGGGCAACGTACACTCATTCCGCTCCGGTAAATGACCTCGGATCACGGACTCTCATCTCTCTTTTACACTCTCCGGTAAAGACCTCGGAGGCTATACTCTCTCACTTATCATCATCAGTACCATAACCATGCAATATCAATGTATCATGGAAATGACTATGAATACGATGCAATGTAATATCGA
>NC_081344.1:16996872-17019570 GCF_029784015.1 Lycium ferocissimum
GATTTCGAAGGTTCCGTTCGTTTGGTTGACCACCTGTGGAGAGAATCACACTTTGCCTCTACGATCTCGCTCCCTAAACTTTTGGCGCTCTAAACCGCAATCATAGCCTCATACTCGACTTCATTGTTAGTTAAATCAGCAGACCTTATAGATTGTCTTATTACGTCACCTGAGGGGGGTTTGAGAACGATCCCCAACTCGGACCCTTTTGTTATACCCCATTTTAACCGGAGTCAGAATTAGAGTATAACATATTGGTGATTCCTATTAATTGATTTTAAGGAGTCGCCACCTAATTGATTTTAAGGTGAATTAGGGCACCTAATTATTAACTTAAGGTAAAACTAACCTCCGTTAATAGTCCGTTTAACCAAAGGGGTGATTCTAGGTAAGGGTTCTATATTATCCTAAAAGGGAAGGGGTTAGGCATCCTTTAGATCCGTTAACTTACGGTTATCCGACCAAACTTAGGTTAATTAATTAAGGTTAAATAAGGTACTTAAATTTTAAGAGAATGGCTTATAATATTACTAAGATTTTGAAGAAAGAAATATAATAAAATAATATTTATAAATATTGCTAAGGCTTAAATAAAATGCTATTTAGGATGAAATTTATAGAAAATGTGATAATTTAAATGAAAAAGGAATTTCAAATGCCATTTAAAATAAAACTTGTAAATGTTGATATAATTTTAAATACTAATGCTATTTTAAAATAAAACTTGCAAAAGATAGTTTGCATATGAGTAGACGAAAATGCGGTTCTTCTTTATCCTTTTTATTATTTTTTTACTAACTGTGCTTATCTAAAAAATATATGATTGATTCAAACTTGAAAAGTTATTTATAAAATACACTTGAGTTTATACTTGCATGTTAATGACGTTTTGAAATTTTAAGATAGTAATAAATAAAACATAATTCTTTTAATTCAAGATATGCTATTTAAAAATCAATTATTTTGAAAGTAAATATTAAGCTACTATAAATAACTCTAATATAAAAGGAAGAAAATAAAACTCATAGAATTAATTGTTAGTTTTCCTTAAACTAACTACCCATTACTAAGCTAAACCCACTAATTCATTAGGATTTATCTAAATTGAGAAAATAAAACAAGCAAAAAGTTAGGTGCATAATTAAATACACAAAAATAAATAGAGAAGTAGCCAATTTAAATGGGCTCAGCCCATTTTAAAAGGACTGCTGCAATGGGTGCTACTGTTGGGTTTTTGGGCCCAATATGCCGCTGTGGGCTGCTCTGCTGTTATGGGCCTTGGCCCAGATTTTTTGCACAACTGGTGGATTGACTCGGTAAAGTGTTTCGTCGGGCTTTAGCCCAACACCGAATGCGGAAGAATGTGAGTCCCGCAGACTCGTACGCGGTAGTCATGCATAAAAAGAAAGATAAAGAGGATTAGGATACAATCGATAAACAGAATTACACATGTATAATATAAATAAAAGCAGACCAGTAGATTGTGTGTATAACATGTATATTTGAGTATATCTCATGTGTATATATATATAATATGTAAACATAGAATGGCCTGAAATAGTTCCTAATGCATGTTTAACTAAACAAGTTAAACTAACCATTAAATCACATTTAGCAACCAACCAAACTAGCGTGCATAATTCTATTTTCAGATAAAAACTAAACTGAGCAAAAACTATAACTATCACACTTAAACAACTGGACTAATTCAACCTATCTAGACATGCTAATCTACTGATTTTAAACAGCAACATACCAAAGCCGTCAACTAAACTACACAGAAACAATTAAAAAAATGCAGAAAATTTAAAAGAGAAGGGTAATTACAGCAGTAGATTTTAGGACACATAAGGCAATAGTTTGACTAACAAATCCGAATACCATGTAACCACATAAAAAGCATACTTCAGATTAAAAGGGTCACTTTAAGTTAATACATGAGACATACTAAGACAGACTAAGACAGACTAAACTTGAATTAATGCAACGACTAAACCAACTAAGCTAAAAGTATCATACAAGAAGCATGGCTTAACTGTATAAATCAATTCAAGCTAACGCAGAAGCATATCTAACTAAACAGAATCCCAGCCAACTACAGTTCGAAAACGACCAAATGACAGCTAATACTTAATGTTGGCACAAGGAAAAATTATCTGATTCAAATTGTTATTACAAAGAGGAAAAACTATTGACAAGTTGAAATAAAGAGGTTTCAAAGCTGGACATTATCTAACACATAAAGGATTCCATCAACACCCCCTTATGTTTTAAAAGTAGCTTTGGGAATAATTATCGCCAATTATAAATTTTTCTACTGCAACAGAGATGGTAAGTTTGCTGATCTAAAACGGTTTTTTTTTTTTTTTTTTTGTTTTTAAAGAGAGAAGTTTGTGGATATTCAAAGAGCAATATTCATTTAGGCTTTACACGCATGGCACTAGCAAATAACTCGTAGGAAGTCTACCCTTTTTGTAACAAAAAATAGCAGATATGAATTCATGCTTATGAGAAAAATGAACTTCTAGGAATCACCAAATGCACATGTAAGTACCATCATCCAAGCATCAAAATACATCCTAGAATGTCCAAAAGACCATGGTTTTGATTGAAAGCTCAATTTACTCAAAGAAACATGTATTAACGAACTCCTGGGCATGGTATCAAGAAATGAAAACACCTACCTAGAGAATTATGCTTCGGAAAGAAAATGAACTTAAGGGTTGGTCACAAACAGTATAGCAAGGCATCAGACATATTCAGATCATGAAGGAGTTTTAGAATATAAGCTTGTAACTTAGTCCGATATGTTGAACTCATTTCTTAATATTCGGCTGGCCTTACGATATGTTTTAGTCAAATAAGGAAAAATAACTGCCATATTTCAAGTTAAGTTACCATGACACAAATGACAAACAAGACTCAAGTCAAACTGAGACTCACAATTGAAGAAGCACAAAAGGTAAACATGTTTATGCTCGGCTAGTATGAAAGGGACATCAACTGAAACGCATTCCATTTTATATTAAACTACTAAATATCTCAATGAGCATGCATAGTTGTATCAACTGGACTTCTGCTAAACTAGTATGTGGAACAATAGCAATCCTGAACTGATCCGGGACCAATCATTATTGAGCATACAAACTAACTTACGCTGCTATAGTCTAAATAACATATGGTTAACCAAAAACAGGACACAAAGTGAACCACTACGGAATAAATCTCAAGGTAAGCACATACACATAATTAGCAAACTACAAACTAATGTACAGAACTCATCAAACGAGGGATAAATAAGCAGTGTAGACCTAAAAAGCATACGATTAACCCAGATTGACACATAACGCACAACTGAACAACTACAAAACTAGAAACAGAATCCATCTAAGCTTAAATATACATAATACAACTAAAGCAACCACAGACAGGAATTACATCATAACTGGAAAGTGTATTACCTTCTTCGGGTGCAGCGAAGTGGGGAGAAGGCTTCGATATCTACTCGAACACCATGAACTCGAACTCGCATACACTCGGACGCGAAGTGATTCCAGAGACAACAAAACAGGAAAATGACTTAATATCAAGGAAATATTGTAACTACTAAAATTAATATTTCAGGAGAATTTTTGGGCGGCTGAAGACTTATTTCATAGGTGATTCACGACGGCTAAAAAAAACTCTCATTTTTTAGGGAATTTCGGCGGGTTTCCAACCTCTGCTTTATAGAAGGATTCCTACGGCTAACCACTTAGGGGGGTTTTCCGATCTCTCCAACTTTTTTTCAAAACGAACCCAGAGATGACTATTTGTAGGAACAGATTAGGGTTTGCTGGGGTTTGAAATTGAAATTTAGGCGGGATTTTTGGTCAACAACGTTCGATGACAAAACGTTCAGATTTGCAGAACTAGACAAATCACTGAAAATAGGTACCCGAAATATGAAAAGCAACTTGATAAAAGGACGATCCCTTTCACAAAGAGACGAAAACATTTAAAGCTCTTCAGATCGAAATCGGAGATGGAACGAAGGAGACAAAGCTTCGCCCTTTGAAAATTGACGGGGTGGGGCACGCATATTAATTGCCTTACACAGCGGCCATGCACGGACTGGAAAGTGAAAAGAGGACTGTAAATTTGCTGTTTTTATCGAAGGAGAGAGGGAGAGAGGAGAAGAGAGAAGAGGAACAAGGGGGGTGTGCGGCTGAGGGAAAATGAAAGAACCCTAGTGGTTCTTTTGTTGAAATGGGGATTGGGCCGGTCGGGTCGGGTAGGTTAGTGGACTGGGTCAATTTTCTTTTGGGCTGGGTATTAAAACGTGGGCTGGTCTGAAAATTGGGTTGGGGTGAATTAAAATGGTTGGGATGATGAATTAAAATGTGGGCTGAATGAAAGAAATAATTTAGGCTTCTAATTTTAAATAAGAGACCCATTTTAATTAATTATATGCTAACGTGTGTTAAAATATTACTTCATATAAAATATATGTAATTATCAATGCCCCGATAAAATAAGATTATAAAATGTCGTAATAACCGTGCGATAATATTTTAACAGTAAACCATAAAGAGATAAAACGCTATTATTTGATTGCGCGAGAATAAATGCGCATGCGTGCGCATAAGCCGAAACGTAAAAAATGTCAAAACGATAAAAAATACGAATAATAATAATAATAATAATAATTATAATAATAATAATAATAATAATAATAGTAATAATAATAATAATAATAATAATAATAATAATAATAATAATAATAATAATAATAATAATAATAATAATAATAATAATAATAATAATAATACGCCGTATTAATAATAATCGATAATTATAGTAAAATATAAAAAGTTACTAAAAAATATTAGAAGCGTAAATAGGTATTATAGAAGAAAGGTAGAAGCGTAAATAGGTATTTCGGAAGAAAGGTGGGACAAAATTGGGTGTCAACACCTTTCACATTGGATGCACCATCCGTATGAAGGGTCCAGACTCCCGTGCTAGTCCCCGAGACAAGAAGCATTTCCTTATCGACCTCGGGGATCATGGGCTGGTGCGAAATCGGCCACGAAGTCGCCAAGTATTTGGGATTTGATTGCGGTTCGAGGTTTGTACTCAATATCATACCCGCTAATCTCTACGAGCCCCACTTTGCTAGTCGGCTCCGAGAGTTCGGGCTTATGCATGACGTTCGCTAGGGGTACGACGTTACAACACATATCGGATGACACTGAAAGTAAGGTTTCAATTTTCTAGATGCACTTAACAGAGCTAAAGCGAGTTTTTCCAAATGCGGATACCTAGTTTCGGGTCACCGAGAGTTCTACTCACATAGTAAACCGGATACTGCGTTCCATTCTCTTCCCGAACCAGGACACCGCTTACCGCAATCTCGGACACCGCCAGGTATAAATACAACTGCTCGTGTGCCTTCGGTGTGTGGAGTGAGGAACTTGATAAGTATCTTTCGAGTTCGTCAAAGCCGTCCGACACTCGGTGGTCCGCAAAGTCCGTCTTTTTCGAGCAACGAGAAAAAACGGTAACTCTTATCCGAGGATCTGGAGATGAATCGCTTAGGCGGCTATACGTCCCGTTAACCTCTCGTACCCCTTTGATGTCGTTTATCACGTTGATATCTTCGATTGCCTTTATTTTATCCGGTTGATTTTGATTCCCCGATTTAACACCACGAAGCCGAGGAACTTACCCGATCCGACTCCAAAGGCGCATTTTTCCGGTTCGGCTTCATGTCGTATTTCCTTAATATGCCGAAAGTCTCCCGCAAAATCTCAAATGGTCCTTCGCTCGTTAGGACTTAACGACCATGTCATCAATATAAACTTTCATGGATCTCCCTATTTGATGTTCAAACATTCGATTGACTAGGCGTTGATAGGTTGCACCGGCCTTTTTTAGGCCGAAAGGCATTACATTATAACAATACGTGCCGAACCTAGTTATAAAAAAGGTCTTTTCTCGATCCTCCGGGTCCATTTGGATTTGGTTGTACCCGGAATATGCATCAAGGAAACTCAGCGTGTCATGACCCGCGGTAGCGTCGATCATGCGATCGATGCTGGGCAAAGGAAAAGAATCCTTCGGACAGGCTTTGTTTAGGTCTTTATAATCCACGCACATTCTAAACTTATTCCCCTTTTTAGGTACTACCACGACGTTAGCTAACCAATCCGGATATTTTACCTCTCGAATGGACCCTATATTAAGGAGCTTGGTTACCTCGTCTTTGACGAACGCATGCTTTACCTCGGGTTGCGGCCTTCGCTTTTGTTTGACCGGGGAAAACTCGAATCCAAGCTCGGCCCGTGCGTTGTCACGTCCGGCGGGATACCGTCATGTCTAAACGGGACCAAGCAAAACAATCGGAGTTAATTTTAAGAAACTCGATGAAATTTATCCCCGAGTTCGGCGTTAATCCGTGCCTGTGCATACTTTCCTTTCGTCGTACGGGCAAACAACGTCACTTGCTCGAGTTCTTCAACGGTGGACTTGGTGGCTTCAGAATCATCGGGCACTACAAAGGTTCTCGGCACTCCGAACTTTAACTCATCATCAAGTGCGGCCCCGTTCCGATCTTTCGAAGATTTCGGGATCGGGGTCTGTGATTGCTATTTGACATTCTTCCCTTCAGTCCGATCTGGGGCTTTTACGGTCTTAGCAGATTCTTCGACCGCGAACATTTCTTTTGTACCCCCGCTCGTTCACCACGGATCGTTTTGATACCTTCTAGGGTCGGGAATTTCAACATCCGATGCATAGTCGAAGGGACCGCTCTACGAGATGAATCCATGGTCCGCCGGCGAAGGCATTATACCCCATATCACCTTCCGTCACATAAAATTTCGTCACGTATAATTCCTACCATGTCGATTGGTAGAGTGATCTCGCCTTTGGTCGTTTCATGCCATGTTGAATCCATTGAGGACTCGTATGGTGCACAATCCGATCTAGTTGCCCCGCCTGTTCGACGACTCTCCATCGGATGATATTAGCCGAGCTACCGGGTTAATCAAAGACACGTTTAATTCTAACATTATTGACAAGGATAGAGATTACCAAGGCCATTACGTGGTTGGGCAATGCCTTCCATGTCCTCGTTATCGAACGTGATGGCACCGTCGGGATCATCGTCGGACACGCTTTTCCCTTGTTATGGAGAGATCTTCGTGCGCTTTCATCACCGGCCCCACGGGCACGTCGGTTCCACCCATGATCATGTGTATCACCCGACGAGGCTCTTCCGTCTATCCGGCTTGTTGGAATCCTGTGTTTTTAAATGAGATTTCGCTCGTTCACTCAAGAATTCTCGAAGATGCCCCAAATGACAGACGGGCCACCTCCTCCCTCACCGTCGACAATCTTCGGTCCGGTGACCGTGAGTATGATGATACTTGCAAATAAGGCTTTTGTCCCGCTTCTCCGGATCAGATTGGATGGGCCTCGGATGCCTTGTTTCTTTGTTTCGGCTAACGGCCGCCGCTAAAGTTGCTACATCGACGCAAAAGTTGTACTCGGATAACCTTGGAGTCTCTCTGCTCCCCGTAATTCTTTCGACAACGTTTTTGTTTACCAACCCACGGTTATTTGGACCTCGGTCGCTCCTTCGGTCATTTCTCCTATCAATTTTGCTCGATTCAGTGTTACACTCGTTTTCTCTTCGATCGAGCGGATACGGCTGGTACCTGTCATAGGACGATCTGGAATCTCGATCCACCACTCTCCTTGTACGATCAGTTCCTTTACTAGAATGCCACGACACTGAAGTGGCTCTTAAAATCTTATCGTCTTCGACTCTTATTTTCGACTGATATCTGTTATGCACATCCCCTGTGCGATGGCCGGGTACTCTATCAAGTTTTGTTTCGGGCCCATTAAGGTGATCGAGCTCCTCGAATCGAGCCCTCGGGTGAAAGCCTCGAACGGCCCGCCGTCCGTAATCGGTGGCAAGTCCATGCGCTCCATTTGAAATCGAGCCACGAACTCGCGGAGGGTTTCGTCGTCTCGTTGCTCGACGTTGAATAGATCCGACTTTCGGGTTTCGACCTTGATACCCCGCACGGGCCTTAACGAAAGCATCAGCAAGCATGGCAAATGAATCAATCGAGTGCTCGGGCAAGTTGTGATACCAAATCATAGCTCCCTTCGACAGGGTTTCTCCGAATTTCTTAAGTAGCACCGATTCTCGTTCATCATCGGCGAGATCGTTGCCCTTGATAGCGCATGTATATGCAGTTACATGCTCATTCGGGTCTGTTGTCCCGTTATACTTCGGGATATCGGGCATGCGAAACCTTTCGGGGATTTTCATCGGCGCCGCGCTTGGCGAGAATGGCATTTGAACGAACTTTTTCGAATACGGCCCCTTCAACACCGGTGGAGCCCCCGGTATTTGATCGACCCTCGAATTATAGTTCTCTACCTTCTTATCGTTCGCCTCTATCTTCTTTTCACCGGATTCAACTCGTTTGGTCAATTCCATGAGCATTCTTTTCAATTCGATATTTTGCCCGAGAGTCCATCGTGCACCCGCGGGACCCGCCTTTCCTCCGTATCTTGGGTCGGCCCGATGGAGCAACTTCGGTGCCTCGATTCCGATTTTGCAATTGCACCTATGATCTCTCGCCGGGCTCGCAACCGAGCCATGGCCATATCTAATCGGTTCTCGGAGCCGTTTGCAAAGACGGCTCCGTTATCCTCACCGACCGAATGTTTCCCACCGATGAACCGACTCGAGCCGGATCGACGGGGGCGCGTTGTGGTTCGGTGCATCCCCGCCGTCATGATCGTGATGACCGGGTTCCACTTGGAAGTTGACGGACGTAACGTGAATCCGACATTTTCGTATACCTGAAATCAAACCCTAAAGAACAAGTGTAAAATATCGAGTTTGACCACAGTGTTATATTGAACCGCCGCTAATATCTGAGGCCCCACGGTGGGCGCTAAACTGTTTAACCTTGAAAATACAAACAGTTAAATTTATATGAGGTGCCAAAGATACGTAGCTAAATTCAATTAAAGATTTGAATTGTGTGATATATGATGAAATAGACAAAGAGTCAGATCTAACCAAGTGCCGGATTCGCGTGACCTCGGGCTAGAAAACCGAGGTCGGTATCATTTTGTTACGAGCTATCAAGAAACGCAAACGAAGTAAAACTCAAGAGCAGATGGAAACAGATGCTATATTCTTTTATGATTATTGATACAAATCCTTTCTCTCTTCTGTGTTGCCAACCCCTTTCCTGAATGGAGGCCTCCCCTTTATATAGTAGAGGAAATTCAAACCTAGTACAACTCTAAATAAAGCAAGTAAATCTGGTGACAGCTGCGTCGCCGGGATTGACGCCGTAATATCCGGGTGAGGGCGGATATTTCGGTCTTCTGTTAATGGCAGTCGATCATCCTTCCGTTATTGCCTCGTACTGGCCCGACCTCGAGCTTCTCGATCCCGGTGAGATGCTCGAGCTTCACCCGAACATAATCATAACAACGGGAAACCGAGCGTACTCGTGTCCTCGGTTTTACCCGTATACAGTAGTCATAAATTCATCCGAACCCAATAACTTTAACTTAATCCATATGTGTGTGTGTGTTTGTTAAAAAAATCGGTAAAATGATATTCGAACTCAGAAATCATCAAATGAGTTGTGGTAGAATACCGAATTCAAATCTATTAAATGTGGATACTTCTACTGCTCTAATTTTGAGACTGAACTCGAGCTCAACACCTGTTTAAAGCTTGATTTTTTATATATTTTTTTTCTAGGAGAAACATCTTGCCCATTTTGCAAATTGTTTGGAGTTGGGAAAGGCTGAATATGTTGCTATGAATTTTTGATAACAATGTAACAAGAATCAAGCATTTGAAGTCACTAGATATAAGATAGGATTGATATCGGTAAATGGTCCTCCAAAACAGGACCATGCAGATTGCAGCAACATCATTTGCAGAACAGTAGTTATCAGACTCTGAGCCCATTCCAACTCTAATAATCCCACCAACCATGTAGAAATGGATTTAGAATTTAAATTTAATGGATAACTTTTCAGTTGACTTTATGAATTTAATATTTTTCCAAATATTAATAATTTTCACATATTTTAATGTTCTGTGTTGAAAATACTATTTTCAGTTAAACTCATTGATCAAGGCACCATCCATATTAAAAAAAAAATAAAAAAAAACCTTTGCCTCCATCATGGGAAAACGGGGTTAGATACTACTCTAGTATCTATTTGCATGTTCTAAGGCTCACAAACGATCCACAGAGCTATCAGTTTAAATAAATTTACCTCCAGCCTTTCTGTCTTCTTCTTTTGTTCCTTTACACACACACATATATAGACACCCCCACCCCACCCCTTTCGGTGCATAAAGAAAACAAAACATCCAGCCTCGAAAGGACAAAGAAAGAAAAATAGTAGTATTCGATTTGCCCTTTAAAGTCCTTCACACAATATCCATCCCTTAAAAGGCCAAAGAAGAAAAAAAACAAGTTAACTCCCAACCATACATATACTCATCAATAAAGAAATTGGAATCCCCTGAAACATTTAATTCTCTAATTCCCCCATAACTAGGGAATAGAGATAGGAAGATAATGGTACGTGGACGAGGAGCATAAAAAAATCTAATTATGATGAATCTTCTGAGATAACCACAACTACTTTGGAATTGCAGTGTTAGTTGATTGATTGAACTTCAGACAAGAATAAAAATGAAAAATATTCACAATGTAGTAGCAGCAATGATTTCATCAGGAAGACAACATTTATAAAAATGACTCTTCTTGTCTCCTTAATTCGGCATTTTCTAACCGAACTACAGAACAACTAGGAGCTAACATGCAAGAAAGAGAGGACCAGATTCAGGTAGCCGAAAATCGAACGTACTGACAACGAAATTGGTCAAATGTGTCATTTTACGTAATTAATGAGTGTGGATGAAGAACAAAAAGAATGAATTCCTTATATGCACCATAATGAAGTGCAGCCTAAAGATAGTTATGAACCACAATTTTCTTCCGTTTGGAGTTTGATGGTGACTCAGGCCTCTCTATACCACATGAATGCCATGTTACTCTTGCACCCTGTCCCTTCTAAAATGTTTTTCTGCAGTATAAAGATTATTGTAAGGCCCTATTATATCAGCCCCAACAACTTGAAACTACCTTAAATGCTTACCTCATTCATATGCTCTAATCGTCTCATTCAAATTGTAATGGTCCTATAATTCATAAAGTCTAACTGTCTACCTGAGACACGTTACTTGATATTTTATACCAAGTAATTTCTATAAGTGATAAACTTAATGCCAAGCAAAAGAAGAAAATTGAACTCGACGAGGATATTAACATTTATTGGAGCGTCAACCATTTGGAGTTGGCTTTCTTTTCACTAGCACTGACTACTAAAAAAATCCATGAATTACTGTGACGTCTGTAGGCATTGGTTTTCGGTGCTAAAGAGACCATGCCAAAAACTTCTTATTTTTCTGTTTTTGGTTGGGGGAGGGTGGGGAAGTTAATTGTGAACTCCCAGTTACTTCTATTAGAAGCATTATTTATTTCTAGATCATAATCTATAATATCAAACCCCAAATTCAAGAGGGATGCTGTCATGATAAACCATCCAACATAGGTTGTTTTCGGAAGAGTTTAAGATACCCATATGACTTGGCCTAGATACAAGAAGCCTCAATTTCTAAGCCACAAACATTTACACGGCATCATAGAAAGAGAGAAACAGATTTATAAGGATGGCCAACATTATATAGGCCAATGGAAAGCTCTTCGGACCTGCAGAAAATCTTGTAAATACTAGGGATTAGGATTTCGTATCTGGTTTGGAACTAAAAAAGGCACAAGCTAGCAGCAAGTAAGTTGAGACGACCCCAGATAGCACATTAACAATCATTTGAAATTTAGAAAATCAAATTAAAAAAGGCTTCCATTCCATACCTTATTGTCACAGCCTTGGACCTCTCCAACGTAACCGAGCAGCAACCAAACCGATTACCCTCTTCATTGGCGCTGGTCTTGTGTTACCCATCTAAAGAAATCTCTACATAGGTGCTGAGTTCAGCCTCTTCCCCAGGTGTGCAAGCTTGACACTTGAATCCTTAATTAGCTTGGTAGTTCAAACAAGCCAAAGTGGCCAAGTATTTAACAGATTATCAAAGAGAACATTTAACATGTGAGGAAATAATAAAACCTTATATGCATAACTATGCTTTACAAGTGTGGCTTTCCGTCAATCAAAGCTCTCTTGCAAGTGCTCAGTTGAGACCCTGTGCACGCTAGTACCCTCCTACATGAGATGAGCATTTCTGAAAACTTCTAGAATCTTGTAAACTGCACTCCATGCTACTTCTGAGCCACATCGGATGGGCATTGTGCCATCTTCAGGTGCAGCGTCTCCTTTGTGTGCATCCACATCTGCCACAGACGACACCTGCCGCAACTCGAGTCCACAACTTTTCTAACTTTCAATGACTATTAGTGATACTCAAGTCCTCCCACAACATAGCAAATGAATTTCAATAAACAATAACAAAAAAACAAGCAATAAATTCAACCTTCACTGAGGAGGCAAGCATATTTCGTATCACAGTATGATTTGGTCTTCCTTTCACATAGCTCATATGTCCATTATATGTCAATGGATCTAAAAATTAGGACCCATTTCATTTTGATTCCTGATCATCACAGATGTTAATAATTAAGAAGTGATTTCCGGAATTTAGTTGTTATATTTATACTTCAAATATGACGAAACTTATAAAGGATTACTCTTCCAGAGAGCTAGTTCCTGTCATCTTGTGTGCTTCATGCAGCCCTGGTGACTGGCGTGTCCCACATATTTTAGATTGAATTGTCAGAGTTTCTTCTTTATCTCCTCTAATTCCATCATCTTTCATTGATATAGAACTCTCACATTGCCCAGCCCAAATCCTCTTTCTCTGTTGTCACTTCACAAATAAGAATTCGGTTCATCTCCTCAAGTTCAATAGAACTTCAATGACAACTGAATTTTAAGAACTTCTCCAGTCAAGTAGAATCGAGTTTTTTCAGGTAGCTCTTTATTGAGATGGAAGAGGCACTCTTCTGCCCTAGGAAGCTCCTTATTTAGTTTAATGTCAATTTGATGAATATTTTTGGTTTCCTTGTCCTGGATTTGGATTTTAAAGGTGACTCCCCAGCAGTCTACTGCCTTGATAGCTCGGCAGTCTTTCAACAATCTAACTTGAGCTAAATACTAGTAACAGCACTCCAGTGTCTGAACCGCCTTGAAGGTCATAACTGCAGTTACAGTATGCTATGCTATAATCATTTTTTTCTATGTATCTTATGCAATGGAAATCAACAAAGATCCTCACAATCTGTGCCAGTAATACCTCTTAAACCATTTCTTTTAACTAAACGAATCCATGAGAAGAAGAATGTGCCTTATTTCTGACCATTTCCTTTATCTCATCTAGTGATACCTACCAAACTATGTCCTATGTCTTTCTTTAATCCCTTCTCTTTTATTTGTTCCCTCAACATCTCAACTTCATTCCACATACCATTCCTGGCACACATGTTCGATAGCAGAACATAAACACAGTCATTTTGAGGGTCCAAATCCAGTGCCCTTTGAGCAGCTAATTTACCTAGTTCAACATTGTCAAAATTATGGCACGCACTAAACATGTAAGATGTCGTTGATTAAATTCCATGCTCTATCCAACTCACCTGCACGACACAGTAAATCAATCACACAACTATAGTACTCCGGGCTGGGTTCCAAACTGTAATTACACGCCGGTGATTCAAAGTACTCCATTCCGAGATTGACATGGCCAGTGTGACTACAAGCGGAGAGAACACTCAATAAAGCTACACCATCTGGTTTTGATTCCTTTCATTACCATGTCATTAAACAGACCAATCGCTTCTTCAACTTTCCCATTTCTTCCGCAAACACCGAGCATTGATGTCCACAGAACAACATCCTTCTTTCTTTCTCTACATCTAAAACCAACAATCTCAAATACACACCTAGCCTTCTGCACTAACCCACATTTTCCATACATTTCAATCAACAAACTTTGTAGAAACACATCGGATTCCATGTCATCAACTTTTCGAATAACACATCCATGAACCTGCTTACCTAATTCAAATGCAGAGAGCCCAACACAAGCCTGGGCAGCCGAAAAAGTGAAATTATCACAACATAGATTTAAAGATAACATCTTCCTAACCAATGCAAGTCCCTCCATCCACATCTTAGCGTCAAAATAACCAGAAAGAAGTGCATTTACACATACTGTATTTGAGTACAATCTCAATTCTTTGCCCGTCCATAGAACCATCCATCAGTCGGGAAAAATTGGCTACCACGTCAACTTTTATGTCCGACAATTTTTCCATCATTACCGAGCAAAGAGGGACAGCTGTTGATACCCAATATTGTCCTCCCTGTACATTACTTATTTTAGTAAGCTGCTATATTACGTTAAATATTTTTTTGACATCTCCTAGCATAATTACTCGAAAGTTTTAATTAATATTGTACTTAATTAATTAAAAATAGTATATTTCATTATGTTATTACATATTATATAATAATTATTATTACATCTATATTGTATTATTTAATTAAAATAGCATCTCAGTTTTTGTCCGTGGTTTTACATTTATGTATATTTAGTTAAGTTAAAATAGCATTTTTATGTGATGTTTCTATTATGTATTGAGTATTATTTATCACTATATTATATGATTAATTATATTGTGGTATATTATCAATAAGATGACAACTCATTCTTTGGCTTTCTCTTACTGTTTTGCGCTTCGAAGGTACTGTTCGCAACTTGCCTTAGTTGAATCGATGGTTATTCTAATACTTGAAGTTCAATGAAGGTATTCTGATTTGTTTTGGCTATCTTTGTGCTTGTGTTCTTATTTTTTTTTCTAATTATTGTTAGTAATCCTTAGCTTGTGTAATTTGAAAATCCTGGTAGACCATGTAGAAGTCATGTGTTAAATTCTTTCCATTTATAACGTAGTCAAAACTTGTTATCAAAAGAGAATTGGGCATTGAAGCAATGTAAAAGGCCTTTAAGTATTTCTCTAATTAAAAATGGATCCCCTGCACCAATTTCTGTCCCGAGAACTTAACTCCGGGTTGCTACCATCGTCGGTGAACTTCACAACCTCCATTGCAAACCGCTTCGTCATGAATGACCTGGTTTTGGCTTCATTGATTATGTGTCGACAGTATTATTTTTTTGCGTTATTTATTTTAGCAAATCCTTGCGTTATTGTGCTTTGATAACTCATGGAAAACCTACGTACGTTTTACAGTGTTTTAGTGTTCCTCGCAAATGTATCTGTTTTGGTGCTCTGTGTAGGCTTTTTGAATGTAGTGACGATTCTCGGTTGTGTTTGTGATGTGTATCTTCAGTCTGTCCAGCAATATGAAAAATATATTGAATCCTTTTATGTTCACCTTAGTTGTACATTTTCGGATCTCCGTTCTGAGTTCATTTTCAAAGAGTATCATAGATATATGGATATTAGCTAATTGTCTGTTGATGTGATCCTACTTTAAATTCTTTGACAATATGTTAGTGAATCCCCTTTTCTCAAAGTGTTTCTATTCGAGAAAATTAATGTCTGGATTCAAAAGTGGTTCCATCTAATACGTGAAATATCTATCATAGGAATATTTGGAGCCTATCTTCCTTAGTCAAGACTCATTTCATGTAAAATGCTTTGTTGACATTAACTTGAACCATAGAAAATTTGTCATTGTTTGCTAATTGCTGGTTGTCCGGTTCACAGGCCTAAGATCATGATTTAGTTATTATGTGCTGTTAAATAAATATGTGTATCTTCATTTTATTATGTGCAGCACCTTTTAACACTTCTAATGAAGACAATATTGCTTGCTTGAATTGATCCTATCACACTATGAAGTAATAATAAGGAATAACTACTTCACGTACATGTTATATCTTGCTAGTCAAGTTAATTATATTTGTCTATTTTGCTACATTGTTTTAGGACCTCCTTTATTCTATGAACAGGTTTTGTTATATTTTACTAGAATAACGATCTAAAGCATGTTACTTCATTATCTATTTCGCTACCTTATCTTGTTAGTCTTCTTATGTGCTTATTTCGATCCAAGAATCTTTATACTTCATTATTTTAATTTTTCTTTTGATTAGTTAAACATTAAGAACATGCATACTCTCACCTCTTTGAATACTTTTTACATGTACACTACATTGGTGTGGCATCGCTTGGAGTCAACCACGACATACAACGGAGTCAACGCAACTGGAGTTGTCGCCCCAAGCGGGACCATATACGTCGGGAAATGAGAAAAAAGGCTTGCTACTATATAAAAATAAAGCAAATAGTTACCCCCTCTTTTCTAATTTCATATGTCACTCTTTTAAAAGTCTCAATGTCACACCCCAACCTTGGGGAGTGTGGCCGGCACTCGGCACCCGAAGGCCCGAGCGAACCAACCATGGCATCTGTGACATGTAATATGAAGAATGGGCCGACAAGGCTGCAATATGACACTAACAAGAACCAAATGTATAATCCTGCACGCAGAAGAACCCAACAACAACCTATATATATATATATATGTATATATATATATATATATATGCCAACCGTACAGGGGGCCGACAAGGAAAAGCAAAACATATATACACCGACAATCGGTCCGCAAGCTTCTAAAAGAGCAAAACAATATCAACGATCGGGATAGGGCCCCGACATACCCCAAAACAATACGTATACATATGCATCATAGATTCACAACCAGCAACTCCGAAGAAGTGGAGTGCGACACTCAATCGCTGATCTCGGTGTCCTACTGCGGAGGCACGCCGGCTTATCTATCAGCACCTGTGGCCATGAACACAGCGCACAAAAGGCGTCAGAACGAAATATGTACTGAATATGTAGGGCGGTAAGCACAAGCACAAATAATGTAAATAATATGAGAAGAGATTTACAAACAACCTGAAACTCTGTTCAAAGCCACTGAGGGCGACCATAACCACAACATAAATGTAAATGCGTGCTCGTAAAATCATTCCTCACTGTGGAGTTATATATCATATCATATAACAATAATAATAAGTCCCTCTGCGGGGTGAGCTCATCATCACAACATCATCTCAGGCGATCGGTGGCGATGCACGGCTACGTGCCTACCCAGCCACCTACAACACGGCTCGGTAAAGAAGAAACATGTCTAGGTGCACATATAAGTGCCTACCCGGCCGACTATAGCGCGGCTCGATAATGAAAATAAACACATATATATAAGTGCAATACAAGACCGACCTCAAAAGAGATATCATGACAAGAGTCGAAGTGACATATCGTCGTTATTCTTCGACTATCGTTATTGTCCCTACGTTCTTTGGTTTCCAATTATGAGACAACCAGCACAAGAAACATGGAAGTTACATAGTATGGATTTGTTTGAAGTAGACATCATGTTCAAGCTATCAGTAACCATGATCAAGATGAACGTCGGAAAAAGAACGAACAAAAGAATTTTAATTCTCTTTGAGCGACGAGCAAGGAAGGATGAGAATACTTAAATCGTCTTCGATGTGAGTTATTCATGAGAAAAGGGCAGATTTAATCATATTTATCAATTTGAAGTGGAGCAATTCTAATTTGATGAAACAATTCAATAAACGTTCATTCGAGTTCTAGTCACGCCGAAAGATATAGAGAAGGACCCTACATACCTCATTGATAGAGCTATACGCGTCTTCCGGGTCCTTGAATACCTTATGAATGACTACCTACACAAAACGAACTATTCAAGATCAAAATCAAACTCATAGCTCATGAAAATCTTCACTTAGACATTTAAGCAAGCAACTCGCGAGCTTAAATTTGTAGGCACTTTTGTAGCTCAATTTTCCCGCAAAACGCTACAAAATTTTTCTTTTCTACTTCCCCTCCTCAATACGATCCTATCCATACCACCATAACTCCAAGAAACATGTTAAGACTATATAAAACAGCCCAACAATCAAGCCAAGTCCATAAGAGTTCATAAGAATTGCAAAAGCTTATTCTCTGGGGGTTTCTACTTAATTTCTAGGTTTAATTACTTGTAAGGCTCAAAGAGGTGAAGGGAAGGTTAAATCATACCTCAAAAGTTGAATAATGCTCTGAAACTTACGTTATTTCAAGACAAAGCTTTCTTCCAAAAATCGAAACAACGAGAAATCTACGATTCTATGATTGTCATGTGATTCCTTATGTTGTAATCACTTGATTTGCCTTTGAACTTAGCTGTGATTGATGGAGAATAAATTTGGGAGAGTATAAGGGCTGTTCTAGGGTTTAATATTGATGAAAATAATGGCCTAAAACGTTGGGGACTCTATTTATATCACTTAAGTTGGGCCCATTTGCCGTGCGGCGCTTGCACCCTTGGACGGAAATGCAGATTTCTCTCTACTCAGACGTCGTATTGACAAACGGTTAAATGCACTGGAAACTAGACTCGTAGACCTTCGATTTGATAGGTGGATCACCCCATAACTCCAAGTATATTGAGAGAAAAGCTCTTTCACATCTGACCTAAATTTTAGTGAAATTTACAGACGTAAGTTGCGACGACCTTTGTCGACTTTCGTATCACAACTCATTTGACTTCAAAACTTAATGTACGACTATTATACTATTTAAATACCTCAAAAAAAATACCTTCTTAGCATGTTAGCAACCTTACGATACGACAACACACGAAAACACGAGGTGTAACACTCAAAAACTTGAAAAGTTTCACAATTATGTTAATTTTTCTACATGTTTTCATACAATATAAATATATATATAAAAAAAAAAAAAAAATTAAGTGTCACAGTCACACTACTTTTAAATGCTTGAACATTTAATTTAGTATTACCTGACTTATTTAAAGAATTATTTTCATCTCATTTTAAGGCGTTGGATCATACCAAAATAGAATAGAGGGGAGTAACAATTAACGTCGCATTGGGCCCGTTTTCAGTCTTGTTATATATTGTTCCCACATTTCTCCTATCTCTTATGCTTAACTTTAACTTTACGCGTTGTTAATTTATTATTTACTTTTAGTTACTGATATTAAATTCGCTACCAAATTTAAAATGGCGCACATTTTTCACTAATAAATTTCTTGTGTTTGAGTGATCATGGCTACCACGGAAAAACATCATAGGCAACTTCGCCATAGAGGGTAAAGGCCGTTCTCTCTCTACAAAACAAAGGAGCTCACTAGAACCCATAACCCGGGGAGGTCGACCATATATTATCATATTCCTTTCTCCGTTATTCACACACAAGGTATATCAAACTTACAAATAATGGATTTCATTTTGGTCTCTCAAGTAGAGGCAAGTCGTCTCAAACTTGCTCGTTTAATTTTTCAGATAAAGGTTCAAAAACACACCCCAACTATCACTTTTTTTTTAGTTTCATACCTAAATTATCAGAAGGTTGAGAAAATTACCTAAACTATCACTATCTAGTTTGTAAAACACACCTCAAATTATTCTTGAATGGTATGTGAGCTACACTCTCCATTTTATATAAAAATGTTGCCAAGTGTTGTCCACGTGGATAAATAATATCACAATGGCTCCTACATGGAAATTAAAAAAAAAAAAAAGCTATTTGTTTTAAAAAACAAACTGAAAAATAATAATTTTTGTAAAAAAATATCAAAAATTATAGAAAATAAAAAAAAATAGT
This sequence comes from Lycium ferocissimum, assembly GCF_029784015.1. Lineage (NCBI taxonomy): Eukaryota > Viridiplantae > Streptophyta > Magnoliopsida > Solanales > Solanaceae > Lycium > Lycium ferocissimum. The sequence goes on from NC_081344.1 coordinate 17,016,678, forward strand.
TTAAAAAATGGAAAAGTTATTTTTTTTTAAAATTATAAAACTAATTATTTATTTTTCACATTTTTAAAAAAAAAAATCAACTTTTCCATTTTTTAAATCATTTTTTTCTGATTTTTTAAATTTTTTGATATGTTTTTACAAAAAAAAAAAAAAATCATTTTTTTTAAATGCTGATTTTTAAAAAAAAATAATGCAGTTTTTTTTTTATAAAAAAAATATTATTTTTTAATTTCCATGTAAGTGCCACATAGCATTACTTATGCCATGTGGACAATTTTTTTGAGAAAATTTCAGCTTCACTTGCCTTTTGGATAGTGAGTTCACACATTTAGTTCAGGTGTGTTTTGCAAACTAGATAGTGATAGTTTAGGTAGTTTCTCAACCTTATGATAGTTTAGATATGAAACTAAAAAAAATGATAGTTAGGGTGTGTTTTGACCCTTATTTCTTTAATTTTTATTTGCATATCTGTTTACTTTTCACTCGTTTTAGCATTCCTACCTGCTTCCCTATGTCTTAGGAAATTTGAATCTAGTTTATCCATGCTAACTATCTATGCTAAAATTTGAGTTCGTCACTTAGATAGTAATCAAATATTTATTCGGATGGATAGACTCTCTCCCATCTCATAATAATTAATAATTATTTGAACACCCTGGAGCGTGACATCTAGTTTAGTTAATGTTAGAAATAGCAACTTGAATCTAATTATGGTTATATGAAATATTTGTTTAACATGTCTTTTTTTTTTTTTTTTTTTTTGATTCACTTAGTCACAAACAGGAAAAATTACGTGAAACTTTAATTTTTTTGTTATTTAGTCTCACATAATTCTAAATTCGGCCAGAACCCACATTTGTGGACCTTGAAATGTGCTTGACACCTTCCTTTTGAGGTAATTTGATCTCTTACCCGATCTTTGGTGACGTAAAGACTAATTAAGCAGAGTTATTTGCATTAGTAGTAATAAATGGTGTTGTTACGCACTTGAACCCGTTAGGTGGCGACTCTTCTCTTTTAAATCCACTAAAAGAGTTGTCACATGTGTCTTGGCCCGTCTTCCGCGAGGAAAATGGGGCGCAATAAGAAATATTCTCTATTTTATTTTCTTTCAACATAAAATGTAAAATCCACCGACTTGTAAACGATAACTAACCAATTTTATGATGACCGTTGTTAGACACTTGGCCAAAAATGCTCTTCGTTAGGGGGATTCAATTCTCTATTTTGTTTCTTCATCCCAATGTCGTGCTCTTTTTTTTTTTCTTTTTTCTATAAATCAAAAGTGGCTGTAAGCTATCCCATTCAGTGAGATATGTTATTTGAAATGACATACTTATTATTTATTTTGTGAGGTACAAAATATTATCTGATAATACTTATCATTAAATGTTGGTTTTGTTACACTTAGGAATATAAACAGATATATAAGTGTTAATAAGAGAAAACCTGGAACTTGTAAGTGATAAAAGTGAAACTAAAGAAGCATTTAATAGTTGTAGGCTTGTTTTGGCTCGAAATCATCATCACAAGCCGTGTTTATTAAGAACTATAACTCTGGTATTAGTTAAGTAGTATACTATCAAAATAATAGTCTGTTTGTCCAAACTTTTAAAATCTGCTTATTTAGGAAAATATTTTTTGTGAAAAGTGTTTTCAATCAAATAATTTTGAAAAGTAGCAGTTTGTGATTGCCTAATCAATCTTGAAAAGTACTTTTGCGGAATCTGTACATTATTTTATTGCAAAATATAATATGAATTTGTATACGGTAAACCGGAAATATTTGACCGGGAGACCGTGAGCCAAGAAAAGGGAAGAAAACGAGCACGGAGTATCTGCATCGGGGAATTGCATCGGTAGTGCTTGATCGGAAAAAGTCGAGGAAAACCATAAGTCCGATTTATCCGAGCAAAACTACTTATCGCTAGTCCGTTTCTCGCATGGCCGAAGTTGATCGTGGCCGCTGGTCCCGCTTATATGGCCAGTTGATCGTGTGGCCGTTAGTCCGGTTTCTTCATGGTGCTATGATTGGGCCGTTGGTCCTGCTAATCAACTATTCAATTGCCACGTGTGAAGATCGCTTTTGCCACTTTTATTCTTTGTCGGTCGTACGGGTGTCGACGCACGACCCAACCTTATTCATATTAGGGCTTCCTTTATTCTAAAAGGGCTTGATGATGTATGAAAGGCCCATAGAGGAGAACTATAAATAGGGGGCATTTCCCTACTTTTAGGAGTTAGCTTTTTCAGATCTAAAACATTGTATTAGAATTTATATTAAAGCTTTCTCTCTCTCTCTCTCTCACTCTCTCTGATTTTGGTCCGGTTATAGTGTTAAATTCATTGAATCATATCATTTAACATTGCACTGTGATATACATATATATATCTAGCTCAAATCCATAATATAACACATTCATCCAAATTATTACACACACACACACATATATATATATATATATATATAAAAGTCATCTAAAAGCGAATCTACATACACATTTTCCGCTAATAAAAATAGATTAAAGTATCCACATATCCTATACCTCATTTTACAAATTCAACTTATTACCTAATTTCGGGTAAATGTTTTGGCGCCCACCGTGGGGCTAGGATAATAGTGGTCTTTGATCTCGGTTTCTATTTCTCACCCAAAGATTTTTCAATTTTTTGTTCGTCTCCCGTGAAAACGGACCAAATGGCGGTGAACAGTGGGACAATCCCGGTCACGTCAACAACAACGAAATTGTGGCCGAAAACGAGAACAAGCGCCGGGATCGTCGCAGAACCCGTCGACCCAAATACCGTTTCATTCGAGGAGGGCCTCAACCGAAAACACCGTGAACCAAAAAGAAAGCCGCCCCGGCCCCTCCTTTAAAACCTTAAATTTTTT
>NC_081344.1:17019670-17049978 GCF_029784015.1 Lycium ferocissimum
ACTACCGAAAGGGTTTAAAAACCCCGGGTTAATTTTTTGAGGGGTGAGACCGGGACCCAAAAGGGAAGAAACGAGACGAGATTGAACGGGGAAGCACGTAGTTTGGGATCGTGTTCAACAAACCAAAGGTCCTTTTATTGGGGAAAACCCTTACCCCCAAGGGGTTTCGAGGCCCGGGGGCCCGCGGTTGTTTCCGGTTTATATATGGCGGTTGATCGGGGCCGAGTCCGGTTTTTCATGACCGTTAGATCGGGCCTTTGGCCCCGTTAATCGCTTTTAAATTTCCCCACGCGGGCCATCTTTTTGCCCCCTATTACCGCCGGGTTTTTTAAAGGGCCGACCGTACGACCCAACCTTATCCATATTGGGGGTTTTCCCCTTATTTTTAAAAGGGCTTGATGAGGTAGAAAGGCCCATGGGGAGAACTAAAAAGGAGGTATTTACCTACTTTTAGGTAAGTTAGCTTTTTCAGATCTAAAATATCAGGGACAGACTTATATTAAGTTTTCTCTCTCTCTCTCACTCCTCCGATTTTGTCCGGTTATAGCGTTAAATTCATTGAATCATATCATTTAACATTACCGTGATATATATACATATATATATATATCTAGCTCAAATCATATATAACACATTCATCCAAATTATTGGCACATATATATATATATATAGTCATCTAAAAGCGAATCTACATACACATTTTCCGCTAATCAAAAATAGATTAAAGTATCCACATATCCTATACCTCATTTACAAATTCAACTTATTACCTAATTTCGTTGTAAACAGAATTAAGAATATTTGCATTAGCAACACGTGAATATGTGTTAAAAAAATTCAACAGAAATTATGAGGTTATGAAAATTAATATGGCAATAATTTTACATGTGACAATAATTAAAAGAATATCTAGGTCTCACTAATTCCAATCTTTAATGCAGAAGCGATTCCTAATTGACTTATCCTAAAGCAGAAGGACTTTCAGAACTTGAGGGAGAGCAATTGGAAATTTGGAATGTTTCAACTATATAGATGATGATTTTCGTGCATGTTTCTTTTTGTCACTTACATCACCACGAAAGAGAGTAGTGAAATAGATAGGATCTCTTCACCCTTAATCAGAGATTTCAGACTTAAGTCCTGAATAATAAATTAGCGCTATTACCCGACAATAAATAAATTAATCCTTGATAGAATATTCATGTGATAAAAGAAAGTTATTACGGGTAGATACATGATATTTTGTGTGTAATGGGGTGCATGGATTGTAATGACTCTAGGACTTCTATTGGAAGATTGATTGGTATCAAAAGTGTATAAATCTATATAATTACAATAAATGTATGTATGAAAATTTTACATTCAATATTAGATACGGAAAGAAAAAAGAACCAACCATCAAGTGATAAAGGTGCAAAATCTATAATCAATTGATTATGCTAAGAAATTAAACAATGATACTGACCTAGAAAATCAAGAGCGAGAGAGACAATTAACTCAAAAAAATAAAGAGAAAGCAACATAAGACTTAATTCTTGAATCACCTACCACAGATTCTAAAAGAAAAAAAACAAAGTAACGAACTATTAATTCTACCTACCTTTGTCTCCATGTTATGTGGCTGCAAGGTAAAATGAACATAGTCAAAATCGAAGAAAAACAGTAATAATTTATTTAACATAAAATGGATACCAAGCAAAATAAAATTGCAGTGAAAGAAATCAAGAAGCAGTACGTGAGAAAAGAAGAAAAAGAAGGCCTCTTTCTGAGTTCTAATACGTCAGGTTTTTTATTTGTGCTATATAATTCAAGCAAGGAAACAATTTGTATAAATTATAATTTTAATATATTGAAAACCTAAATTTCAGGATTGAAAGAATAGAAAATTACATACATTCCAATAGTCCATAACTTTGTTATGCACGTAACTTCTTTCTACAAGGAAATGAAATTTCCTATTTATTTGTTTATTGAAAAGGACTAACATTCCTTTAAATAAGGGAAGAATCTATACAAGGTAAAATTTTAATCTGAGTAACAAAGGACTCTAAAAATAACGGTGATTTTTTTTTTATTTGGAAAATTAAATTCTCTCTCATGCCCTTTTTATAGATTTTGGGGGGGGGGGGGGCGTGGGGGTGGGGCATGATTTTGAAAGAAAGAGAAAGTAAAAACTGGATATGCATTAATGATAGTAACTCCTAAAATTAAGTATTATTGATACTTTAGGAATGTAAAAAGTTGAATTTTTGTAATTAAAAAGTTAAAATTTTGAATAAGTTGTATTTATGTAATTTTTAGAAAGTAGTTGTAATCTTTTTAATTATCATTTTAAAAAGTTGTATTTGTGTGACTTTTCCTTATTTTAATTACGTTACATTTTTTTCTGAGGTACAAAAATGTTATGTATAAGATTGTATATCCATATATTTATTATTGCTAAATAAAATATTAGGGCTTAAGTGGCATTATATTTATTATTGCCACATACAAATATAAACGTGTTAAAATTTCATTACTAAAAAAATTAAATTAAAAGGCGGTGTAAGCAACCACTAATACTTACGTTATGGTAGGCAGTCTACGTTACACTCCTCAGGGTGCGGTCCTTTCCCAAACCCTACGTAAATGTGGGATCCTTATGCATTAAACTGCCCTTAATGATAGTTTTACATTTACATAGTAAAATTTATATACACATTAGAAATATTCTCCATTTTATTTTCTTTCAACATAAAATTTAACATCTATCAGCTTGTAAACGATAATTAACCAATTTTATGATGACTGTTTTTAGACACTTCGCCAAACAGGTTCTTAGGCAGGGACTCAATTCCCTATTTTGCTTCTTCATCCCAATGTTGTGCTCTCTCTTTTTTCTATAAATTAAAAGTGGCCGGAACCAATCCTATTCAGTGAGATATGTTATTTGAAATGACATACTTATTATTTATTTTGTGAGGTACAAAATATTATCTAATATTACTTATCATTAAAATGTTGTTTTTGATATATACTAAGGAATATAAATAGATATATAATTGTCAATAAGAGAGAACCTAGAATTTGTAATTGATAAAAGTGAAACTAATAGCCTGTTTGGCCAAGCTTATTTTTTCCCCAAAAGTACTTATTTTTTCGATAAGTGCTTATTTTAAAAAAAAAGTGAAGTGTTTGGTAAAACTTTGGGAGAAAATAAGTCTTTTGGAGAGTAGCGAAGTAAAAACGGCAGCTTTTTCAAACTAAAAAAATAGTTTTTGCCCAAAAGCACTTTTTTGAAAAGTACTTTTGAGAAAAATACACATAGAAGCACTTTTTAAAAGCTTGGCCAAACACTAATTGTTGCTCAAAAGTACTTTTTAAATTAATTGGCCAAACACAAACTGCTTTTAGCCAAAAATACTTTTTTTACAAAGTATTTTTTAAAATAAATTTTAAAATAAGTTTTTTTAGAAAACAGCTATAAAGAAGCACTTAATAGTTGTAGGCTTGTTTTGGCACGAGATCATCATCACAATTCACAAGTCGTGTTTATTAAGAACTATAATTCTGGTTAATTAAGTAGTATACTACCAAAATAATAGTCTGTTTGTCCAAACTTTTAAAATCTGCTTATTTAGGAAAAGTGTTTTTGTGAAAAGTGTTTTCAATCAAATACTTTTGAAAAGTAGCAGTTTGTGTTTGACTAATCAATCTTGAAAAATACTTATGTTAAAATAACAAATTGTACTTAAATCTGGTGTGATCATCTAATATCTAAATTTAACATAATTAGGTATTGTTAAAAAAAAAAGTATTTTTGAAATTTGATCCTGTTTTATTTCCCTTAAAAATTAATATATTTTTTTAATAAAGTAATTTAATGTTGGATATAATGGCATTCCGAAAATTCCTATAAATTGCATTCCTAAAGTTCGTAATGTAAATAAAAATATCCTTGTAAGAGGGAATGAAATTGTCTTCCATTCATAAAATCTAACGTAAATAAAAGTTTTTTGTTGGTAGACTTCTTTATGTTTAGTCTCACGTACGGTTTCCTAGTTGATTGGTTTTCCCATATATTCTTAATGAATTGTACCCAATATCAACGGGTGGGCAATATGTTTAGTTTAATCAGAAAAGAATTTTATCATTGGGTAATTTATAATTATTATTCTTAAATTATACAAATATTTAAAGATATAAAAGTTGATCAGCATTTAGAGGATATTTTCGTCGTTCAACATTTAGCGTATTAAGATACGTGCCAAAAACTAAGTTCATGGGAGATTATAGGACCCTCACATAATTTAATTGTTTAACTGACAATTTAACCATAATTCAGAGGGATTCTTATGTTGTATCCCAAAAATTAACTGAAACGGTATTAAAACATGCTACACAAAAGCTGAAATTTTGGATGAATAGAAGAATAAAAATACATCTTTGGATGAAGGTGGCAGACATGCACCTGTTAGACATATTCAAACTACTTTTGGTTGCTTACTAAGAGAATTCAAACTTGTGAGTCTAGAGAAGTTCCACTCGCATTGATATTGATATCCCTAGAGCATCACTTGGATTGTTTCTTAGGACTAACAAATTTGTCCTGCAAAATTATCATTATTGTTATTGGGTATCAATTATACATTGAAAGAATTGTAATAATAAAGTAGAAGCAAGATATAACGTCATGATAAATTATACTATACCAGCACGAACATATGTTTACAAATCCTAATACAACCTAATGAAATTATAATGTCAGAAAAATATTTTACCTCTAATAATAATCAAGATGAAGGTGGTATCGAGTAGATAAACAACCTTTAACTTATTACTTCAAAATAAACAATGAAATAAACGAAGTAACGGACCTTCCCAAAAAGCAAAGATGCGCCAGCAACTATCTTCTATGCTCAGGGTCGGCTCAAGGTCAAAGCCACTAATGCAATGGCTTTTGGCCCCCAAAATTTTTGGGGCCTCATTTTTTATTAAGTTTTATGACTAATTTGTTTTAAAATTATTGTGAGTTATAGTATTTTTATGTAGTTTCTAAATATGTGAATTGTTTTTTGAAAATTTAAAGATTGTATGTCTGAATTCATAATCTTTCATTGCTATAAAACTCTCCTTATATTTCTCATCCAGTCCGAGCATTTCAAATTCATGGCCCAGCCCAAATCCTCTTTCTATGTTGTCACTTCACAAAAAAGAAATCGATTCATCCTTTCAAGTCCAAAAATACTTTAAAGAGCTTAAATGAAAATTGAGTTCTAGAACTCCAGTTCAGTAGAATAACGATTTCTTTCAAGTAGCTCTTTATTGAGATGGAAGAGGCAGTCTTTATCACTTCACTTTTAGCTATGTATCTTACAAAATGGAAACAACAAGGGCCCTCACAATCTGTGCCAGCGATACCTCTTAAACCATTTCTTTTGACTAAACGAATCCATGAGAAGAGGAATGTAGCTTATTTCTGATCATTGCCTTTATCTCATCCAGTGATATCTACCAAACTATGTCCTATATCTCTCTTTAATCCCTTCTCTTTTATTTGTTCCCTCAACATCTCAATTTCATTCCACATGCCATTCCTGGCATACATGTTCGATAGCAGAACATAAACACCGTCGTTTTGAGGGTCCAAATCCAGTGCCCTTTGAGCAGCTAATTTACCTAGTTCGACATTGTCAAAATTATGGCAGGCACTAAGCAGGGCTCCCCACAAGGTAACAGTGAAATTACCATTCTCTTCGTAAGATAAGTCGTTGATTAAATTCCATGCTCTATCCAACTCACCTGCACGACACAGTAAATCAATCACACAACTATAGTGCTCGGGGCTGGGTTCCAAACTGTAATTACACGCCATTGATTCAAAGTACTCCATTCCAAGATTTACGTGGCCAGTGTGACTACAAGCGGAAAGAACAGTCAATAACGCTACACCATCTGGTTTAATTCCATCCATTACCATGTCATTAAAAAGACTAATCGCTTCTTCAAATTTCCCATTTCTTCCGCAAACACCGAGCATTGATGTCCACAGAACAACATCCTTCTTTCTTTCTCTACATCTAAACCCGACCATATCAAAAACATGCCTAGCTTTCTCCACCAACCCACATTTTCCATACATTTCAATCAACAAACTTTGCAGAAACACATCAGATTCCACATCATCAACTTTTCGAATAACACATCCATGAACCTGCTTACCCAATTCAAAAGCAGATAGCCCAACACAAGCTCGCAAAGCAGCCGAAAAAGTGAAATTATCACAACATAGATTTAAAGATAACATCTTTCTAACCAATGCCAGTCCATCTATCCACATCTTAGCTTCAGAATAACCAGAGAGAAGTGCATTTACACACACTGTATTCTTCACAGGCATTTCATCGAACAACATATCTGCATTCTTGATACACAAAGATTTTGCATACAAATCAACTAAAGCACACCCCACATAAACACTAGATAACCAACCTGATTTTATCACATGGGTATGAATTATTTCCCCAAAGTTTATATTTTTCACACCAGATGAAGCTGTAATGGAACTACACAACGTGTATGAATCAATGTCAATACAATTAAAATGCATAAAAGAGAATGTATGAAGAGATAAAGAATGATACCCATTTTGGGAAAAATGGGAAAGAATTGAATTTAAGAACAAAGGGTTTCTTGGTTTGAGTAATTTGAAAAAATTGGTTAAGGTTTGAAGTGAAGTTGTGGATGATGATATGAGTTTGAACTGAAGATTAGGGGAGATGAAGAGTAATCCTGTTGTAATTAAATGTGCATGAAATACTTTAATGGCTTTTAGATTCTTTGAGTTGCAAAAATGATGAAATATGTTAGTTACGGAATGGAAGTTTGGTCCTGTTTTAAATTGGGATTGAGTGAACATAACCGAATTTATGTCAGTTTAGTAATCACAATTGACAAGTGATTGTTTTCGCCCCTTAATATAAGGTTGTAGACATCAAAATTTAATTGAATTAATTCATATAAAATTTGGATTAAATTCTATGTTATTAGCATATTGATCAAGTTAAATTTTAATTAATAAAGTTGGATTAATTATTTACACCAAAATTACATGATTTGAATGAAATCCAAATTACATTTGGGTTAATCTATTAAATTGGGCTTTACAAGATGAGTCCAACCATTTTTTTGCGCGGATTACATGATTTGAATGAAATCCAATTTTTACCCTTACGTTTGGGTTAGTCTCCAAGATAAATTAAAAAAAAAAAATTGCAATTCGTAAGGTTGGGCGCGTGTATTCTGTTAAGGAATTACAAAATTTATCTTGACCCGTACTACGTTCTTGTATAGAGCGTATTTAGCATGTCTTTCTAGTTTTAAGGTGGGGGCGCTTTTAATTAAAAATACTTGGAGATTATCAAAATCTTTCTACTTATGCCAAACCCATAAGTATAAGTATGTTCCCCCCTCCCGCATAACTTTAATTTCTATAAAATGGGGACTTCGCATTTCTCAAAAATTATGAAGATCTACCCAAGAAAGTTGCATAGCATTTCTTCACAAATTTATTGGGACATAAAGGGCAAACTTTTATGCGGAATTGGCATAAACTTGTGAAGAATTATCAAAATTATCGGGACATCTCTGCATAAAGGCACATGGGCCAATGTTCTCCAAAGGTCTTTAACAAGAAGGAGCGTATTCGATTTAACATCATCTCTCGAGAACAATCTAAAATTTTCGAACACGTAACGTATCGAACTTTAAAAAAATTCTTCCAAGATTCAACACATCAATTGTCCGAGTCCAATCCTTCATTCGAAAGATGCTAAAAATTGAGACCCAAATACACAAATCAATGCACCTATAACAAGAAGATTTCTCCTTTTGAGAATCTTAAAATTGCATAGCATATTGACTAAAAAAATAATTAATAAAATGATTTTTTTGCACATTTATTTTATAATTGCGAATATTTATTTTAGAGACATCATCCCTCAAGAACAATCCAAAATGCTGCTCAAAATTCTTCCAAGATTCAACACATCAACAGAAGTTAATCCTTCATTCGAGAAAGACGCTACATTGCCTCTCAAATCAATGCGAACAACAAGAAGATTAGAATCAAAAATACATCCAGAGTTGTACTCATCTTTTTATTTTCTGCTAGTAAAATTTATTGCGAATAGATTTTTGGCACGCCCAATGTGACTATTTGTGCACTCCCAAAGTTGGAGGGCATACTTGCTAGCTGAAGCCAAGTTTGAGAGTCTGTTTTTGTATTATGTCTTTTAATATTTCAACTAACTTCTTCTTGTTTTTTGGGGGTAACTAACAGATTGTACTAGAGAGTGTTTGGATTGGCTTATTTTAAGTATTTATTGACTTTTAAGCTCTTTTCTAATTTTTGTGATATTTGGGGAAAATAAAAAATGTTTTTAAACACTTAGTTTTAGGCCAAAAAGTACAGAAATAAGGCTAAAGCCAAAAGTTGGGTATTCCCAACTTATGGCTTTTAGCAGTTAGCTTATAAGTCACTTTTAAAAAATCAATCCAAACACCCTCTTATAACCTATTTGGATTGGCTTATTTTAGGTGCTTTTAAGCTAAAATAGCTTTTAAACACTTTTATAGTATTTGGATAAAATAAAAAAAAATATTTTTAAAAACTTGTTCATAAGCTAAAAGTCATAAGCTAAAATTTCTAAAATTTCTAACTTAACGGACTCTTAATCATCTGAACAACAAGCTAAACGTCCGCAGTCGGCTTTTGTCCAAAGAAAAAGGAACCACTAGTCCACTACTTCTATCTACCTTCCACAGTTTGCCTCTCTACCTTGTTAACAGTAAAATTACATCATATAAAGACTGGTAGTAAAAACGCGAAACCACGAGTGATCTTCTAGAGCTTACTGCTAGATTGTCTTATTAATTTCATTCGTCTAAACTTCTCTCTCTCTCTATTTCTTCTGTTTTTTGGTGCTTTCCATTTTCCTGATTTTTTCAAATAAGAAGATAATTGAAAATGGGCATAGTGTACCAACCATACACCACAATATACACATACACATACACATCATTTGAAAGAATTGTCACCATAGTTCATTGGGATTAGTACTCCTTAAAGTTAATTAGGACTTGTAAGGCTTGCAAGAGAGCTCATAACATTTAGGAGAAGTACAATTAAAGCCAATGAAGAAATTACTAGTTGTAACTGAAAAGAACAGAGGATAGGATGCATCTAGTTCAACTTTTGCGAATACCATGACAATAACTTCATATAATCATGAATCAGTATCCTCCTTGCCCAAAGAACAAAAAGTGTTACATCAAAAGCTTCTATATGACTACCAGGAACTCAAATAAACATGCATGCTTGATAAATACCAACCACACCTTAAGTTGTTCTTTCTTGTGAATGGAGAACTAATGAATGAATCATGCTCAATGAAACTAATCGTTATCGACTATCATGGAAACTAACAAAATATAATGAGAAACAGACATTTCAAACTACTTTGATTCGTGTTTTGCAGATGCATTGTTGTTCTGTTGTCGCTGCAACTGGAACATCTGGGGATTGAGAGAAAGCTGCTGAAACTTTGCAGCATCTCCATTTAAATCAGCATTAGCAAGCTTCAGACGTTGAACTTCACTGGTTAATGCTTCATTTAGAGCTGTCACAGTGAAAAATAACACCATAAGGTTTGACACCCGACTTCTAACCCCACAGGGAATTAAAATTTTGGAGCATTTGCATTTTTCTCTACTAGCGATGACATAAACAGAACATATAGGTAAACACAAAGATCCCAACAGAGTTGTGTATCATATAAGAAAGATGCCTACCATCACGGAGTTGAGCCTGTTGCTCCATGGATTGCAGCCGGAACTTTAGCTCGTGATTTTGGCTTGTGAGCCCAGAAGAATCTCTCTGAATGCAATTACAAGTCCAAGCCTAACACATTAGAACAGGAAAGAAACTTTTTGAACTATATAATACTGAAAGTTGAGATTTTTACCTGCAACAGAGTGAGTTGAGCAGACAATGTGGTGGCTTCAGTCTGTAAGGTTTGTACCTTGTGTTCCAACTCCGCAATGTATCTCATCTTTCGCTCTTTCGAACGAGCAGCAGACTGACGGTTGGCCAAAATCCTTAAAAAACCAAAAAGACAGGGTGGGTCAACGGCACAGCAAAAAGGAAAACCAAATCAAGGCATCAACTTTGAAGGGAACACTACCTTTTGGCACGTTTCGGATCTGCTAAGGCTATCTCTGCAAGTTTTTCGTTTGCCATAATTTTCTTCAATTCAGCTCCATTGAATTCGCCATTCCCAAACTCCAAACTGAAACCATCTGAATTCGCATCAAGTGAATTTGTGGGCGAGAGTTGTGGTCCAGGTGACGGAGGCAACTTTGGCGACTCATCACCAAAGTTTAACTTCCCCATAAAACTATCCATCGAAACACTCCTGTAGTGTCTGACAGTTGGAGCAATATCTCCTCCAGCACGCCTTTTGATCCCCATACTGCTGCCACTGTCATTCACACTGCTTGTTGCTTCATTGTCACTGCTATCACATCCATTTGTCTTTGTACCGCTGGCTCTACTATCACTGTTCTCATTACCCTGCTTATCATCCATACCTGAGGAGTTCAACGACTCAATATTGTCCAAATTCATATACGCGGAAAACAAGTCATCCACAACTTCTCCTTCAGATTTTCTTTCACCCATTCCCTCAGCATTGTTATTATCCCAAAAACCTTCACGTTTAACCAACTGCGCTGGCTTACCACTAGCGCCAGGACTCCTTGATGGAACAAGTGGCGGTGAGGACTGCATAATAGTAGAAAAGCCAAACGGGATATCACTGTTAGACCTTCTATGAGCCTTACGAGGAGGAAGACTCTCTCCTACCTTTGATGAATTAGCCGCTACAGGGTCAGACATGAACGGCGAGGGAGAATCCTTATATGGTGAAGGGCTTAAGGGTGGCAAGGAATCAAGTGAGAAAAACACTGGTTGCGATAAAGATCGTGAATGTGAGGGCCCTTGCCCTTGAGTAGTAAAACTTTGCACACCTAGTTGCTGACTCGTCGGCCTGCTTACTGGGATATGAGAATATGGTGAAATAGGGGGCATTTGCGGATGATGAGAAGGCGATAAACCAACCCTTTTGGTACTATTTTCAACACCATAATTCGGAGAAAACTGCCGCATTTGACCATGGAAATGGGAAGTAGACAATTGTGGTATGTCAAGTTGGTTTGTCGATATAGGTTGGTGTTTTGGTAGGGAAGAAGATGATGTCCCAAATGATGATTGCAGTCTACGCATCATATCAATGTTAGCTCCCTCACTTTCACCCCCCATCTGTTCCAAATTTTCAACTCCACCAATCAAATATTATCCAAAATTGATTTAATGCCTCCACTTTTACAACAAAATTCCCAAGTTTGCAATTCTTGGCACCTGAATATGAAAGCTAAAATCTCAAGTCAAGCTCATCAAATGCATAAACCCCAAAATGAGAATCCAGCAAAAACCAATTAAGTCAATAATTTCATTAAAACACTTCTCAATAGATATGATGTTATCTAAAATCTCAAGTCAAGCTCATTAATACAATAAACCCCAAATTGACAATCAAGCAAAAAAGACTAAGTGTAATCATCAAACAAACAAACAGTCATTGAAACCAAAGTACTATGCCAGCACTAAAACAAGGAAAACAACAAAATCAAGAATGATATTCAATGGAAAAAGGTTGCAATCTTTGGACAATTCCCAAAAAGGGTATCAAGTAAAAACCAAGAAATGAATCTTCAAATAAACAACCAATCATCAAAACTCAAATACTAGACAAACTTAGAAACAAAGAACACAAAAAAAATCAAGAAATGAACATTTTTTTTTTTTGATGACATGGGAACCCAACATTAAGTGATAAAAGCTACAATCTTTGGACCATTGGTGGATCTACTAGTTTAAAACTTTTAAAGTACACAAATTTATACTAACCCCTTCTCCCCAATGACTTTAAAAAAAAAAAAAAAAAAAAAAAAAAAAAACCCAAGTTTAACAGTACCTGAAACTGAACAATGGCTAAAGGGTCTTCTTCTTGTTCTTCAATATGTGTTAATTGGTGTGTCTTTTTGTTTGGTGTGTGTTATCTCTCTATAATAATAATAACAATGAATGGTTACAACTACTGTGGTTACACGGATTTCATGAATTCTACTATTGCCTTCTGGACTGAACTAGTAGCACTACTCAAAGCCGCGTGAATTTAATATGCATTTCAATTTCATTTAGCTGAAATTTGCATTTGGCCCGCATTTCAATTTCATTCCGACTTGCATTTCTCATACTCCGTCCCAAGTTATGTGATATAGTTTGATTGATCAAGAAATTTAAAAAATAAAATAAAATTTTTGAATATTATAATTTAAAATAAATCGAAGATATTTGTGCGTTATAAATCATCTTATTAAATGTAAAAAATAAAATTTAAAATAAATTATTATCAAAATAAAAAAATATGTCATTCTTTTTTTTATCGTAAAAAGGAAAATTAGGACGAAGGGGTATCTTCTTTCCTCTATCACCGCATATTATGGAGTACCAATTTAAAATCTTCCCCCTTAATATATTATTCCTCGTTTTATTTAATATGCCCGTTTGTCCATAAAATATTGGAGTATTTTAAAAATAAGAAAATAATATGTGAAAATTAATTTAAATACATATTTTTTTAAATCAAATTAGTTCATTATTTTAAATTCAAAATATAGCGTTTCAAATTTGAAAAATAGCCTTCAAGTGTTTAAAATTTTCAGTCGCAAAATTTCAATTGTGTTCTTATATTCTAACACAACTTCAACTTTTAGATATTCTTTTTTCACTTGATTTCAGATAATATTATTTTTTAAACATCAACTGATTCATAATCAGGGACTATTTATTATACGCTATTGATGAATAAACTTTAACTTATTACTATAAATTAATCATAATAAAAGATGCTTTAAATTTGAAATTTAATTTTATATAGAAAACATCATAACTACGTGTCTTCCGGGACATCGGTATAAATATAGGGAACTTCATATCTATATTTATAAGTAAATGTTAATATTTGAAAATTTTGCAAGCTGTATTAAATAGTGATATTTGTTAATAATAATAAATTTCAGCGGAAACAAAGGTTAGAGAGCCAATTATATTTTTGAGAATTGACAGATTTACTCTACCTACTTGTATTTAAAAACGGGATATTTTATTTTCTCTCACACTCTTTCTCTCAACTTTTTTTCTCTTCCTAGGTCTCTCCTAACCTTCATAATATTTTGTTATAGCTTTTTCGCAAAGAAAGCTTCGCGCCCCAATTGCTTATGTATTTATACAAAGAATGCTTATGCATTAGAACATTAACACAATTAAATAATCATATACACATTGGGTGGTGTGAGATTAATTATCAAAATTGGATCCTATAATCAACGAATATTTATTCACTTAAGTTGTTATGTTTAGAAAAGTATTGTTATATTAGGTAATTATTTAAAAAGTATTGTTATATTAGGTAATTATTTAAAACTGTCTATATAAAATATAATTAGGCTTCTATATCGACATGTGGGGTAATATTTTCTTAATTTTATAGTACTTGCTTCAATAAACACTTAGTTATTTTTTTAATTCATCACGGCGCATTCGAATCCAACTAAGAGCTTCGTTTTGGTAGCTATTTTAAGCGGTTTATAAAAAAAAAAAAAATAAGTTGCTACCCCAACTTATTTTCCCAACTTATTTTTTTGGCTATATGTTGCTTTTCAACTTATAAATTTGTTTTAGATAAATTTAAGTCAAACGGCCTTAATTATTTTTTTTTAGCTTATTTTAAGTACAAAATGACTTTAATCTGGTCAGTCAAACACTCAAAAAAACTGAAAACAGCTTATAAGCAACTTATAAGCCAATCCAAACGGGCTCTAATTCATATATGCGGCATAAGACCCATTAAAGGGAGAATCGCTTCCTACCAAATTCTTTACATTCCTATCAGTTAGAATGTTCCTAAAAATATACTACTAAATAGCCTGTAATAATAGTTATAGAAAAGCTACGTAAGTTATATAGAAAAAGGAATTTACATTTCACTTTTCACTGTATATAGAAAAGATACAGTGTTATTGTTGTTGTATATAGAAAAGATAAATTAATAGAAGATGCGCCTACCGTACTAACTACAAAAATGGTATCGAATTTACTCGTTTCTCTACCTAGACACGCTACGTGTGCCAAAAATATTTAAAATAGTACGTTATGTTTGACTCAATTACTTAGGAGTATTTAGTATAACTGAGACATTAAAAATATGTATTTTAGAAGAAAAATAATGTGAATGAAGAAAAATGTTGCTGTCACGTTGATTAATTTGATAGTGCGTGTTGAGACTTATTTATTTTGTTTGGGGGGGGGGGTGGGGAGTTGAGAAAGGCTTAAGAACAAATTATGTAGGAGTATAGGAATTACAAGCTAATTGATGTAAGAGTTTAAATTTGGTGCACTGTCAGTGTATTCTTTTCTTATACTATCAGGTAATATTGACCTGCTATAGCAGGTTATCAATTTTGATATTCTTTTTCCTCTTTTTCTAAAATTTACTCACTGAATTTTTCTTTATTCCCTTACTCTCTCTTTCCTTAAACGTCCACCTTAAACAATTAAGTGATCGTTATGGGATAAAATAATCCCAATCTTAGTGGAATAAGGTGGGATATCCCACCCGTAGGATTAGGCTTCAATTTTATCTTGGAATATACCTCCTATCAAACACAGTATAAAAAATTAGTACTGGGATATCCCAAAGATATACTATGCACCAAACAACCCCTTTAAAATGTTCTCTCTCTCTTTCTTGACTTCTTTTACCACCGTAAACTTCGTTTCTCCCTCAATCTCCCCGTATTCATGAAAAACTTTTGGAAGAGTATGACTTTAAAATGAATTTCAAGGAATTCAATTTTGATTTTTTTTTTTTCCTGAAGAAAATTGTCTCTTCCTTAGATCTATTATTGTTTTTGGTCTCTGTTTGCTTTTTCTTATCGGCTCATCTCATCTTCCATTGTTAAAGTATTCAACCTTAATAAAACTTCAATTCAAAAAGTTCCATCCATTAATCTAAACAGCATGGCAAAATGTTGGGCAAAATATGAAAACCCTTTTAAGATACAGAAAAACTCCTGTAAACAACATTAGAGAAGCAATTAATTTCGTTATCAACAAATAAGGAGATAATTTTGGTTAGAGTACAAGTAGGACTCAACTTTTCTTTAATGTTATTTATCTTTCTGTAAATTACATTTTTATTAAAAAAGGCAAACAATTAATATTATTTAAGCAAGTTATTGTATTTACCTTTAAAATTACCTGATATGTTAAAAAAAATGATACACTGACAGTGCACCAAATTTAAACTCAAGAAATAATCACTTCAAAATTAAGATTAATATGTTAAATCGTATTAATAATATAAAATTAATTTGCAAATAATTTAAATCAATTGTACTTGATGACTGATGCAAAGGCATTAAACAACATTATACTACTGAACAGATGGGCCCAACCAAAATTATTAATTATTGGCAGAAAATGTCTGGACGGAATACCGGATTAGTGAAGGACTTACAGAACCGGAAATTGGGGAGTGAGGAGGTCCCACTATGTTGGACACACGTGGTTGAATGTTGTGCTTCTCAACTTGAGCTTTCCAATTTTCAATCATTTTAGTCTTTAATTTTGGTCTTCATATATGAGGTCTTTAATTTTTGGCTCAGCTACTTATTTAATAAAAATATCTAAATTTACTTTGCTTCGCTCGGCATCAATTTTATAGGAACTAAGTTATGCGGCATAAGTTTTGTAGTATTTTTCAGATTATATTGAGCGTTAAAAATTCTACCTTGTCCAAAGATAGTTTGTATAAATGTTATGATACATATGTCGAAGTTAAAAGTAAATTATGCCGAGCAAAATTTAAAATTATATCGTTTTTCAAATTATGTTAAGAGTTAAAAAATTTATCTTATCCAAAGATAATTTGTGTGGATATATGATTAGCTGAAGTTAAATACTTATAAATTATGCCTTAGAAATTCTAACTTATGCCACTTCAAAAATATTCAAGGCTAAAAATTAAAGACCACAAATTTAAGGGGAAAAAAATTAAAGAATACCCCAAAAGATGACATTTGTGCGAATGACCCGATAATAATAGCTTGAGCTTTCCAATTGTCAAGCATCAAGGGCCCACCTATCTGGAAAGTATGGCCTACCTGTGGTTTGGATTATGACCGGCCCAAATAAGAGGAGAGAAGAAACCTTTCTTGTCAACCTTTGAGGCATTTGGCATCTTGATATAGGTCCAAAAAATTTACTTTCAACTAATCTAATTTATGTCATATAATTTGAACGGATATGGAATTTAAAAAAGAAATATAAGATTTTATTTAAGTTTTTATTTTAAACAAACATGTTACTTTCTACGTTTTATTTTGGGACAAGGCATCTTGGCATTCTGAACTATACCCAAAGTTATTATGACACACTTTATTTTTATTTTTTTGATTCTATTGTCCCCCTTAACTTTTTAAAAATGGAATTATTACCTCCCTAAACGCTGATGTGGCAAGAGAGAGCGCTGAAGTAGCAAGGAGAGTGTGTTTCACTCTCTTTGACAGAGTGAGAAGCATAAAAATGTGAAAAACTTATTTTTTTTTTCTTAAAATATGAAAAACTGAATTGTTTTTAAAAAATATGAAAAATTCATTTTTTAGAAATCTAGTTTTCCAAATTTAGTTTTAAAAACGTGGTTTCCGCATTTTAAAAAAATAATTAATTTTTATAAAATTCAGTTTTTTCACATTTTGACAAGAAAAACACTTTTTCAGTTTTTTTTTTTTTTAGTAATCCAAAATTTTATTTGAAAAATATAAGTGTCCTAAGAAAATGAAATCATGAAAATCATGATTTTTAAAGACATTTTCAAATAATAATCAAGTTTTCCCTATTTTTAAAAAAAAATCCATGTTCTTCAGTTTTTTTTGTAAAGAAAAAAAAATCAAATTTTCAGATCTTTTATATATCCATTTTTCATTTTTTTTTTTGAAAAAAATTTAGTTTTTTAGTTTTCAAAAAAAAAAATTGACACTTAAGCGAAACAAAATAAAACAAATAAATATACGTGTGGCAAGGATAGTGTATGTCACTCTTCCATATTATAGTGGATATCAGCGTTTAGGAGGTAATTATTTCGTTTTAAAAAAGTTTAGGAGAGTAATAGCACTACAAGAAAGTATAGAAATGACAACAAAAAATTTAATATTTTGCAATAACTTAGTTTTACTGTTAGCAAATGAACTTTTGTGTTGCCAAAAGATTTAATTTTGTTGCCATAGTATTGATTATTGTTTCAAAAAATACTTTTGGTAACAAAAAAAAAAATTGTTGCACGTTGTTGCAATAACAGCCGTTGCGAAAAGTTTATGTAACAATTTTTTTTTTGTTGCCCAAAGTACTTTTTGCAATAATAATCAATTATGGCAACAAAAAAAAAATTGTTATCAAATATCTTTTTTCTTGTAGTGTAGAACTCAGGAAAAGGTAAGGTGTATCATAAAGAACTTCGGGTATAGTTCAAGGGGGTAATGATGCCTTATCCCTTTTATTTTATATGATGATGTTTGACTGGTTATAAAGTTAGAGAAGGAAATGAAGACTTTTGAAATTTACGATTTAAAACAAGTCGTAGATATTTGTGTCACTACAGATCATCTCATTAAGGATAAAATAAAAGTTTAAAGTTAAATTGTTACTTCTAAATATATAAAGGTGTCATTTTTTGGGAATGACTAAAAAGGAAAGATGTCACATAAATCGGAAAAATGAATTGTAAAATTTGTGTGACTATTACTTTCAAAGTTGTGATCTTAAACATGCCATCACATTTGTGTGGCTATAAGACCTTTAAAACTTTTGATTTTAAAGATGACATAACATTTGTGTGATTCTAAAGATTTTCATTAAAGGTAACATGAGAAGTCTAAAGTTCATACTTTCCAAATATATATATATATATATATATATATATATATATATAGAGAGAGAGAGAGAGAGAGAGAGAGATATGTATATTTGTAATGAACGGACTACTAATAAAAAATAGTGTCATATAAACTGAAATAGGGAAGTTTTGATTAAAATTTTCTTTTTCTTTGGCCTTTTTTAGTGGATCATAGAAAAAAATTATTCACGCCCAGTATTTGAAAGATCTTTCATATGTTGTGTTTTGCACCAAATCAATGAATACATGAGGTGTCTTTCACAAAATTTGTTATCACTAAGCATAACATGTAGAGGTATAGGTACACTTTTACCGTACTTACATCAATTTAATAAATAAATGACATTTATTTGTATATTAACTGCTTTTAGTTAATCATGATTAATACATACTCATTTCTTTTATAACTAACCAATTGTATTTACTTAGTTAACGATCGATGAACAAGAAAAAGTTCAACTAATTAAAGCGAATTAGTTAAGAATGAACTCGAACCATGACACTATAAGATTCTAAGTTATGGTTTTAATGCGACTTGGCTGTTCCATTAAGGACGTTAGAAACTATTTTGACAAACAAATAAAATGTCATACTTTAACATAATACTCCTTCAATTAAATCACATGCTTTGGAAAAAAATGCTCCTTTTATTAGTTTCGGTATAGACCAATTGAACCATCAAAGTACGAGAGGAAACCCACCAGTTTGACTAGGCTAAAAAATGGAGAAAAGTTGACAAGCGTAATAATTACGTTTTGGCTCAATTGAGAATATGATTGCATTATTTGTCTAAATGACGCTGCATTCTCCCGTGAGGGGCGGAGCTAATAAGGGTAAACCCTCTTTGACGAAAAATTATACTATTATATATATAAGATTAAAATTATTTTTTATACATATATTATAGATGTTAAACCCTTTGATTTCTTCATATGTTTACTTATCATATTTTTGAACCCCATACTAAAAATTCTGATTCCGCCGCTACCTCTTCTTGTTGATTTTTATGTCAAGATCTCCAAGTTCAAGATTTATGTTTGATTGGTAAGATATTTAATTTGGAGAATATCGGCCGGACAATATTTTTTCATATTGTCAAAAAGAGAAAAAGGAATATTGTGGACAATATAGTTTTATTGTCTTATACCGCGACCTATCTTTTCCTTTTTGAGCTAAACTATGCCTTTTTATTTTTCCACTCAGCTTTTGGAATTCAGCACTTAAATCCAAAATATATAACTAAGGACGAAAAAAATACTTGTTTTCCATCACGAACTCAATTCCCTCGGTAAATGAAGAATTGTCTGATTGATAATTGGTTTGTCAAACAGCAGACTAGCAGTGCTAGTCGAATTTTTTTCATATCATAATCCCCAATTACCTTTAGATTTAGGTGTGAGCGCCAGACTATTCTATATCACTATACTTCCAAACACCAAATTGAACACTTTGGAGAAATATTCAGATCTAATTCTAGTTTCTCTTCTTTTTTAGTTACTTTTTCTAGTCCTACAGTCTCTTGATAAATAGACAGAGAGAAAAAATCATAGAGGTTGTTAAGTTGTTAATTCATAGTCAATGTTGTCGGCCAATCTCTAGGATTTCCAGAAAATAGTTCTAATGAAATGTTTGGCCTTGTTTGACTAAGATTTCCCTTTTAATAGTATTGCAAAATTGACTTTTTTTCTCAACAATTTTATAAAAGGACCTCCTTGATTGACACCGTGACTGGCTTGTGGAACAATGGTACATTTGCATCTAGATAGTTAATCGTAGAGTAAAATAAATAGTCTATTCTCTTGCTACTAATTAAGTTCTATGCATCGAACGTGTATAAAAAATTTACACAGGTCAAAAAAAAAAAAATTACAAGTAAATTCCAATGAGAAACACTAATTTATAACCACATAAAAATAGTAAAATTACTGTGTGTATATATAACTTAAACCCTATCTAAAATCGCTAATACCGGTGGATGCCAAGCTTTGGCTTTGTTACATCAAATAACATGTGCATTGCTTAAATTTGAAATCAAGGGGGTACTAATTAGATATTCTTTAATATCAAGAGGCAATCTATATATATAAAATAGGAGAGGTATAAGCAATGTGGTTAAGCCAAGTGGCAAACTAAAAACAAGCCACTTGGCAATTTTAAGACAAAGTTAATTAGATTATGTAATAACATTAAATTTGAATTAAAGGATAAAGTTTTTTAATTTAAATTAAAAGATAATTGAAAGGTAAAGTACAATCTGTATCAATTACATAACTGAACATGAGATCTTTTAGGTTTGTAATCATCCGTCCTAGACTCCTAGCTTCATTGACATATTTAATAATATAATTAATAATTAATTTTATCATGGATAGTAAGTTAAAATAATTACTATAATTAATTTAAGAGATAAACATTGTATTATCTTATATCAACTAATTCAAAAGAAAAAGATAAAAGTTCAACTAAAATAGTTTAAATACGTGATAAATTTATACTAACTAACATAAAATTGAGATAGAGCGATACTAACTAACATAAAAAATGAGAGTTAAAGGACGATTTTTAACTCAATATCTGATACTTACTGTAATTGTCTGCATATAGATATTTGATTGTTTGATTTAAGAAGGATTTTAAATATCTAAAACATTAAATAACATATCAAATTGTCTTTTAAAACAAAGATAAAAATAATTCAGAATTTAAACATAAAACTATAAATATATAATCTAAATTGCGGTCAAGAAAATCTAATAAAAATTGGTTTAGCTCACTTTTGGAGATAAAATAATCAAGTTTAACAAAAGTTTGATATAACCATTTCAAATTTTTAGAGTAATAAAATAAGTACAAGTTCAATTTGAGATAAAAAGTTAGATTTGAATTCTACATGCTAAAGATTAAATATAAGTTCACGTAATTTTTGTATTTTTATTTTTATAGCTAATAAATTTAAAGTAGTTTATGTTATAAGATACTATGATATCTCAACAAATCGGATGTTTATCTCTTTTTCTTTTAGTAGTAGTAGTTTCAAAATGAATAATATATTTACCATACGTGTAGGCTGGAAAGTAAAAGCATTTTAGGAGTTCAAATTAAGATTTGATAAAATTTACAAGTGAAAGAGTCCTACCACTTTTACAACTATTCCTAACAAACTATATATATGAACTTTAGTGATAAATCAAACGTTAGGCTTTTGCTCCTCTTTTTGTTGTTATCTAACAAAACTCACTTTCTTTAATTTCATGATGGAAAAGCTTAATATTATTTGCACATCGCGTACTCTCTGTGAATTTTCATGATAATAAGCTCTTCATTGTTTTTATTTTTAATCAAAAGCTTATTGTTTGCTTGCTTTATTCTCCTTTTTTGTTAACATGTTAACTTTGAGTGTTAAGAGTAGATTATTTGTGGTTCTTGGTGAATTTTAGTGAAGGAAAAGTTATTGATAATCTATTGTTACAGGTTTGAAACTGATATGCTTGCGCTCTCGGGAAGTTGTTATGGTGGAGAAGGATAAGGAGAGCAAGGAATAGGGAAAGACGTAGCGGATCGAAGACGGAGAACTTTATATGTGAGACCCCAAGAGTATTAGTTTTTGATCCTTTTTTGAATTTTTTTGGTTCAAACAATACCTAAAATGAATTAGCATGATAATGTACTTTCCTTTTCTATTAGCCTTATGTAAGCCCATAAACCATTCACTTGCGTTTATTATCAATTTATCGTAAACTCAAGAAACCTCGTAAAGAATTATTGGCCACGAATGTATAGATCTTCATGACTGCTATAGACACTGTTGACATCTCGACACACCATACCCAAAACACTATCTGCAAAGTTTCTAACATGAACCAAGATACCATAACGTAGGTCAGGACAGGGACCCGATGTACCCATAATGCACATGACACATATATATACATACGTACTCCGACTCGGCAATACTCAGAATAGAAATGGAGTTCACCAATCCAGTTGATAGCCCGAGAACATCCTATAGCGAGTGTCCTCACTATCCGTCCGCACCTCGTGTGGCATGAAACACAATACTGTGCAAAGGGACGCGTACGAATAATGTACCGAGTATGTAAGGATAAGAAGAACGTAGGAGTCAACTTGTACCTATGACTGTCACTAAAGATCATGAATATGCATAATGTACTTTTGGAAACCTATATCTATATCTATATATATATATATATATATATGTGCACCTTTACCCATTCGCTCCTTCGAGCTTCGCCCCGTCGGGCATCATATCATATAGGCCCCTTCGGGCAGCCCTTTTGAGCACCATAATCATCATATACCAGCTGATCAGGTGGTTCACGTACATAACTCCATAGTCCTTTTCCCTTTCCCCATTAAATCATGTCATATATATGTTACACCTTGAAAAATTCCCCGTTAGCGTACAGTGAATAGACGAGCGAGGGGTATGATGTATACGAGGTTTGGACAAGTAAGAAATAGTATTTGATGATCCTAATTAAGACTTCCAAAGACATTCGAGGGAAGGAAAGAAAGTTGTTAAGGGAAGCGAGTCATATGTTGAGTAACGGATAAGAATTACGAGTACTGAGTTAACGGTGTATAAATGATGCCCTAAGGAAGGGTTATGACATCCCTTAGATTGGTATTGAAGTGATGAACAAGTGTTAGAAAGGTTCCATAAGAATCGGAGATCAAACGAGTCGACGAAACAATTCTCGAAAAAGCGGGCAACCTGCGCCGTACATACCGGCCGTATAAAAGTATGGACCGTATGTCCAACCGTAGATTCAGCTTAATACCATAGTTCATCGGGACCAGATCTACGGCCGACATACGGCCCGTAGAAAACATACCCAGTACCGTATGTTGTCCGTATAATCTCGTCTGAGTGAACTTGATTTTATATAAGGGACCATGCCATTTCATTTTCATTTCATACTTCACCTCCACACTTCAAGAGACCTCTAGAACATTCCAAACATTTCATCCATGAAATCAATAGAAATCAAGGATCAACAACAAGAACTAGAGTGAATCAAGTGGAGGAAACCTCTCTAAAGTCATCCAAACCAAGAAATCTCAAGAAAGAGGAAATAGGGTTTTTGGTGGAAAGAGGTGTATTACCAACCAAGGTTTATGCCATTCATCATTTAAGGTAAGTTTCATGACCCTTCTATGTTATTTGAAGTATTAGTAAGTTGAAAAACATGGATGGTAGAAGAGTGTAGAAAATGAGTCTTAAATGGGTGAAAAATGTCATTGTGGAATAGTAGTTGGAATGAATCATGAAAATGGTTGTGTTGATGTTACAAATGAGTTATAAATGACGTTTATAACATGAAAGGAGTATTGTATGAGAAGGAATGCGATAATGGACTTTAGTCATGATTATGGAGAATTGTAGTGAAATTATGAATTTCGGGCAATGTAATTAGATGATGTTTGTTGCTTGTGATATTGTGATAGTCGTTGTAAATGTTGGGAGTTGATATGGAATATGGCGGAAAGTAGTATAAACAAAGGAAACGCTGCCCAATTTTCTTTAGCCTTAAAAGTCACGTTCTTGTAATTTCGTAGCTAATGACAATCTGAACTCTCTTGAAGGTAAAGACGCAAGCATTAAAGGAGAACCGACAAGCGATAGAATAGTTAAGCGACAAAGGTATGTGAGGCTAGTCCTTTCTTTCTAAGGCATGAGTCCAATGGCATGAATTTCTTCTTTTCTTATGAATGTCTCATCCCCAAGAAGACTATGAGTCTTTGTTCATGAATAGCCATACGAGATAAGAGATATGCTACGATTATGATAATGATAATGATAAGCTTACTTCTAGAGATGCTATAGCCTACGATATGATGTTCCAGTTAAGCTAATGAAGCTATCCATAGCCCATTGATATTGGTCATTGTATACACTCACCTTATGTTTGTTCCTTCAAGGTGAGGCAGAATACTTACGAATATTTCATAATGAAGTCTGGGGTCCACGACCTTACGTCACCCCGATAGAGCATGATTATTTATGAGTCTCTATGCATGTATTATGATAAGCATATTATGATAAGCATGTTATGATAAGCATATTACGATGAGCACATGATGATATTACACCGCGCCTAGTTAAAGGCGGGCAACACCGCCAAGGCGGGCGGCTATATACCATGGCCGGATAGGCATGGGTAGACACCACAAGGCGGCGTGAGATGATACCCCGGACGCGGGAGGCACAGACGCCTAATGCTAATGCTATGCTAATGTTATTGATTATCATACCGCACCTATATGGTCGGGCAATTTATACATTTATGCATATATGATATGATGATGAGTATGAAAGTAAGCCAACATGCATTACTTCCTTTATGATTCAGTCAGTTACAGATTGCTCCTCATTGATGCCTCCTTATTTCATTGATATCTTATTATTGTTTATGCCTTACATATTCAGTACAACATTCGTACTGACGTCCTTTTCTTTGGACGCCTGTTTCATGCTCACGGGTAGACGGGGAGGTGATCCGGATCCAGAGCTAGCGGTTTGGTTTGAGAGCACTCCATTTTTCGGAGGTGCCATTGATTATTCTTTTGGTATATATATATATGTATATATTCATGATTGGGCACGACGGTATTTTATCCCGTATTTTGTACATTGGGACAATCCGAGCTAACCACGATAAGTTAAGGACAAGACTATTCCGGGACGAGGTAGAGACTTTTGACCTTTGATTTTATTTTAAGGCATAAGTTGCTTGTGATTTTATTGGCATGGAATATTAAGGAAAATTTGGGGTTAAAAGTGAATATTGGAAAAGTTATTAATTCATCAATAAAAGGGCCAAGTGGCCGGCCATATGGGGTGTGGGCCAAGGTCCACATGGATGCTTATTATATGAGATAAAAGATGACCAAATAATCTTATATTCATCATCTTCACCACTTAAGAAAATTGTAGAACCTTGGAGAAAAAGAGAGGAGAGCATTCGGACATAGCTAGAAAAAATTGAGGTCCAAAATCTTCATCAAAAAAATATTTCCTTCTAGCAATTCAACCAATTGGAGGGTCCTCTTTAACGTGAGGTAGTTGTTGGAGTCAACAAACCATTCGTTTTATCATTTGCAAACCCTAACCAAGTTGTGAAGTTAAGAGGAAAAGGTAAGGTTTAATCCTCTTTTTCATATGTTGTGGATGGGTTGTACATGTTGTAGTGTGTAGAAATGGATGAAAATCATAAAGTTGGTATGTTGGGGTGGTGGCCGAATATGGCCTACTTTGTATGTCAAGGAATGAACTAATTTTATGTGGTATTTTGGTTGTTGTTGTTATGGATTTTATGATGATAATGAAAGTTTAATGATTCAAGTTGAAGTTGAAATCGTTGTTGGGCTGTTTTTGGAGCTAATGTAATTCTAATATAGTTTCTTGCATTTATAAGAATAATGTTGCTAATGTGTAGATTGTTGGTGTAGTTCATGAGTTTGGAAGAAAAAAGTATGTTGTTGTTGTTCTTGTTGAATTGGGGAGGTTTCGGGTGGAGTAGTACATTATTTGGGTTGTTTTGAATATTGTGCGGATTGTTGGAAGTGTTCTTGAATCTTGTTTGAATGGGTTCGGATTAGTACGTGAACATGTGAACGTTGATGTTAGCTTGAATGTATGTAGTTGAATTGAATATAAATGGAATGTTGCCAATTATGTAGAAAAGAGTTAATAACGTTAGAATGCGTTTTGAATTGATTGTTGATGTTGCAAACATGGTTGTTGGTATTGTTGTTGATGATTTGCTGGAGTTGAATTCTCGGGGTTGTTGAATTTATAGGAAATGCTGCGCCAAATTCGTAGAATTAAGTGCTAGCTTGGGATTGAATTCCTAAGTACCTATAGCTAATGTTTGGTATTTAATGACGTTGTTGTAGATCTTGGGGAGCCCGAGACTTGAGTTTGGATTAGCTTAGGAAGCAAACGAGGTATGTAAAGCCTAACCTTTCTTTCTTTTGGCATGTCTTAGTTGCAGGTAGGCTATGATACGAGCCTTGGGGTAACTCCATTCTTAAGATCCGAGCTTGTATACGATTCTTATTCACTTCTTAATGTTGGCTTTCTTAATATGGTCGAACTACGGTCCTTAAGTCTTTTGTATGATTGTATAAGAAATGTTGCATAAAGAATTTTGTTCTTAAAGGATTCTGTAACTACGAACGACCGTAACTTTCATAGACGAGCTCGGATCGCTTCGAAACGTTCGTGGAAGCTTTTATAACAAATAATGTCTCCAACTTTCATAGGCGGGCTCGGATTGGTTTGATACTTGTTCGTGGGCCCCCGAGACTTTCCTATGTTTGGTTCTAACGGCTTTCTGAAAGAACTTAATATAGCTATCATCCCGACCCCCGAGTATGGTTACTTACTTTTCTGGTGAGTCTGTAATGATGATTTTTATGCATATGGTTACTCACGACTCTGCTCGTGCATCATGTTGTTATATCTTTCGCCGAGTCCGGGGGTTATGTTATCGTGCGCACTATGCTATATTCGGAGTATGATGTGTTATGGTTCGCCGAGCTCCTCGCTAGAGGCCGGTTCCATATATATTTTGGTGTTATGATGTGTTATAGCGTTATGATGTGTTATGTGATATGCCGGGTTACGGAGATATGAAATCTTACGGTGTTATGATGTGTTATGGCGCCAAATGACGGGGTGGCGACCATGTTCCCTGAGCCCCATGCATGATTTGTGTTTCGAAACTAAATATTTTGTTATTTTGCATCTTACTTATTCTTGTACTTCTTGTTCCGTTATGATCCTGTTCTTCGTATTTCATGCTTTGCATACTCGGACATATTAAAATCCGACCCCTTTTCTTCGAAGGCCGCGTTTTATGCCCGAGTGCACGGACGCCTACTTTGGTGATCCGCTGACTTAGGACACTGTTGTCGCTGTCTTGGAGTGCTCCTTTGTTCGGGAGCCTATATTTTAGTGCGACTCTTCCGTTGTATATGCATATGTCTATTCAGGGGTACGGCGGGGCTCTGTCCCGTCATATGATTCTGTGATCACTCTTAGAGGTCTGTAGACATATATGTGGGTTGTGCATATTGTTGTTCGGTTGTGTTCGCGTGTTTTATGTTTTGGGCGGTCCCACTTGTGGGCGACCTTGTCGGCTTGCGTTTGTATATATTTTGGGACGCTGTGCTTATGATAGCCTTGCTGGCTTCTGTGATATATATATGCTTGTCCATGCGACAATTTGGAGACTACGTATGATCTTTGTATATGTGTAAGTATTTGTATGCTGATTCTGATTGTTGGGTATGTACGGGTGCCCAGCTCGGGCACTAGTCACGGCCTACGGGGTTGGGTCGTGACAGACAGGGTCCTGTCCCGTCCATATGTCTAGTACTCCAGTAGAGGCTCGTAGATACGCAGTGTGGGTAGTATGGTCCCATAGTTTGTATGTATATGCATGTATATATCATTTTGATAGCCAAAGGGCTTACGTTTATAAAAGTAATTATGTTTCAAATGTTCACAGATTTCTATAATTATGAGTATATGTTATGATTGGGAGTAGATAAGTAGTAATATGAGTGGGGTTCGGTGGTTAGCCCCGGATACCCGACATGGCCGTAGTTCGGGTCGTGACAATATATATGTGTGTGTGTGTGTGTGTGTACAAATGCAAGATAATTTTTGTAAAACATCAAAAGACTCCGCCCGAGCAACTTTTAGTTCAAAATGGGAACTTTTTTCCCACTTTTCATTTGTCTCCTTCGAGACTTAAAAATCAAATATGAAATGCATATGAATAAAGAAACCTCATGAATGTCTCCTTCGGGATTTAGACACCATTATAGAAACATACGACCTATGGATGCCCCTTCGGGACTTAAGAAGTCAAGGAACAATCATAAAAGGGCTACAGGAACGTCAAAGACTGAGGTACTCTAGTCTTCTAAGAGTAGAGTAATATGGAAGCTAAAGCTTACTCGTTTGTTCGTTCATATCATAGGATCATGCCAAAATGAAAGAAAGGATAGACTTAACATACCTTGATGCAAGCCCACTTGCCTCAAGGCCATTTACAAGGAGCCAACCCCGAGAACTACAACACTTTGCAAAGCCTATTCATGAAGCGGGAGGCTCTCTTGGAGTATACTTTTGATGAGCACCTTGGATCCCAAGTCCATTTGTTGATGAAGATTGCTTGGGGAGAAGAAGAGGAAATGGAAGTTACTACAATGGCTAAAAGATGAAGAGTTGGCTATTCTTGCAAAGGAGATTTCAAGATTTTGAAGAAAGAAGAATAGCCAACAAGGCCACTTGTCTCATTAAGGGTGTTTATGTCATTTTTGCTTTTCTTTTATTTCTAGCATAGTATAAATAGTTCTCTTAACTTCTTGGAAAGACTTAGACTATTTTGATTATTATTACTTGATATTTGAATATTGTAACTCTTGAGAGTTTGAGTGATTGTTTAGCGCTTGGATTGGGTGTTTATTGAGAGGATAGGTTATTAGGGATTCTAATCCTCTTGGTGATCTAAGAATTTGGTTGCTTCTTATTCTTAAATTTAGAGAGTCTTAGTTTTCTATAACTTTGGTTGCTAAATTGAGTCTAAGTTGTGTCAAATTATCTATCTCTTTTATTTCTTGCATTTTCTTGTTGTTTTTCGTTTTGATTATTGCATCAATTGGTATCAGAGCTTGGATTAGATTTGTTCTATCAAATCTAGCCTAGGGTTTGTTACTATATAAAAAAAAAAATTCGAATCCTAAAAAAACCCCAAATTTTTTTTGTTTGTTTTGTATTTTTGTTATTAGATTCTTTTTCCTTAGTACGTTAGGGTTTCAAATCTTCAAATTTCGTGTCAATCGGGTCAATATTGAAGAATCCACCATTGTTGAGTTGAAGCTTTTGAAACACTTGAAGAACTTGAAGAACTTGAAGTGGGTCTTGTTGATTTGGGTGAAATTGGGATTTGAAACTTATTTGGCTTTGTTCTACAAGTCTTGGGGAGTCTAAATCTGAAATTTGAAGGAAAAACAAGTTGATTTGAAGGTAGTTGAAAATTTGAAATTGTTGGTGTTCTTGAAGATCTTCAAATCTTCATAGGGAAGAAGACTCTCCAAAAGGGCATTTAATCCAAAGATTTCAAGTCAAGGTTTGGGAAAAGTGTTTTTCTACCCCAAAAGGGTAAATACTAGATTGAGTGGGCCCAGGAACGTCATCAGATCCATGAAATTTGGTCCAAAATTTGAGAAATTCGAGTTCAACACAAAAATCGCTGAAGCTGGGAACATTACAAATTACAGACCGTAAATCATATTACGGACCGTAATACGTCGTAAACTTGGATCTTGAAATAGTAGCTCATGAATTTGGCAACCTCGTTAAATACGGACCGTAAACCCAAAATACGGACGTAAACCACAATACGGATCGTAAATCACTACGGACCGTATTCCCCAACCGTATAAAAGGACCAAAAAGTTGGAGCATTCGCCTAGAAAATACATCGTTAAATACGGACGTAAACCACAATACGGCCCGCATCTATGGGTCGTAAAAGGCAAGGAGCATTACATTTTGGCATCACTAAATACGGACACGAAATACGGACCGTAAACCACACACACGGACCGTATTCCGTCAAGCTCAAACCGTATACTCAAGGTACCTTTTTCAATTCCAAATTTCATTTCAACCCACTTTCATTTCTCAAAAAAATTCTTGATCCTTAGTTGATTGTCTTGTGTCCCTAATCCTTTGGTAGGGAACAAAAAAAAAGAATAAAAAAAAAAAAAAGTATAGAAATTTTAAAATTTTCATTATTTCAAATTGATACCTTGGATCATTTGGGACTTCAAGACCACGTTTTCAAGTTATCACCTACCCTAGACTGAAATTTTAATTATTTTCCCGATTTTTCGTTATATCCGCATTTTTGTACATTGGAACAATCCGGATTAATTATGATAAGTTACAGACAAAAACTATTCCGGATACAAAGTCGGGATTTTTGACCTTTAATTTTATTTGAGACATAAGTTGTGCATGAATTTGTTGGCATGGAACAATTAGGAAAATTTGGGACCAAAAATGGAATAAAATGAAAGTTGAAAATCATCCATTTTCCATGTTGTGGCCGTGTAAGTGTGGGAGTTAGCCCACACAAATTGTGGGCAATT
>NC_081344.1:17050078-17331965 GCF_029784015.1 Lycium ferocissimum
ATTTAAAAATGGCTAAAATGTAGCAGGGCCGAGATCCGAATTTCAGCAATCGGCCCATAATAGCCTCCGAAGCCCAAAACCCATTAATAGCACGTGATTATCACCCTGCTAAATCAATTATTTGCTTCAACACCAATCAACCGAGAGATAGAGAGCATCTATTCAACTCCAAAACTCTATCTGTGTAATTAATCAGATCCAAATCGCAAGGACAATATGTCAACCTTCGCCGGAGATGAAACAGCTCCCTTCTTCGGTTTCCTTGGCGCCGCCGCCGCCCTCGTTTTCTCCTGTAACATCACCTCCAATTCTTTTTTTTTATTTTTTTGAAAAAGCAAATGTTATTAATGAATGTCTCATATTCCGAATCGAATCTCGATATTGATCGAAGATCCTTTCATTTATAGTCGTATCTGAACAGTATTGACAATTATATCATTAAATTAAATCTTTACCCCTTATGACCACATAAGACGATGTGATTTTGCATCTGTAAACTTTAAATATTTGCAACGGATCAGGAATCTAATTTTTTATATTTTGAATAATTGGTAGGTATGGGGGCAGCTTATGGAACAGCAAAGAGTGGTGTTGGAGTGGCGTCAATGGGAGTGATGAGACCGGAGTTGGTTATGAAATCAATTGTGCCAGTTGTTATGGCTGGTGTGTTAGGTATTTATGGCTTGATTATTGCTGTGATCATCAGTACTGGGATTAACCCCAAAACAAAGTCCTATTACCTATTTGATGGCTATGCTCATCTCTCATCTGGACTTGCTTGTGGTCTTGCTGGCCTTTCTGCTGGAATGGCTATTGGTATTGTTGGAGATGCTGGTGTTAGGTACTGATTCCTCCACTTTTTTTTTTTTCCTTGCTTCTTTGCATTTTAATGCCTGTTGAACCTCATTCAATAGTTCGAATGTGAAAGATATGATGTTAAAAAAATAAATTTTTAGCAGTCGATTTAGAGTTTTAAGAGAGTGGCTCTATTAGGACGTAGAATGTTGCATCTCGATAAAGATACCTTGGTATGTGTTTTCACAAGGTTATGGTTTGTGAAAATTGCAGTCTAACATATGCAGGAAACTTTTGGAAGTTAATAAAATAATAAGTTCAAATAGAGAACATAGTTGTTTGGTAATTTTAGTTACGGTTCGATTTATTTGTTCTGTTCACCATCTTAATTGCCAGATATCCTTTCGCATATCACAACAATTAAATTGAATCACACTGTACTGATAATCTGTATCAGATGATAATTTTGAGTAAGAAAGCTAACATTCTCTTATTTTTAGTGTGTTTGAGAACCTAAAATTTTATATTATGGATTAACGCATGTCTAAATGGAATGCCATTGGTACTGAGGAGTATACCACCCAACCCCAACTAGCTTGGAAGCAGATTGGGTTTTTTTTTTTTTTTTTGGCAATGTGCAAGTAAATACAAAATATGTAGTAATAATATAATTGTCACACCTAAGGGTATGACAATTGGTGGCAAATTTTACCCAAATTTGTATAACCCGCCCATAATTAACCCGTATTCAACCCGCTCATTTATGAAAAGGAAAAATCCTCAAGTCAAGATGCCTTTTGTCAAGAATGGAAGTGAGATGTCAAACATACCATATGACTAAATAGACCCCTCTTTTTGTGAGTTGGGACATGTGAAAACATCCCCACTCTCCGTAAGGCGTTGAATTTTTGGAGTCCAAGTTTCAATCGCCAATTCCAATCTAAGAGGTGATTACATCAAAAAATGATCATTACAATGTACTATCTAGTATAGGTAGTCATGTGGATTGCTCATTTCCCTGTACAATGTTTTGGAATATACCTCCTTTCCCTTTTTAGTAGAATTTTTTTCCATTGTAGAGAAGAAGAGCAATTTGACAGCTAATTTTCATTAATTTCCACCAAACAAATTCTCATTTAGTATCATCTATACAAGTCGTGGAAGGAGTTAATGAACAAGACAATCATTATCATAATACTGATCATGCTATTGTTGATGTAGACATCCAGGTTCTTCTAACAATGATATTGCAGAACATAGTAATATTGCAGAACAAGATGAAATATTAAAGTGTGTCCTAAAGAGTGTATAACCTGCCCATAATTAACCCGCCGGTTCTCATTATACTCATATTCTTAAATCATGAAATGACCCGCTAAACATATGAAATTTGTAACATTGCATAAAAAGACATGTCATATACGTGACTCGTCCGCAAAGTCTCTAACATAAATCAAGATACCAAGATGCCTTTTGTCATTAAACAACTAATAAGTGAGAAATGTCAAACGAATACGAGTATATGAATAACTACATAATATAGATATGAAAGGTAACATGGAATATGAGAGATAACTTGTACATCCGGATTCGTTTGTCATGTGAGTTGGCTTTTGACATTGTGTCATATATATAGATCATGCCCGGCCATCGAGGGTGTTATTATCAAGCCCGCGTCCGGTCTCCCACGTCCGGGCAATATTTTAACATGACCGTTGGTGTGTGTACATCAAGACTATAGCGCGGCGCGGTGTGAGAAAATACATACATATATATCACATGAGAGTCCAATCAAAAGCCACAATTATATGAGCGACGTAAGGTCGTAGCCTCCGATTATATTATGGAATAATCATCATCGCTCTAATGAAGGAACAATTATTATAAGGCGAGATCAACAACAATGAATAAAATCGAGAAAAATCATCTCAATAATCTCATAATAGTATTAACATCATAAGGTAGAATTTAAAATCATCATCATCGTAGAAACATTCTCATCTTTAACATCGGTTGTCATAAAAGTTTATAGAATCATAATTCTTTGACTCGGAAAATAGGGACATTTTGGAAAACATTTATGGATTATCAAGAAAGAAGTCATGCCTTTGAATCATGAACTCTTTTGGAATATAGGAGGTTATGAAACATATGTAGGGAATTATAACATAGGAGTTTCTAGAAAGATCAATCACAAAACACGTTTATCTTTTTTTCATGAATCTCAGCTTTTGAGAATAAGAATATTCTTGGAAAACATTTATGGATTCACATAAAGGGACCATGGGACATTTGAAAAACACCTATGGATTCATAAGAAAGGAATCATGCCTTTGACTTTGGAGCTTACTCTCCGATTTTCCAATTTTCATTTATTTAGGATCGTTCGTCATCTCAATCTACATAGGCAACCATTCGTATTGTCATTAGGCTCATTGTCTCTTATCTTAAGTCAAGTCGTGGAAGGACAACATCTCCCCTATTTATATGCCTAGCCCAAATTTTCAATACCAACAATCAACAACCAATAACAACAACGAAACAACAACAACCTCATTTATCAAAATATTCCATCAAATACTCCACATGATATTTTCTCCAACTCCTCCACAAACGAATTCGCTACATAATTATTCCATAAATTTATCTCCGTAAATAAGCCTTAAATGATACCAAAAGAGAAAGATTCATACCTTACTTCCGCTAATACCGCGTTCTTCTTACTCCCAAGCCACAAATGCAACACAATATTATAAGCGTAACTATGCGGAAGAACGGAGATTTTTACTTAACTCGCGTTGAAATTTAATGGAGGGAAGGTTGGAGAATTCTCTAGAATTTTTGGGAAATATTTTTGGGCTGATTCTTGGCTGAAAATGAGGGGTTAAACCCCTTTATATAGTTGCTCCGAAGTCACTGTAGCAGTACTGTTCACCGACTTACTGTAGCAGTTACTGTTCATCCGCGGAAATTATTTCGAGACCTAAAACTTTTATACACCGATCTCTTTATTTGCATACTTGGATATGTCCAAAACTCCAATGTATAACTTATTCAACATCCCAAACTCAGCTAAACTTATTTTATTTCTTTCCGATTCGTTTAACCTTCAACCTTCGCGGCACTTACTTATCACTTGTTGAACATAACATAAACACTTATAACTTCAAACATAATCCTGTCCTTTGAGCTTATGTGACTAACCTATGATGCAACTTATCGCACGAAAATACGGGATGTAACAAAGAGGTTCGCATACATGATGAGCTGTATGATTTTTACATGAAACATGCCCAAATGAAAGGGTTCAGTGTAAAAAGACACGATTAAAACCACTTAGGGCAGTTACCTTATTTCGGTGTGTTCAAATGTGATAAGGGAGACAAGTCTCACGGCAGCGCAAAGTATAGTAAAAGAGTTGAGTGCAATACGCGACTTAATTCCAATGGAGCAACGACGCATTTTGTGACTTTTTCAGGACCCTATTAAATGCTTGCCTCTGTCCAGCCATGACCCAAGACATATTAGTGAATAAATCATGGGTATGCCCACTTTCAATCGCCATTATACGACAAAAACTTTACTTTCTACCTTGAAGTTAACTTGCGTATTGCACTCAGCTCTCTTACTATACTTTGTGTTGTTGTGTGCCTTGCCTCCCTTGTCACATTTGAACATACTGTGAATAGGGTAACCGCCCTGTCTGGTTTTATTCGTTTGTCTTTTATGCTAAACCTTTCACTTTGTGTGTTTCATAGAAAAATCATACAAATCATCATGACTAGTGTAAGTCGAACCACTTTAGCCTATAGGACCTGCTAGGTCAATAACATTTTTCCTTTCTCGAAAGATGTCTTACTATCCTTTTAGGCTGTTCCAAATTCTGGAGTCTGCTTTACTTATATAAAAACACTTTTCCCCTATTTTGCTACCCTTTTGAATATATAATAGTACTTGAAAGTAACATGTGACAACTTCTATCTTTGAGAATCTCAGAGTTGTCAAAAAATAACAGCTCCACTTTCTATGGTTGCCGGGACTCTGACGAGTGTTAACTATGATCCTTTTGTTCTGATTTCCCTCTTCTTGGAAAATAAATTATAGTGACAATGGCTGCCCGGTGTTTCCTTTATTTTTCTTGCAGTTTCAAGCTGCTGACAAAATTCATTGACCTTTTCCCGTCCGTCGAGGTTCCTGATTAAAGTTAAAAAACAAAGACGATAAGTACACATTTCATCCTACATCAGTCGTAGGATAGCTGTTAACATAACCCGTTGGTTGATTATTTTGTTACGTTCCTGTAAAGGAAAACTATGTAACATAAAATTAAAGAGCAACCAGTATTTTTTGTACCCAAGGGTGTGACCTAGTGGTCTATGAAATGGGAGAACCATGAGGTCTCAGGTTCAAATCCAAATCCCAACAGAGACAAAAACACTGGGTGATTTCTTCCCATCTGTATAGGCCTTGGTTGACAGCGGTACCTGTTGCTAGTGGGAGGTAGCAGGTCTCCCGTGGAATTAGTCGAGGTGCGCACAAGATGGCCCGGACTCCGCGGTTATTAAAAAAAAAAAATTAAAGAGCAACCTGAGGCCTTGTGGAAGCATTTCTCCTAAGAAAGTGGGAAGTGAATTAAAAAAGAAAATAACATTCCTGCATTTCAAACCTAATGGTTAGTTAGGGCTCAATGGTTTTCCTCAAATCTTGCAATTTTTGTGGTCCGAGGTGCTGACCTGCAGAACAAACTGTTCCAGACAAAGGTGCATGTTCTGCAGGCGATATGATTGAAATATGGTGGGTACATTTAACAGAACGGGCACCTTTCATCCATCATTCCATTCTCTGCCCTATGAATTATGGGTCCTTCGCTTCATATATTTTAGCCACTCGCCAACTCTTTATGCTTAGTTATTGTTCCCAACTTGGCAACTTACCGTAACTTCTATTACATATTAATTAAAAAAACATACAATAACTTCTGGAGAGCACCCACTAAAACTGTTTTAAGTTCTTTACCTTTTACTGTCAAGTCTATATGGACTTTGCCAAAACAATGGATGAAATGTAACAACCAAACACTCAATCTACTGACCGTTGCAGGCTATTTATGACATATTCAGCTTAGGATTGATCCATTCTATTAACTTTTGTTGGGATGTCTTATTTATTTTTTTGTTGTCAAGCTGATTGTAGCTTTATAAATTATTCCTATCTGTGTACTGAACAACAATCATTTTCTAGGGCTAATGCACAACAACCCAAGCTTTTTGTTGGGATGATCCTCATTCT
Organism: Lycium ferocissimum; assembly: GCF_029784015.1. Lineage (NCBI taxonomy): Eukaryota > Viridiplantae > Streptophyta > Magnoliopsida > Solanales > Solanaceae > Lycium > Lycium ferocissimum. The sequence goes on from NC_081344.1 coordinate 17,056,163, forward strand.
CATTTTTGCTGAAGCCTTGGCTCTTTACGGGCTTATTGTTGGCATTATCTTGTCTTCCCGAGCTGGGCAGTCTAGAGCTGAGTGAAGCTAACTCCATTCCTGCCGCACTGTATGTGAGACTTCAGAAGACCAAGGCAGCTAAAGCCTAAGTCAAAAAGTATCTATTATGTGTATTGTTATTCTTGACACCGCAGCTGCCACTTCATTCAATGGTGCTATGTGCTGTTTTGTAGAAGTAGGAATTCATTTTTTCTACTTAATAATAGCTTAAACAGCTGTGTAATTTGGTCAGTATTTATTGTGTATTTTGCACTCACTATTTGTGAAAGTCTGAGAACTATTTCTTTTCTAAGATTTGTGCATGTATGATCCTTTCATCTAGTATATCATGTTTACTGTGCATCTATGGGGCTGAGTTTGAGAATATCTCTTTGATGAACAAAGTTATATTTGGTGGTACTACTTGAAGGTGCGTATACTCGGTACTTGTATATTCAGTTGATGTTCTGGATTTTCTCATGTAATTTGAGCTGGACGAATTCATCAAGGTAGTCTTATTTAGTTTGCCTCGACTAGATTCCTCAAGAGTCAGATTTTTCCGAGTCTCTTTTGGGTGAAGGATCAGCTATAAGGTGGACCATCTCCTATCTATTATTAGCTACACTTTCTTTGCCTCTAAATATATTATCCTTCAGTGGGTCTGTTGTGATAACAGACCTATGTTTGACCAGTAATTCAATTTAGTATATTATTCATCTTTTCCAATGGTCAGACTCGTGTGACAGTCCAGCATGACATATACTTTAAGTGGTGGATTATTTTATGGAATACATGCATCTCATTTTTTCCCTTCCAATGAGTTAACCTTAAGTTTCGGAGGGCGCAACACTAAAAAAAGGAAGTTTAAATTTAGAGGAGACAGAAACCAAACAACCATTTTGGCTGTACAAAGAGTTCATATTGTCTGGTTGGGTTAATGTTGGAGTTGCACTTTAGAGTTAATTAAAATAATTTATTACTCTATCTGCAAAGATCATTAGGGTCAATCTGAGTTCGTAAAATCTATATTAAGTAGGTTATACACCAATCCTGAACTCAAAATAGTATTACCAAACCATTTATCAAAATAATAACGTCTCCCTTCATATGGAAAAAAAAGGCAAAAAAAAGAAAAAAAAAAGAAGAAGATGCAAAATGACATATACGCATCCACACACATAGATTGGGTTATTTTGGTTGAGTTCATTTTGATCCGTCAACTAAGGAGCTGGTGTTCAGCCCAATAAACTTGAACAGGTTATGCAAGTGTGGATCAAAATTAGTCCCAGCTACAAACCCACTTTGGTTTGCATATATCACCAACTTTACAAACCCCTCATGTTGTTGGGGATGTATATAAAGTATGTTATAAGTTTGCATATGCTTGATTTATGGTTTTTTATATACTTAAACAGCTTAGTGCGCCACCTAATGATAGAGTACGATTATATCTAAGATACGCTTGAGGTTTCTTTCAGTGCCAAGAGCTCTTGATTTTTAGGGGAAATTACTGTCGTTTGTTCATGATGTGATATGTGTTCACTATTAATATGATGTTCAGATATTTTTTGGGGGCCATCCTTTAGCAATCTGCCTTATTCATATCTTCGTCATTACAATTTTGGCTCAAAACTATCCTTAAATAATGATACAAAATATTCTTATATTCATTATACATTTTCAACAATGAAATAAGGGAATGTTTTTACCCAATTAAGTAACTACATGGCCATGGTTAGACCTAAGCATTAGCATAGAACAAATATTATGAGTTTCACATACTTTAGAGGCATATTGATCCTTTTTCAAAAAGACTATGAAACATATTTCTAATCAGTAGATATCACCTATAAGGATCTTTTTCTTTCACTGCGCCATATCTTTAGCTAAGTCTGTACTGATTTCAAGAAATTGTAGGTCTTTCGAGACAACTTCCTTTCACCTGATTTTAGGTCTACTTGGTCTCCCTTTAAATGCTTTCAGTCTCCACAATTTCATACATATGGACCGGTACATCCGTAGGTCGATGCAGGACATGACCAAACCATCTCAAGCGACTTTCTTTCATTTTATTCAATTTGTGCTATAGGTGAATGTGATTATATTTTATTTTAACTAATCTTGTATGATGACACATTTATCTTAGCATCCACATCCCTGCAACACTTACCTTATGGATATGTTGTACTTTTCGTCTAACATTCACTGCCATATAATATTGTCGCTTATAACTATTCTGTAGAATTTACCTTTCATTTTGGTAGGCATCTTTCTATTACACAACACCCGACATCGCTTCTCCATTTTAACCATCCAGTTTTAATTCTATGAGTAACTACATCTTCATCTATCATTCATTATCATGAAACAGCGAGCCTAGATATCTAAACTATTTGCATTTTGGCATCATAATCCCGTCTAGTCCAATCCTACCTCAACTTTATTCTTCTCATGCTGACTAAACTTGTGATGCATGTACTCTTACTTCAACTAATTATCCTATAATCGTTGCTTTTATAATGCTTGTCCATTATTCAATCTTTTGGTTGACACCTCAGTGGGTTCTGTTAATTAATTAACACAACATTATCAGCAAATTTCATACGCCATGATACTCATCTTGTATCAAATAATTGAGGACTCAATGTCGATCCTCGGTATAAATTCACTATTATATATGAAAAATTCCTTTGTATCTTCTACGATTGTTCTCACGTTATTGATGACTCCATCATACGGGTCATTTATGATATTTATATAGTATTTAGTATGAATTCTTTCTTTTCCATCACCCACTAAAGGACCTTTGGTCATACTCAATCATATGCTTTTTCTAGGTCAATGAACTCCAAGGGTAGATCTTTCTTCATTTTGTAATTAATAAAATTCTATCAATTTTCTTTGCAAGAATATAGCCTTCTTCATAGAACTACCAGGGATATATATCCCAATCGATACGCTATCACTCTTATCGTATTCCTAAATCTACGCTCTATCACTTTTTCAAGAGTTTCATCGTATGATTTATGAGTTTAATTAATATCACGATAGTATAAATATATATATATTTTATGTCATTATAAGTTTAAGATACTGTACTATTGCATGATATGTATTTTTATATAACTATTCAATACCATCGTTTCTCTCCATGTCTCCATGCAATGTTTGTTGATGATTTTGCACACCTTTTTTTTTTCTTGCTTGAAAAAGAAATATTCTCGTGATTATGTTATCTGCACCATTGTTTTGTTTCTCTCGAAATTAGCACCTTATCCCAGTTATTGCCAATTATGAGGATGCTCTCGAAATAATCGGTCCAATTATTGCCCGTTATGAAGTTGCTCTCTATAGTTTTAAATATATACTCCCTCCGGATAAAAAAAAAAAGAGTCCACTTAGCCTTTTTTTCTTGGACAAAAAAAAGAGTTCACTTAGCAAATCAAGAAAGAATTAACCTTGTTTTTTCATAATTGCCCCTATTAAGTGTTATATGATCAAATCCCAATGCCTATTTAATTAAGGGTAGTTTAATCAAATTACCTATTTTTGTCTAGGAGTTAGTATTTCTTGGGGTGTGCAAATGGCTAAGTGGACTTTTTTTTTTTTATCTGGAGGGTTTAATATATAATTCCGTTAATATTAAGAAAATTCATATCAAGTAGGCTGCAAATAAATATTTCTTGTCAAAAGATTCTCAATTTTCAAAATACAGTTCTAATTAATGATGAAGAGATTTCAACCATCTTGCACCTTTCAACAATAACTTTTTCCCCGTTTTCTCGAGCTATCGATCTTATCACCCTACATCACACAACTTCATTAAAATTGACAATAAATACCGTGTTACGCTGTTTTAAAATGTATTCCATAGTTGATACCATATCTTATGTCTTGTTTGTGTGGATAAGGTATGGTAGGGACTAAAGATAACGCCTCGTGTTTTCATTTCCTTTTTCTCTGTTAGTTTATAATATATTCAATTTGAACTGAACATATACTCCATCGGTTAAAAAAACGTGTTTACTTAGCCATTTACACATCTCTTAAGAAAATACTACTAACTCTTAGTAAAAAATAGGTAATTTGACTAAATTATTCCTAATTAATTAGGTATTGAAATTTGGTCACTTAACACTTCATAAGAGCAAATCTGGAAAAATAAGATTTATTCTTTCTTGATTTGATAAGTGGACATTCATTTTTCGCCAAAAAATAAAGGTAGGTAAACACTTTTTTTAATGAGTTGAACTATACACTTCAAAAGAGTTTTATATATATATATATATATATATATATATATATATATATAAAAGTATTCAATGCTGTAGCACTTTAATTTGTCTCTATTATAATTTAAAATCTTACGTCCGCCTTTGGTTGCGGATAGTGAAACTTGACCTGATGAAAAAAGATTAGGTTTTGGATTGGACCGATTTGTCACAAATTTAACAAGCTCAATCTGCTTTAAATACATTTTATTTCCTTTTCCGTGTGCTTTCTACGAAACTATATTAGGTTTAGGATACAGATTCGTTGTAAATTCATTAGTGCTAATGAACTTGATATGAGTAGCTCTTAATATATTAGTGCTTTATTTGGATTTCTGGTTCATTGGTTTATGACATGATTAAAACAAAAAAGGATTGGTTAACTCTTTCCAATCATTTGGCTCCATGTGCAATTAGTTTTCTTTTCACTCTTCTGCAAAAGTATAATTTGTTTAACGTAACTTTATCTGCCGTACTGTTGAAGGACCTCCACATATTTTTATTTATTTATTCCATGACCTAATATATTTAGCTTTTCCACTTTTTTTTTTCGTCACTTGACTTCACCAATTCCATCTGCAATGTTATTGTGGTAGCCATGTATTCTTTTCTCTCTTTTTTTTTTTTTTCTTAAAAAGTTATCTCTTGATAAAATAGAAAAGCACAATACTATTCTTATTTCAAATGAAAAGAAAAACAAGGAGAACAAAAAAGAAAAGGTTGGAGAACTTTAATGCCTTCGAAAGGGCAGGTACTTTTCCTTTATTGTATACCTGACAAGCCAGAAATAAAGTGTAGCTGCAATATGACCTTTTTTTTTTTTTTTTAATTTTCTCTATTTCATTTTAGGTGACATACGTTATTTTTTAGTTGACATACGTTATTTTTTAGTTGTTCTTTTATTGTTGTTGTATAAATCATTTGATTAATATGAATCATAAGATCATTTCTTTGATTTATTTTATAATAACCTTTTTTTTTTTTTAATTTTCTCTATTTCAACGTTATTTTTTAGTTGACCTTTTTAGATATTGGAGAATGCATGAGTACCTTTTGGGTGAAATTGCAAAAGATAGGTGATTTTTTTTATACAAAATAAAGAAAATGACCTTTTGAGTGTAATAGCAAATAATAAATGTCTTTTCTGATACAACAAAAAAAGTGACTTTGTCCACCTTCTTTCAATAATTTAGTGACTATTTAAGCAATAATACTTTGCTTTTTATATACAGTAGTAGATTGCGAATATAACTTTTTTGCATAATATAATAGTAACAGAGAAAATAAATTAGATGTATAACCAACAATATACATATAATTATCTATGAACATGACGAAATTGAGGAAAATTATCTAACAACAAAAAAAACATCCAAATGTGGTACATTATATTAATTAGCAGAAATGCTTGATAACTAGAATCAATTTTTCTATACAAATTTTGTAGAGTAGATACAATATATAATTGAATAATCAGCGACTAGGGCTGGTAAAATGATTTTTAAAAAATAAGAACCATTCAATCCGGCCGATTAAATATGTGTTGGATACTGACTATCTAAAAATGGATCAAATACGGATATTATCCACTAGAAAATGGACATCCGGATGGATAATATGGATATTCATATTATTAATTATCCATTTGTCTGCTTGTTATCATGAGTTCGTGTTTTCTGGGAGTATAAACTTATTTTAACTTTTAGCTGGTGTTCTCTCACCTCACTTTCCTGAAACCATGGATCCATATTATCTATCGGTTAATTCATTTTTTATTCTTATTAAATATGGGCAGAATATTTCATCCATTTTCGATCCGCTCATATCCGTTCCGACCCGCCGATATGTCACTTCTATATGGAGTACATGTTTAGCGTAATTTTAACGGTTTCAATAAGTTATCCTCTCTATTTTTGATTGTTATTAACTTTATGTTTAATGTAGATACCATATAAAAATTACTACTAACATTGCCTAGTGGACAATAATCCAAAATACCAAAGGTGGTGGTCCTTCTACTCTGTGGTGATGATAATCAAGGATCGTATAACGATATCAGCTTTTGCCACGCATGGTCCCAACCGTCAATTTATAAGTTCTTTATATCATCTAGTACTAAATTATTTATGGTCCTTTTATTTCGTATTTCGTCATGTGTTAAGTACATAGTTCGACTGTTCTAGTGCCTTGCTGAAAAACAAAATCAGGAACCAAGGGTATATATATATATATATATATATATATATATATATATATATAGATAGATTTATTATAGAGATGACGAAAGTTTCTGCCACCTTTAAAGTTTCAAATTTAATATTCTTCAAATGAATAAATGATGAAACATACGATTATTAGATTATTATAATCATTGTTTAAACAAGTTAAATTCACTTGCGTACCTTAAATTTAACCTACAATCCTTTAACTCCACATGCTAGAACACTTAATCAATCTCATGTGTTAAAAAGAAGATAACTTTGATCTGCCTTTCGAGTTCCACGTCACTCATTGAATATCTCAATTGAAAACATATTATATTACATTCATATATAAATTGCTCGAGGATATTTCTATCCCAAACTTCAACAAAATTTGATCGAGGCTTGTGAAGAAAAGATCGGAATTGAAAAGCTCTTTTAAAATCAATTGTGCAATACCAAACATCAGTGTTATTACATGGAAATTTCGTGAGTGTACCACCTTAAATATATAAATATATATAAAAAACATACACGTTATTCAGTGGACACACATGTATCTCATTGCGTAAATATTGTATCTGCCTTTGGATAAAACATGATGGGAGAATTTGACCTTTTGAGATACAAAGAGTGGTTGTACAAGCTAGCACGTTCACCACAAAAATCGACAGAAAATAGATTATTTTTTTGTTTGATTTGATTTTGATTTTTACTTATAAAAATCGATAAAATATAGTTTGGTTTTAATTTAAGCAAAAACTAAATAAATAAAAAGTCAAACCAAAACCAACCATATGAATATCTATTTAAGAAAATATAATTGCGCATATACATGTATATATTTATATAATATTACTTAAAATTTTACGATAGATGTTACATTTAACCCTCGTGGTTTGTAGCCTAGTTCTTTGATTTGTCTTTGCATGCTAGTTTAATTTGCAGTCTTTATTTGATAAGTCCAAGAATCTATTTTATGTTAAGAAATAACTTGTGTTTAGTTGAGTTTTAAATTATATATCAATATTGTTTAATTCATTTATCATCAAGATATCTTGATAAATGAAGTTTTATTCATGAAGAGTAATTGATTTGGTAGTATTATGCTAGAATACAATCATTGGGATATGTGTTTAGAAATGTAAGTCACGTATTATTACAAACCAACAAAATTTTTTAAAAAAACAATTAAGAAAAAATTGACTCAATTACTCTGATTTGATTCTAATATTTAAAAATTGACTTAATTTTTTAAATTTAATTTTAGGAAAAAAATCGACCCAAGCCGAATATCCAAGATAAAGGTTGGAAGTAAATTCTCGCAGCTAGCTCCATTGATCTATAAATCTTGGAATTGTCGATATTATTGGAAGTTTTGGACCAAATATAAAAAATTGATGGTCTCTCTAGATAATTAAATAAAGGGCAATTTGCACGATTGCCCTTCTTTGGGATGGTTTTTAATTTTAATGTTGTCCTTCAAATTGCTGGTCTTTAATTTCTATTCTTCACCTAAAATATCCCGAGATTCTCGGTTAGCATCTCGGCTTAGTTAGAAAAATAAAAAAAAAGTCCACAAAGACAAGGTTATCTGGAGACTTTTGCCTTAAGACATGCTTCAACTTACAAGCATCTCGAAATTTTACGCTTTTAATAGTTTAATAATTTATAGCTACTTTTTCTATATTTACAAAAAAGCTAGTTTTTGTTGTATTTAGTTGTATTTCGCGTTTTTGAAATATAGAAATACACGGAAATACAAAATGGGAGAGTTCACATTTTTGAAATATCTTGAAATACAAAATACGCAGTAAAAAAATAGGTCGTATTTATGGAATAGATTCTCTTCTTTCATTTTAAAGCAAGTCAAATTAAATCAACCATGTATGACGCATAACGTCGAAGTTCCATAACAACCCACGTTTCCTCCAAATTACTCCATTAAAACTTTTAGAAATACTTCCTTAAAAATATACCGAAATACAATGAAATATGGTCGATTGTTTAAGAAATATAAAATTGTAGTATGTGTATGTACAATGGAATACAATGAAATATATCGATCAAGCTTTGAAATTAGAAATACATTGAAATACAACGAAATATCCGAAATATATTTCCAAGATTTTTCATTTACTTTGCTTTCTGAAATCAATCATAGCTGTCCACCCAACATTATCCTTAGTGACGAAATTCATCCATTACCTTATTCACCAACCCATGATCAAGATAACATGATATCGTAACAAAGAGAGGCAACAATATATCTTTAGGCGTTTCATCAAACAATTCTTCGCATCATTATATCTCTAAATGCCATACCTTGAAAAGATTGTAACTTGAGCATATGCATATCTTACGAGAAGGAAAAAAAATATTAACACGATTTGCAGGGATCAGTTCCAACATATTTGAGCATTTTACATGTTGGCAAGAAAAAATTGAAATGACCGAGATCTTTAGAAAGATATATACAATGCAATCACAAAAAGCTTAAGCTTTATGGTTGTGATGTTCATTATTCCAAATCCGATCAACTTGCTCGATAACCGTCCGGATTAAGCCATGGATTCTCGGCATCACCGATGGCAATAGAGAGAGAATTTTTTAAGCGTTGCACAAGCCGCGCGCGGTGGCGAGGAGATGTCCGGGAGTCGACGATTGAGGTGGGGGAGGGAAAGGAAAAGAGGAGAGAGAATTTTTTTTTGTCCGAGAAGATGATAAATGTGTAGTGAGGGAGAATAAAGAGGTACATGTATTTCAAAAGCTTGGATTAGTTATGAAATGTAATTTTGGAAAAATAAAGCTACAAAAATTAAATAAAAAAATAAGGTAGTTATTATTCATAAATAAGTCTTAAAGGTTATGACGGGTAAAAATTTTAACTAAAAGACATCGGATACGCAGACTTTTAGTTATGCCTTAAGGGAAAAATTGAAGTTTGCCGCATACGACAGATTATTGCAAGGCGAGTTTCCGCAGTTTGCCTGCGAATTTTTTTTTTTTTTTAAGAAGGTTACCAAAATTTCGAATATTTTGAACCTTATAAAAAGACCGAAGAATTTGAGAGGCAAAAATTAATGACCAATGCCTTTGAAGGACAATCTGCGCAAAAAATGGTTAAATGAATGGAATTAAATTATGGGCTTTTGTCTTGGCACGAGATTCATCGTTTTTGCGCGGAATGTCCTTGAAAGTCACTGGTCTTTAATTTTTGTCCCTCAAATTGTTGGTCTTTAATTTTTGTCCTTCGCCTAATAATTCATGAGTTTTGGGTTCGAATCTCCGCTCAATCAAAAATTTAAAAGAATTTTGCAAGGCAGGTTTTTGGATTCAAAGGTAGAGTTTGAACCTTATAAGGCCGAGTTTGAGCAAAAGTTTGCCTTAAGGCCTAATATTTGCCTGAATAGACTTAACTTTAGGCAAAAGTTAGGCACCTCTGCCTTAAGGCTTAATTTTGGGTAAAAGTTTGCCTTAAGGCCTAAATTTTGTTCGAATAGGCCTAATTTTGCTACAACCCTCCGCCTTGTGATTTTTTTTTTTTTTACTGAACGGGTTCGAATCCAGAGCCTTGGGATATTAAGCGAAGGGCAAAAATTAAAGACAAATAATTTGAGGGACAAAATTAAACACCACTGCCTTTGAAGGGAAATCGTGCAAATGACCCCACTAGATTTCCAAATAACTTTGAGACATTGAAATATTCGCAAATCTTTCTTCCATCAATTTGTAAGATCTTTGCTTCAAGAAAGGATACATCATCAACATCAAGCACTACATGTTTACTTTTATCAAATTATGATCGATAATCAGCAAATAGCCCCAAAGTTTTGGTAAAATTGACAAAAACCTCTGCAACACAAAGAGACAAACTAAAATTAGTGGCGGTCGGATCAGAACTTCCCGAAAAAGCAGTCAAAACATCAAGAAGTAAACACAAAAAAAAAAAAAAAAATGTTCAACAGATATACCCATTTATTGGAAATTTTTTGTCGTTGCACCCACACAAATGTTTTTTTTACTCTTCAAACTTTGAACGCCCTTAGCAAAATTTTTGGTTACGTCACATAAACGATAATTTAATCAACCAATAATCATGATAAATATTACATATTAATATTTTTTATGAGTGTGTCAAAGTCTTAAACTAAGGTTATGAATCTCATAGCATGGGAGTTGGTAAGTGTGAATTTTAGAAATCTTAACATGGGGTAGGTAACCACTACATGGGGTACGATCATTGATCTAGAATTGTAGTCACCAAATCATCATCATCTTCTTCTTCTTCTGCTTCTTCTTCTCCTCATATTTTCCTTCGCATTTTGGCACTTGTTTCTCTGTTGTACCATACTATGGCTTGGTTGATACTAAAGTGTATCCATTCTTTTTAATAATATGGATATTATATTATTACTAACACAGTAACAATTAAAGTGTACTGCAATACTTGACCTTTCTAGTGAACATATATAGTCCTTACAAGGTCTTTAACAAAGGCAGTAGAGACAAAAACAGGAGGCGGTACAAGATATTACATATACTAAAAGATCGAGTAAAGTCCCAAAACAGTCCACTATCTCTGGGTTTGAACTTTGAACTCAAAATCATCCATAATCTTTTACCAGGAGCATTAATAGTCCATAATATTTGTTAAGGTGATGCACTTTTATTCACCTCCCTAACTTTATCTATTGAACTTTAACGGAGATGGAGTTATTTGCTCAGCACAAGAGATATTTTCCCAACAAAACCTAAAGTGTATCCCTTTTCTTCCCGAAAAAACAATTTTTTATCATCACTAACTTCCCAAAAAAGATTAAAAAAAAAAAAAAAGCTTTTCGGAGGAACTGATTAGGGAACACCAAAAGTGAAGAATCATAGTGAAGATTATAACGTCTTAACGCATTATATTCATAGATTAACGGTTAGAACAATAAATAAAGTAAGGAATTAAAAAATTTCAACCCCGAAGTTTCTTCCACCAAATTCTTTATTTTGAAATGCTAAACGGAATCAAAATTCAATTGATTAGTGTTCTTGTATGTAATTATATATAATTAATGACTCTAGCTACGTGATACTTAGACAAAGTTGAGTGGCTTTTTTTAATTACGTAAAATAGTTTAGTGACTTTCTAATATATTTAGACAAAGTTAAATAACTTCTTTTGCTATAAAAAATAGTATAGTGATCACTTTGGTGCAATAAAGTGAAAGTCGAGTGATTATCCGTGAAATCAACTCATAATAAGTGGTACTAACTACCAATGGAGAGTGATAAGTATTCTTTTATCTTTAATCCGAAGCTTCAACTTTAAGCCTCAATATAAAGTTGTCTTTAATAGGGAGCGTTTTGCCCTTCAAAATAAGACTTCTGACATGAATCAATTAATCAGATTAATTGAGCCCAAAATAAATACCAAATACAAAAGTAAATGACTAGATGGATTAAAGAGGCAGACCTAAAGAAGGAGGTCTCGGTTTTTTATTTTTTTATTTTTATTTTTTATGTTTAACTAACCGAACACGTAATTTAGTCACAACTGATTTCGAGTTGGCATCCTATATTCCATGTGCTTAGGAGAATAATATCCCAGGTTAATGCTCGTTCCAATTCAAGTACCTATAGAAATTTTCCACACATCTAAAGTTAAAGTATATTATAAAGTTCTTAATTTTTTTTCTTCATAAAATTCATATAGTAATGACACACAAATAAAAGCCCATATAATTTTGATCGAGCGGTGAAAGCACAATGTGTGACATAGACGCACGTCATGATATGAGACTTTCATATTCAAAAATATGATTTTAAGTAGATAGAGTGGTGAGTCTATTATATATTATCCACCGAATTTTGAATCTTGAGACATTTGCCTCGAAATTTTCTGAATTAAAAAAATGAGACACTAAAGAATTTGTTTTCTAATGTATGAATCGATTAAATATGACAAAACGAAATAATTAATTCTGAGAAATTGAGTTGAATTATAAATAACATTGCCATAAACATGAAGAAAATAATTATACATAAAGGAAGAATAATTAGAATTGATGAGTCACATGAAGAAAGTCAGGTGGTCAGAGCAGCGACTTGGGAGTGAGTGTGACATGCTTCTTTTCACAATTATTTCATCACTCATTAATCAATGCTTCAATTTACACTTCCAATACGCAAAACAGTGCGGACAATTCGAGTCAAAGAAATAAATTATCGGATAAAATTGAGATTTTTTTATATAAAAAAAAGTTTCTAGTACTATTATTCATCTCATAATAATTATAATTTCAGGATAATCTTATTCTAAACCAAACAACTTCTTAAAGATTCTCAAAATAATCATACATTGTCAATTATTTTAAGTCCTGTGACGATATAACAAATATTTATATAATTAAATTATTTAAAAGTTCGTTGTAGATTATTTTGTTATATTAAATATTAGCTGAATCTAAAATAGAAAATAATAATTTTTTATAACAAGTCAGATATATTTTTATTGCTAAATCATAACATACATTTTAAATTAAACTTTTTACCTGATCATTACAAAGTTGTATGATTTAGTGTAAATATCAGGTGCAGATAAATTCATATTTTTCTAAAATTCTGTAATGAAACATGGTGCTCATTATATTTGTGGTAGGTTTAAAATAATTTCTTAAATATATTCTTGAATAGTTTTAAAAATTCTTTTATAATAAATATAAATTACTCAGAAAAGAACTAGAGATTTGATATGATAAAAGAAAAAGCTATACCAATCGAACACATTTTGTCTGTGAACTAGTAGGTTCATCCAAATGTTCATTTTCTAAAAAGTGGAGTATTATTTTGAAGAATTGACCTAGTGACGGCTAGTGTCAGCGCCAGCACAAATGGTTGTTGGCTCAAAAAGTGGAATTTGGTACACATAAATTGAAATGCATGCCTATGGTGAGTTTGAATTTCATTTTGGGGGGTCTGTATTTGGTCCCACGAGCTTCGGAAAAAACCAAAAAGTCAAACAACAAAACAGAAAACAGCTTCTATGTGTCAGAATTTTCATGAGTCATCCATCATTAAAGACTTAAGGGGTCGTTTGGAATGCAGGACAATGTTAAGACTTGAGGCCTAGATTGGAATGCGTGATAAGGTGGAGGATAATTTATACAGCTAATTATATTCAAAATAAATTTAAACGCTAAATTTAATTCTGAATATCTTACTTTATCTTATTAAATTTGAATTTATTTTATCTTACTTATAATAATAGTAAAATAATTTAGTCCGTGAATCACAAGATATAAGAGACTGAGGGAGAGATGAGGTTGCTGAATGCTGAGGCTCGAATGATACCTTTCCAAGGCGCACCTTCACTATTTTCAAACGCTTTTTAATAATCAACCAGTGAACCAAACCAATGAGATTTCCGCAGCTTAATTCCTCACCTACCCTTTTTATTTCTACTCGGCCTAGTTATTCTTTTTGAAGTAAAGGCTTTAAAAATTTAAAGACTTTTACAGCTCCTTAAAAATAATAAATTAGAAAGAATTTGTAATTATTTTATTCTCATTTATATCTTTAAATATAATATCTCTTTATTAAATATCCTTCCATTAGGATGTTTGGACTCTTCAAGAATAATTATTATTAAGAATAAAAATTATAAAAAATAATTAACTATTATTTTGAATTTCATAATTTAAGATAACTATTTATAGAATCGCGACAGATAACTTGAATGGAGGGAGTATAAGATTCCATTAATAGAGAAACTTTGTTTTATTTTAATTCTTTTTTATATTTATAATTTGAATTTGAAACGTACGATTGAGTACTTCTCTCCTACTTAGCATCTCTCCCAAGCTTTTTCCTCTATCTTCCTTTATGGTTTTGACTTGGATGAAACTATTTTCATTTAATATATGTGTATATATGCAATTATAAAATTTTAATTAGATATTTATATAATTGGTTTGGTTCGTTTTTTTCTCAAAACCAAAATCAAATTAAAGTCTAAGATTTTCAAAATTAAAACTCAAAACCAAACTAAACCAAAAAAAATATATCGATCTTCTAATTTGATTTAATTGGATTTTCAATTTGGCTCAACTTTTCGATTTACTATGAAAAACTTCAATGTGTTTTTTTTTTTTTTTTTTAATTTTAAAACACTTGAATACTCTAATTAAAGGTGACGAGCCCTTTATTATCTTATCAATATTATGTGTATATATTTCAAAAATGTAATAAAGCGCTTTAATCTAGATAATACTTATACTTTTGACTTTGCAAGTCCCTTAAGGACTAATAAATGAAGTATGTATTTTACTATAATACCCATGGTTTCATTGGACTTGGAGAATAATCTAGAAATGAGTAATTAATGTTAAGAGTAAAACAAAAAAAATAAAAATTCTTTCCTTGATATGTTAAAGTGGACAACTAAAAGTGAAAATTTATTTTTCGGAAAGGTCTTTTTTCTAATGATAGCCCAAATGAGGGTGATTTACACGGGTATCTAAGAATTTAATAATTTATTTAGCTTAACGTCATTTCGATTTAACTATGAAAATTGTACATGTAAAGGTTATGAAGGTTTTTTTCATAGGTGTGGTCAATTTTAAAACAGTGTGGTAGTTTAGCGGCTCATAGTGGACGATTAAAAGTGAACGAGCCCTTTTATTATTCACTTTTTTATCGGATTTTTGTTTACTTTTTTTTTTTCGGAATCGGTTTGGCCATGAGAATTCTAAATACAACTTGAGTTGTATGAATACAAATCAAAAAGCTTGTTTTAAAATTTTTAAAATTTTCACTTTTTTATAAACTTCATTTCACTAAAAGCTAAAAAAAATTATCCTCATGGATTGTTCCATTAAAATTAAAAAAAATTTTTTTATATCTATGGATAAACGGGGCCTAAGAAAATCTCTAAGGTTGATTAAAAAGTTAGTAAATGCCTTCCCAAACAAACACATTGAAAAACAAACACAGACTCTGGTATAACTTAAGAAAATCTCCAAGGATGATTGAAAAGTAAGTCAATGTCTTTCCCAAACAAACACAGATCCAGGAAATCCCGTTTAGGATTGATGAGGTGGAACAATCACAGCCGTTCTTTCTTAAAAAAAAAAAAATCTTAAATTCAAATGAACCTTCCATGTTCCTTCTTCCACATTTCGTAAGCAATAATGTAACCTTCTCAAATTCCCATGATATTTTTACTTACCTAACGCGGGTTACCTTATCTTCTCGCGTTGAAAGAACCTTTGCGATGCGCGGTGGAAACTGAGAACACAAAACTCGTGAGAGAAATTGGGTCCCACGTGTAAATGCCACGCGGCATCCCGCCCATGTCTATCCCCTGCGAAAGAATCTCCAAATTATCACCAATTCTGTATTATCTCGTAACGAAAAGAGGAAGGTCATTGACACTTTTTGCCCCTATTTTATGTTAGGTTTTTAATTTTTATTTTATAAATTAGGTCTTTAATTTTTGCCTCTCATAATAAATATTCTTTCGTCTCAATTTAAGTGTTTTAGTTTGATTAAACAGAAAGTTTAAGGAATAAAAAGAGATTTTTGAATCTTGTAGTCCTAAATTAAAAATGCGTGTAATGTACTAAAATGACCTTTGATTTTGTAGTTTTACTACCTATTATTATTGTTGTCTTTACACCTTCTCGAGTCGAGGATCCATTGGAAACCTGCCAACCTTCACAAAAAAAAAAGTAGGGGTAAAGATTGTTTACACTCTGCTCCCACCCATTTTGGTAGATTATCTTTTGGTATGTTGTTGTAATCTTTTAGTTTTAAATTTTCAAATATAGGACCAAAAGTGAAGTAACACACTTAAATTGAGATGAAAAGGATAATTTTCATGGAACATAAAATTTATATTTTTATATTTCACACACTTAAAACTTATGCATTTCACTAGACATAATTTCAATTGCTAAAGGGCAAAAAAAGTTAGACCAAACCATTTGAAGGAGAAAAATTAAAAATCAACCCATTTGCAGAACAATTCGTGCAATTTCATCAAAAGGTAAACAAGAAGCCCAAATCCAAGCCCACGACCCGGCCTCTTCTTCCCCCTCTATAAAGAAGCGAACCCTCCCATGCAATTCTCGCTCATTTCACACTCATTCATAGTTTTCCTAAACGAAACTCTGCCCTTTCATTTTTCCGATCAAATCTCTTCTTCTCCGGCAAACAATTCCGTTTTAAATCTGTATGGTGGTGTGTTCTTTTGACTCTTAGCTTTGTGTTTCTTTTGGTTTCCAATTCAATTCTCTTGTTTTGAACTTGAAAAAATTTAGCTTCTTCTGAAGTCGGCCTGGGGATATTCGGTTCTTGTAAGAGTATATTAGAAGGTGATTATCTTTTGATTCATATCCCTTTTTGCTTCTTTTGAGGGGGTAGCCGGGGCTCTTAGCCTCGGCGGGTTCTAAAGCCCCCAGCTATTACAAACATTCTTGAAAAATTTCCTGTATAAAAAAAAACAAAACACATTAGTAGTTTTTCTCTCTATATTCTTTCATTCTTTGGTTTCACCTTCATAAAAAGATAATATGCCTGCCTTAGGTTGTTGTGTAGACACTGCTGTTGCTGTTTCTCCTCCTTTCGGCTATCCCTTCCTTAGGGATAGCACTCTTCCCGCGCCTGAGATTTTTTCCTCGGGCGCGACTAACGACACCCATTGGTCCACGGAGCACTCATCCGATCTGTATCGGGTCGATGGATGGGGTGCTCCGTATTTCACCGTTAATTCTAACGGTGATATATCTGTCCGTCCACATGGGACTGACACCCTTCCTCACCAGGAAATTGATCTCCTCAAGGTCGTGAAAAAGGCGTCTGACCCAAAAAATTCGGGTGGGCTCGGGTTACAGCTGCCCCTTGTTGTTCGGTTCCCTGATGTTCTGAAAAACCGGTTGGAATCTCTTCAATCGGTTTTTGATTACGCTGTTCAATCTCAAGGATATGAGGCTCATTACCAAGGTGTTTATCCTGTTAAATGCAATCAGGATAGGTTTGTGGTTGAGGATATTGTGAAATTCGGGTCGGGTTTTCGGTTCGGTCTTGAAGCCGGGTCGAAACCCGAGCTCCTCTTAGCTATGAGCTCGATGTGTAAGGGAAGCTCTGAGGGGCTTCTTGTATGCAATGGGTTCAAGGATGCGGAATACATTTCGCTTGCTTTGGTGGCAAGAAAGCTGTTATTGAACACGGTAATTGTGCTTGAACAAGAGGAGGAACTAGAGTTGGTGATTGACATAAGCCGTAAAATGGCGGTCCGACCTGTGATCGGGCTTCGGGCTAAGCTCAGGACCAAACATTCGGGTCATTTTGGGTCCACTTCCGGTGAGAAAGGCAAGTTTGGGCTTACAACAACTCAGATCCTTCGTGTGGTGAAGAAACTGAAAGAATCCGGAATGTTGGATTGTCTTCAATTGCTGCATTTCCATATTGGATCTCAAATCCCTTCAACAGCTTTGCTTGCTGATGGTGTTGGTGAGGCTGCTCAAGTTTATTGTGAATTAGTCCGTCTTGGTGCTGGAATGAAATTCATTGATATTGGTGGTGGCCTTGGAATTGACTATGATGGTACGAAATCTTGCGATTCTGATGTTTCTGTCGGATATGGACTTCAGGAATACGCTTCTACGGTTGTTGAAAGTGTCCGGTTCGTTTGTGACCGGAAGAACGTGAAACATCCGGTGATATGTAGCGAAAGTGGCAGAGCAATTGTGTCTCATCATTCTGTTCTGATATTTGAAGCTGTGTCTTCAACTACTACGCGTTCTCAAGAGTTGTCCACTGTGGATCTCCAGTCCTTTGTGGAGAAACTCAACGACGATGCTCGTGCTGATTACCGGAACTTATCTGCTGCTGCTATTCGTGGAGAATACGATACCTGTATGCTTTATTCCGATCAGTTGAAACAGAGATGTGTGGAGCAGTTTAAAGAGGGTAATTTGGACATTGAACAGCTTGCTGCTGTTGATGGTATATGTGACTTTGTGGCAAAGGCTATTGGAGCTTCTGATCCTGTCCGCACATATCATGTGAATCTTTCGATTTTCACTTCGATCCCTGATTTTTGGGCAATTGACCAACTGTTCCCGATTGTTCCCATCCACAAGCTCGATGAACAGCCTACAGCTCGGGGAATTTTATCCGACTTGACATGTGACAGTGATGGAAAGATCGATAAGTTCATCGGAGGCGAGTCAAGCTTGCCTCTTCATGAATTGGGAAGCAATGGTGGTGGTGGTGGTCCATATTATCTTGGAATGTTTTTAGGCGGGGCTTATGAGGAGGCGCTTGGAGGACTCCACAACCTGTTTGGCGGGCCCAGCGTTTTGCGCGTGTCGCAGAGCGATAGCCCTCATAGCTTTGCTGTGACATGCGCGGTTCCAGGCCCATCCTGTGCTGACGTACTTCGGGCGATGCAGCACGAGCCTGAACTCATGTTCGAGACGCTCAAGCACCGTGCCGAGGAATTCGTGCTCAACGAAGAGCAAAAAGGAGATAAAGAGATGGCATTTGAATCTTTGGCTAGCAGCTTAGCTCAGTCTTTCCATAATATGCCTTATCTTGCGCCTCAATCATCCTGCAGTGGCTATTATTATTGCAATGATGATAACATTGTTGGCGTTGGCGCGGAATGTGCAACTGGGGAGGAAGGGTTTTGGCCCTACTGTGTTGCTTGAAGTGTCTCTGTATCATTTCAAGATTCCACCATTGTTCCTTTTTTATTTTTCCAGTAATAAAGTTTGTCGTTGAGGTGGTCTTAGTCATGGTATGTTATTTATGTTTTTTTTTTTTTTTTTTCGGGTGTAATTTCCTAGTTGCTGGAGGATCAGAAGTTATGGAGAAAAGCAAGGAATTGTCGAATCTTTTTGTGTTGTGTTTTGAGAGTGGGGTAACTTAGCAGAATCACAATCAAATATAGTTCGGCCCACCTCATCCTATGTAATCTCCCCTTCTTACTAAATTAAATGCATTTACTTTAGAATTTCTTTTGTTGTGTGTTTTTTTTTTTTTTTTTTTTTTTCAATCTCATTTGGTCTTTGCTAGAATTTGAATGGTTGATTATCTTCTCTAGTCCCATTATCACTGGTTTCTCATTAATCTTGGAGTTGTTTGTGTTTACTCCCGGATTGTGGGTAACAATTAAATTTATAAGTGGTGAATAGGATATGTGGGTGGACTTATACTTTTGCGATTTGAGATTCTATATATATATATATATATATATATATATATATGATGTATATTAGTGAGTTATAGCAAGTATTATTGAGCAATAACAATAGAAACTAGAAAGGAAGAGTTGCCGAATGCAGTGAGTTGGTCCGGTTCGGAGTGAGCTTCCTTTAACCGAGTTAAAGTGCTTGAAAAAATAATATTGATCCTTTGCTGATTACAATTTTCTGAATAGTGAAAAGCTAACCTAAAAAAGGAAAGGATTGCCTCTATTTATAGGCCACAATAAATGGGCCTTAGTACAATACTAAAAAGCCTTTCTAGTAAAACTCTAAAATGGATAAGAATTTGAAGGTACGTACGGTCGTACACCGTCTTGTTAATGAAATTTATGATAATTGGAACGGTTGGGTGACGCGTGGCACGCTCATGTGATTTTCCGGACCCGTATGAGCTTGTTATTTAGGCTCGGATTTACCTTGTTCGGTGAAATACCCTCGGTGTTGAAGCAGAGTTGATTATGTTCGAGACCTCTCAGTTCTATCCTTTACTCCGGTTTCTCTCGGATACGAGTCTATCCGATTTTTACCATATACAGATAGTCCCCACACTTTCCGGACCAAAGTTATACCGAAGTGACGAGAAGTGGAAAAAAATTCTTTCGGTGACTTCTTTAGTAAGTTTATTCTTTCCTAAAAAATAAGCGGGAATCGTAATGTCTGTTCACGCCACGTCCTTCTGACTTAGGCCACGTGTCTAATTCCGAATGGCCAACTTCGGTAACTGCCTCAGGGTCATGTCGCTTCAATCACATCTCATTAAATTTCGGACACGTATCCTTTCTTGATTGGTCGGCTTCGGTAACTGTCACAGTGACTCGCCTATATAAGGGAGTTACCGTTGCATTTTTCACTTTTCATCTCTCATTTTCATCTTTTCTTAAATCCGTTTCTTTGCTTTATCTGCTTCGTGATCTCGAAATCTCCTTATCTTCAACCATCAAGTCTTCAAATCTTCATCTCTTTTAAACCAAACCTTCATATCTTAGTCCTCACCTTCAAATATTCATCAGCCTTCATATTTTCATCCAAGCCTTCAAATCTTCATATTTACTCTTCATATAATTCATATTTGATCAAAATGTCAACGAACACCGACTGCCCCCGCAACATACCTCGTTTTTTTTCCCTCGAATGCCCGGGTAAGTCTTGCTTGCAACCGAGGCTAAAAGACATAATACCGTCGAAGCCTAATTTCAACCACGACTTTGCTGTTGAAAAAGCAGTGCAAACCTCGGATCGGGGTTTCGATGTAAGACGTTACCCGTTCATCTTAAGAGCATCTTCCCTAAGTTCGGGTCATAAAATGAGGGACAACCGCCCCGTACAAATTTTTGAAATTCCTGGCGATGACGAATCCGTCACCGATTTGAAAAAGTGGTTTCTATACGTCTATACGTATCCGTTTACTCTCAAGTTCACCCTCAGGTGATCGGTTGTTACCTAGAGATGTGTCAAACATATAATGTGTGCCTTGCCCCGCATTGGCCCGAATTTCTCGAGGTCGTGGCACATGCCTTTAGATCTTTTGGCGAATAATGTCAACTAAGAATTCACGCTGCACACTTATTCGGTTATATTGCCCGAGAATCTTTCGGGGTGTGATAAAGGTCTCCTAAACGAGGCAAAAATCCAATTCTTTCCAAAGTGTTAACGAGGACAGGATAGGGTCTTGAGCGTTTTGTCCGGGTTAGGACCGGCGACATTGTTCCCCCGACTATATGCCACGAGAAGTGGACGACAAAGCGTAAGTTTCAGACTTGCCGTACGCC
The DNA here is from genome assembly GCF_029784015.1 of Lycium ferocissimum. Taxonomy (NCBI): domain Eukaryota; kingdom Viridiplantae; phylum Streptophyta; class Magnoliopsida; order Solanales; family Solanaceae; genus Lycium; species Lycium ferocissimum. The sequence goes on from NC_081344.1 coordinate 17,077,705, forward strand.
TTGAGCATTTCTTCTTCACCTTTTTTTTTCTTTAACTTTTCCAATATTACAGCCTAGGCATGGCTTCCACGCACTATTTCGGGTTTGCTAATGGTTAAGCAATCATCGGCCAACATTTGCATTTAAGAACGGACATGGGGATTTGTCAGTGGCCGGTGGGTTCTTGTGAAACCACGGTAATCTTTCCTTTCCTTTGACCCTTGTCATATTTTTTCTGCCTCGTCTTTTCTTCACTTAACCTTCTGATACCCAAGTTTGGGCAAAGGGTCTGTGGAACCACGACAGGCACCAACGGATGAGCCCGTAACACCGAGTGAAGATTTTGACACAGCAGGGTCAGCTCGGCTTATTGCTTTGCGGGTGAAAAAAAAAAAAGTGAGACCTCAAACCAAGGGCCAAAAAAGAAGAAAGAAAAAGGTCGAGGGATGATGTTCGAAGTGCGAGGGACGAACCCGAACCAATACATAATGATTCAAGGGTCGAGTTAGGATCCTCGTTCTTCTTTCGAGGGTTAGAGCGCTGCTCCGTTCGAGGTTTCGACTCCGATTACGGGTAGGGAGGATGAGGTTCCTCTTCCTTCGATGGCAGAGTATATCCGAACTCAGGATTCCCTAAGGTCGGTTGAATTTATTGATATTTCGGGTGACGCCTCGCCGAGCGGCCCGCTTTATAAAAAATCAACTTCGAGGGGACCGAGACGGCCCCAAGGGTTGAAACGGCTCAGAGGCGGAGATTCGGCGGCTGCGAGTCCTACGGCCCGAGTGTCGAACCGGCCCCTGCTTGCCCGAAACGAGGACAACGGTTGACACAGCTCCGGTTTCTCCGCCTACTCCTTCTTCAGGACAGGAGAGCCTTGATGATATGTTTGCCGATATTCCTCTTGCTACGGGGGAAGCTTCGGGGTTTGGTCACCTCCGTATTCCTCGAGCAACGAGGGTTGCCAGCCGGTCTACTGAGTTAGGTTCGAGATCAAAATTTGTTGATATTTTCCCGGCCCCGAGTGTAGAATCGAGGAGGATGAGGTCAGCCGTAGTCACCGTCCCCGAGGACTGAAGTTTTTTATCTCGCCCCGTGAGGGTTTCTAGTTATCTAAGACCTCTTGTTTCAGATTCGGACAAGGAGAAAATGGAAGGACTCCCGTGGCAGTGTCTTATAAACGAGGGCATGCATGCCGGTAATCGGGTAAATATTCCTATGTATTTTTAAAGCATCCGACATATAATTCTTTGTTTTCGTTCGTTGATCTTTTATCTTCATTTACTTTCCTTTTTCAGAGTGTCGTGCTTGTGAATGAAGGCTTTGTCCGAGCTTAGCACTTGGTGGATGACTTGAAGGCCCAGCTAGATGCTTAAAGCCGAGAAACCGAGAAGTTCAAACTTCTCTTGCGAGAAAAAGAGGATGAGCTGAGCCGGGTCACCGCTCCCCCGAATCTTCAATCCGAGCTTGAAGCAGCAAAAAGGGAGAACCTTCGTTTAAAGGCTGAGCTCGACGACACAGTCGAAAAGAACAAGCTTCTGGACGGGGATAACAAAAGCCTCAGCCGAGAGAATGCTGATTTTGTCACCAAACTTGGTGAGTTTGAAGCTACTATCGCCCAACTAAGGGAAAGGCTTGATTCTGTCAAGGTCGATGCTGAAAAAGAAGAAGAGAAGATCAGGAAGTTCGAGGCTGAGAGAGCCGGCGAGAAGGAGAAGTTGAGGGTATTCGAAGAAAAGGCCGAGGCACGTGCCCGGATCAGTGATGAGCTTAAGGGTCAGCTTGAAGACGCTATTCTAGCCAATAATGCTCTTCAGACCGAATTGGCATCTGTCAACGAGGTTCGGATCACTCTAATTGACATGAAATCCAAGCTAGATGAGAGACTGAAGAAAGCTCAAGCTGATCTAGTGGAAGCTTGTAAAGATATAGAGGCCGCCGAGGCTCGTTCTACCCTTTTAGTTGAACACGAGCGGTGGAAATCCCGGAGGGTTACACTCGAGCAAGTTGAACGGGGTATGGAAGATATCCCGGCTCGCATACTCGATGCGAGGATGATCGAGGATAAGGCTAAGAAAGCTCTTGAGGATAGCTCCGAATAAAATAGGGCCTGCACGAGCCTTTTTTGTTTTTTATTTTTGATCGGGTAAAAAATCCTAAGTGTAAAGCTTCGATTTGCTATGCCATATATGAAATGCATATTTCCCTTTTGCCATTATTTCCTTCGATCTTTGAGTCGAATATAATTTATGATATTTGCTTCATACATTTGCTTCGAAATGAGTGACCGGGACTTGGCCTTAAGCTTTTTATCCGAATTGAGCCAATATTAACTCATCGGTTATAGGCTTCATTTTGTTCGGTTTACCTCTTGACCGAAGACTTATAGATGGCTTGCCCGCGGGGCTTTTTTATGCTTTGTGAATTCGGACATCTCCGAATCACCTCGGGCATTTAAGTCGAGGTCTTTAATTATTCGACCTTCTTCCGACTGTTTATTTTTAGTGGGTTAGGTTCGGGCGTCATAACTTTTGTGCCTTCGTCAATTTTATGACGGCAGTCCCCATTCTTGTGTTAAAAGGGAATTGGGCTCAGTTAACTACAACATTTTTGCCTTTGTCGATCTGATGACGGCAGTCCTCAGTCGAGGGTTATATTTAATCAAAAGAATGAATTTAGGACATACTTTTTGGAAGTATTTATCTTCATATTTCAAATGCTTATCTCATACAAAACTACGGATTTCACCCGATCCTTTCTGCTCTTTGCCGTAGCAACACTACCCGGGCACGATTCGTTCGATCGTTTGGCCCTTACATTGAAACCTAATACAAAAAGGTTCGGGTATTTAGAAAAAACAAAAATAAAATTGTTCGGATCTTGACTTCGTTTCTTGTTTTGCTTCGGTGAGCTCTTCTTCGGTCTTTGGCGGGGGTATAGTAGCCCCTTAGTGTTTGTTCGAGAAGTATGAACGGGGAAATACTATTCAGTCCCCGGCGTTTATCTGGCCTCGGACTTACGAGCTCTTAGCCTCATCTTCATAGGGTAACACGCTGTACTTGTTGCCTCGTTAAAAATCTTGCCAGAAAACCCACTTCGGGATAAAACTAGGCTAAGGAAAAGAGTGCAACGTGTTTTCAAACCTAGTTCTAATGCCTTCGAAATTTTTCTCGGTGTGACTTCTGCAAAAAAAAAAAATAGGAGAGAATTTTTAAAATAATCACAAGGGTTAACGTACCATACCTCAGCAATAGTATTTCTTCAAATGCGCCACGTTTCAGTTGTTGTGTAGTCGTTGACCATCTACGATTTCCAATTGATACGACCCTTTGCCCGTTATTCCAGTTACCTTAAATTGTCTTTCCCAGTTTGGGCCCAATTTTCCATCATCGGGGTTCTTGGTGTGCAGGGTAATTTTTCAGAGTACTAAGTCCCCAACTTGAAAATGTCGAAGGTTTGTCCTCCGGTTGTAGTACCTCTCTATTCGCTGCTTTTGAGTTGCTAAACGGACCATCGCATTTTCACGTAGTTCGTCCGTTAAGTTAAGTTTTACGGCCATAGTCTCTTCGTTTGACCTGTTGGTGGCATACCGGAACCGTAGACTCGATTCACCAACTTCTACAGGGATTAAAGCCTCGGCCCTGTAGACTGATGAAAATGGCATTTCTCCCGTGCTTGATTTTGACGTCGTTCTGTAGGCCCATAATACCTCCGGTGGCACTTCTTTCCATTTGTGCTTTGACGTCTCTAACTGTTTTCTTAGATTTTGAATTATGGTTTTGTTCGTGGATTCCGCCTATCCATTTGCACTCGGGTGATACGGAGTTGACATAATCTTTTTTATCTTCAACCCTTCGAGGAACTTATTAACTTTATTGCAAATGAACTGAGGACCGTTATCACGAGTTATCTCGACCGGGATGCCGAACCAACAAATGATATGAAGTTAATAACCTCCTTCTCTCTAACTTTCTCAAAAGCCTGCGCTTCAACCCATTTTGAAAAGTAATCAGTCATGAACAAAATAAAACGAGCCTTACCTGGGGCCCATGGCAGAGGACCGACGATATCCATTCCCCAATTCATAAATGGCCAACGGGACAAGACTGGGTGCAGTAACTCCCCCGGCTAGTGAATCATCGGTGCATGCTTTTGGCACCCATCACATTTACGGACAAAGCTTTTCGCGTCCTCCTCTATCCGGCTCCAATAATAACCGTTTCGATGATCTTCTCGAACCTAGGCTTCGTCGGAGTGGTTACCGCAGGTTCCTTCGTGGACTTCTCTCATCACATAGTTTGTTTCTCTGGGTCCCAAGCATTTAGCCAGAGGTCCGAAAAAAGACCGGCGATATAGCTAATCGTCTACAAAACAGAATCGGGCCGCTTTGGTTTGAAGAGACCTCGATTCTTGGGTCGTTTGGAAGTTTTTCATCGCACAAGTAGTCGATGTATTTGTTGCGCCAATCCCATGTCAGACCCATTGCATTTATCTCGGCATGACCATTTTCCACTGCCGAGTTCATCAATTGGACGACCGTGCCAGAATTGAACTCTTCCACTTCAACCGAGGAGCCTAAGTTGGCCAATGCATCCGCCTCGTTGTTTTGCTCCCTCGGTACGTGTTGCATGGTCCATTCTTTAAACCGATGCAATATTACTTGAGTTTTTTCCAAGTATCTTTGCATTCATTCATCTTTGATCTCGAAGACGCCATTGACTTGGTTCAAGACCAGGAGAGAGTCACATTTTGCTTCGATTACTTTGGCCCCCATACTCCTTGCTAATTCTAAACCTGCAATCATAGCCTCATACTCGGCCTCATTGTTAGTCAACTTCATAGTTCTGATTGATTGTCTAATGACGTCACAGACGGGGGTCTTAAGAACAATGCCCAACCCGGTACCTTTTAGGTTTGATGCCCCGTCTATATGTAGGGACCAGATACCCGAAGCCTTTTTCAAGGTTAACAAAAGCTCTTTCTCTACCTCGGGAATCATGGCGGGGGTAAAGTCTACTACAAAATCGGCTAAGATATGGGATGACACTGAAAGTAAGGTTTTAGTTTTCTCGATATACTCGATATCATAACTGCTAATTTATACGGCCCCTTTGGTTAACCTACCCGATAGCTCCGGTTTATGCATGGCATTTTTTAATAGGTAAGTAGTTACTACACATATGGGATGGCACTGAGAGTAAGGTTGTAGCTTTCTCGAAGCACTTACCAATGCCAAAGCTAACTTTTCGAGGTGCGGATAACGGGTCTCCGCATCTCCTAATAGCCTATACTCACATAATAGATTGGAAATTGCGTACATGCTTCCTCTCAGACCAGAACTCCGCTTACCGCCACCTTGTATACTTCTAAGTGATGATAGAAAAATACATATATAAATTAAGTTGTTATTTAATTTTATTATTAATATTTTTATGTTTTTGTTTGCTGGAAATACCATAATTTAATAAATAAACTCAAGAGATCAAAATGAAGAAGAAGATCCACAAAAGAAAAGTAAAAGAAGGAGAAAGGAAGTCTTTGCAAAGATGAAACCAATTTTTGCCAATTTTCTTTAGTGCGGGACCCACCAAATTAAAAGAAAAAGAAAATGAAAGCAAACGAAGACAGATAAGAAGTTTGAAGTAAGAAAAGTACCTGCAACTTACCATTTTGGTGAAGTCCTTGTTTACTAATTGAAAAATCAATTGGCATTTACAACTTGCCAAGTTGTGACAAAGTTCATATTAAAATAATTTAAAAAAACGGAAAAGGAAAAAGAGAAATGGTAGGCAAGCAATTCAGACTTTGGCAAATTGCGTTTGCAAATTGCAAATAGCCTACTCTCATTGGCTGCTTGGGAGGCATCTATGGCTATAAATAGAGACATTGTTTTCCATTCGGGGGGGTGGGGGGGGGGGGGGGACACCAATCCGTAGGAACAACAATTGAAGGAGAAGCTGCAAATATAATTCTTCCCATTCTTTAGCTTCTTCTTCTGCAATTTATTCAATCGTTCAGTATTGGAAATTATTCTAGTTACTACTTTTAATTAAATAGCGGAATTATTCTTCTTGAATATTTCTTCTATTTTCTTATTTAGTGGACAAAGATATTTTCGTTAGCGGTACTAGCTAAAAGTATGGGAGTAACTTTTCTTGTGTCGGGAGAATGACGGATCTTGATATTTCTATATAATAGTAGATATTATTCCCTCAATTTCACATGTTTGAGTGGAAGCTTTCTATGTAACTTTTATATGCTTCTGATTAGATGTTATTTTATTTGTTAACGTTTATCTAGTTTATACTACTAATTAACTTGTTACTAATTCTGTAATCGAGAGAGGCGGAAGAAGTAACATAGTTAATTGTCGTATTGATAGATGTTAACATTTATTTAGTGACATCTATCTCTTTTATGTCATTGTTGACACCTAATTTTGGCTCGCCATGCTTAAAATTAACGTTTTGGGGGCCCTGATTCGTTAAAGAGCACAAAATAGCTTTTTACACATTTTTACATTTTTTCGACAATTTATTGATGATTATCCTTATTTTAGGAATTTTATCAATTTATTGTCATTTTAAGAATCATTATTTTTGCACATGTACAGCGTAATACTACCATTTTGTGCAATTAATAATTATTTGTTAATTTTATAACAATACATTTTTATATCTTATACATTAATATTTATATTTTACACTTACATTATTATTTATACATGTATTAATTAACTATATTTTAGTACAGTCCGTCAGTGCAGAGAAAATCGGAGCAATTAATTTTTAAACGCAGAGCAAAAATTCGATCAAGTCAAGGTCTCGTCACCTTTTTAAAAGTTGACATTTGAAGTGATGGGTTGGATTCTTCTTCCATTGGTTAATACATCTTTACACATTAGTTAAAAAGAGGTAAAGGGGACAAGGGGGGTGCATTCTTTTATTCTTTGGACAAAATAAGGGGTCATCTTGTATTATAAAGGAAAAGGAGGATTAATTTTATTTCTCATCTTCTACACACACACACACTAATTTTCGATTTTTTTTTTCATATTCACTCCTAACAAAACCTTAATATCCTCTCTTCTTTTTCCTTCCACAAAAACAACCGCCGCCTCACCACGCCGGAGCTCCGAGCTCCGGTGAACGCCAACCACCACCCTCACTACCACGCCGCCCTTCCCCCATTTTTCCCTTTGCTCTTCCCCACCACAGTCACGCCTCTCACTCCCCACTTCGTCTCCCTCTCTCTCTCCATTTTCAGCCGCCAACCACAACCCCACTGCCCGAGCTCGCCGACGAAGCTCACCGGAACTCCGGCGGATCTATCTCCACAACACCACGAACCAAATGACCCCCCAAACAGCCCCCCCCCCCCCTTTCCTTCTTCACTGCTCCGGTGAGCCGAGTGGCCCAACTACGACCCCTACAAACCACGACGCCACCATCTCCCACTTCGCTTCCCCGCCTCACTGCTTCTTCCTCCTTCACTTTCCAGTCCCCCCTCCCATCGCCACCGCTGCTCCGACCAAACCACGCCGGAGCAGCTAACAAACACCTCACTCAACCAAACGCCACCAACCAACGACCCTTTGCTCTGTTTTTTTTTTCATTTATTTATTTTTGCATTGCTATTGTTGCTAACTTGGTTATTGGTTGGATTTTAAATTTTTCTGATTTGTTCTTGGCTTTGATAGCCGGAATTGATAAGTTTCAGGTAACTATTGCTATGCTCTTGATCTCTCCATCGTGATGCTACTGGTTTGGCCATTGTTTGGTCTAGTTTTGTACCATTTTTGGTGTCTCTTGTGATTTGTACACCTCTCCGGCCACTTTTGATTTTCTCTAGTGGTCTTGGCCGGATCCTCTACTGTTTTGCTGATGTTCGGACTGATGTTTTACATTCTATTAAAATTGGGATTGAACGGATACTACACCTTGGCCGATGAAGAAATTTCCGTCGATTTCCAAGGCCTCCCATGTACAAAAGACGAGTTTTTTTTTTTATTTTTAAGTTTATTCATTATTTCTTTAATTCATTCGATGGTTATTTATTCTCTTACTAACACTTTTACTAAGTTCTTACATGTGTAATCCGAGATACATCCCGAAGACGACACTCGGAAGGAACCCGAAGACTTCATTGAATCACTGTTTATATTTACTTTCCGCATTTTTTTTATAACTGTACAAAACATAAACTCATAGTATAGTGAAAACTTTATTTTTGGAATGATGGGTCGCTTTGTTTGTTAAACTTAAAATTGTCATTCGCTTTAGGCAAGACTTATGCCGTCAATACTTTCATAACTAGATTAAATTGACTTGGTATAAATATTTTGTTAAATAAATTCACACTTTTGACGTTTAGGCAAAAATACTAGTCCATCCTTTATTTTATATTCTTTATACACTCTTAATACAACTTACATTTTATATTGTTTCGTGTACACTAATACATATTTTAATGAAGTTAAATCCACATTTTGACGCTAGGCAAATATTAAGTCGTCCATTTACAAATCTTTTATTCTTTAGAGGCATTACACATTTTCACTCATTTTCTATCCACAATTCCTTATACTTATTTTTTTACCAATACTTTTTACAATTATTTTGTTCCTTATTCTTTTGATAGGATATTCATTAAACAAACACTCCTTTTAACTAAACGGTAGAAACAAGTCAAATAAACTTCACTTTTCTGAATAATTTCGTTATATAAAATCTTTACACCAATGAATATTCGTAAATTATTTTTATATTCTTTATGCACTAATATACCTAGTTATACAATTCTTTATACATTTTAGGTTTGACGTACACTCTTTTACACTTGAAATATGTTCTTTATATGTTTAATACACATACATTCTTTTAATATACATAGACGCACATTCTTTGTATCCTTGATATATTTATTTTTACATAGTCTTACATTTTTTTTTTATATATTCTTAATATAGTTATACATTCTTTACACTAACATATATATACACTCTTTGTACTAACATATATACTTTTATACTTATGAGGTACATTCTCTTTATACTCTTTTATATATTCTTTTTTACTATACATTCTTTATGAATACTTGATACTTGATATAAATACATTTTATACACTGTATATACTTAGTATATTATCACCTAGTGTAGCTTTTCATGAAGTCATAAGATTTTAAAAACAGGTAATAATAATGATAAACAGATAGATAATCCCCCTTTAGTGTTCAATTAAACTAAGTCTAAGGACTGTCTTTCGCATGTGCCTCGAGGGATGCTTAATACCTTCCTCGGGGTAAATAAAACCCTTATCTAGAATCTTATAGGTTTCGTGGACTAAAAATGGAGTAGACACACAAATACATATAGGTTTCCTATTTTTCCTTAAAAATTAGGTGGCGACTCTAACCCTTTTAAAACCAGTTAGAAGAATCGTGAAGTTGCAAACTATATTGGACTCGTTCAAAATAGGGCGCAACAGTCATAATTAATTTTACACTTATTTGTAATCGAGAGAGGCGGATAGTGTATTAATTAGTTATAGCAAGTAAGGTAACCGAAAGGGACTTACTATAAAGAGCATGTTTCAGTTCAAGCGTATATTTTTTGTGCTTTAATATTACTATTTTGATAATTAACTTGTATAACCGAGAGGAGTGCAATTAATTCTTCAACTTAAGTAATAATATATAAATGTAATCGTGAGAGGCATTTATACATTTCTGAGAAATAGAAATTGAAGATTAAAGAATTTACTTTATAATAGAAATATCAAGTGAAGTCAGGATCCCAACACCTTTTATTATATTTGTGAAAAACCAAAATATATCTCCATTGATCTATTTGAGTATTTTTAGTTAATTAACTCACAACTCAACTCTTTCTGATTTTCTCAAATATTAATTAAAACAAGAAACGTATGTAGAATATATAAACCAATCTCTATGGATTCGACATATTTCTATACTATTATTTGACAGAGTACGAGTTAAAATATATATATACCAGACACTCGTCACTAAGTATAGAAATAGTTGTTCATCTGCCTTCGGTGTGTGTAGCAAGGGCGAGCTGGACAAGTACCGCTTTAGTTCTTGCAAGGCCTTTTGGCATTCCGGTGTCTAAACGAAGTCATTCTTCTTTCTTAGCACGGAGAAGAAACGGTGACTTTTATCTAAGGACCTTGAGATGAACCGGCTCAGTGCTGCTATCCTTCCGGTCAGTCTTTGTATTGCCTTGACATTGTTTACCACCTCGATGTCCTCAATGGCTTTGATTTTGTCCGGATTAATTTCAATCCCCCAGTTTGATACCATAAAGCCCAAAAATTTGCCGGATCGGACCCCGAAGGCACACTTCTCCGGGTTTAGCTTCATGTTGAATTTTCGAAGTACATCGAAGGTATCCTGCAAATTTTTTAAATGGTCCTCTGTTTCCAGGGACTTGACTAACATGTCATCAATGTAAACTTCCATTGGTTTACCTATCTGTTCTTCGAACATTCGGTTAACTAGGCGTTGGTAAGTTGCTCTGACATTTTTTAACCCGAATGGCATGACATTGTAACGATAAGTACCATATCGGGTAATAAAAGAAGTTTTCTCTTGATCCTCCGGTTCATCCGGATCCGTTGTACCCGAGTAAGCATCGAGAAACTTAACATCTTATGCCCGGCCGTCGCATCAATCATTCGATCGATGTGAGGCATAAGGAACGAATCATTCAGGCATGCTTTGTTTAGATCTTTATAATCAACGCACATTCTAAATTTGTTACCTTTCTTCGGTACCACAACGACGTTAGCTAGCCAGTCCGAATATTTTACCTCCCGGATAGAACCAATTTTCAAAAGCTTCGTTACCTCATCTTTGACGAAGGCATGTTTGGCCTCGGCCATCGATCTTCTTTTCTGCTTTATCGGAATAAATTTTCTATCGAGGCTGAGCTTATGTGTTGTTACTTCTGGTGGTACACCTGTCATGTCTATATGGGACCACACAAAATAATCGGCATTAGCTTAAAGAAATTTAATTAACTTATTTCTGAGCTCCGAGGTTAACCCCGTACCCAGGTATACCTTTCTATCCAGCAAATGCACAAACAAGATGATCTGCTCCAGTTCCTCCACGGTAGATTTGGTTGCATCCGAATCGTCCGGCAGTACGAACGATCTTGGCACGCTGAAATCATCCTCTTCATAATTCGGGCTCGTATCCTTCCGTTCTTCATTCGAGCCCTCATTCTTTAATTGCTATTTGGTGACCTCGCCTTCGATTACCTCACCGACTTTTTGAACCGGTTTCTTCAAAACAAGAGGGGTTCCTCGACCGTGAATATTTCCCTTGCCGCGGGTTGTTCATCTCGGCGCTTTTATCCTCCGAGTCGAACTTCAACATCTGATGTAATGTCGATGGCACCGCTCTCATGCTATGAATCCATGGTCTGCCGAGTAAAGCATTATACTTCATCTCCCCGTCGATGACATAAAACACGGTCTGCTAAATGGTCCCGTCGATGTTGACCGGCAAAGAAATTTCCCTATTTATATTCTCGCTTGCCATATTGAATCCGCTGAGTACGCGAGCTATCAGAATGATTTGATCCAGCAACTTCAGTTGTTCTACCACTCTCCACCGGATAATGTTGCCCGAACTACTTGGGTCAACCAAAACACATTTAACTTGAGATTTAAAGATAAGAATAGAGATTACCAATGCATCATTGTGCAGTTGCATGATGCCTTCTGCGTCCTCGTCGTTGAAGGAGATGGAACCCTCGTCCGTAATCCTGTGTCTATTTTTTCGTACAATCGAGACCTTGTTTTTTTCATCACCTATTTTCGTGGTGTATCCGTTCCTCCAATTATCATATCGATTACACGTCGAGGCTCTTTCTGCCTGCCTTTTTTGTTTTTCCCTTCCTTTTATAGGACTCATGGCTCGCTCACCAGAATTCTCGAAGGTGACCATTTTTCAAGAACCGAGCCACTCTCTTCCTCACCGGCGATAGTCCTCGCCCTATGACCACGAGTCTCATGATACACACACATCACATTCGTGATTCTTTAGGCCGGGTCGATCTTAACCATTTGGGCCACCCTGCTTCGTGATATGTACCACGGTCGAGACAAGGTCCGATGTGTCGATGTTGAAGTGTATTCTCGATATCCCTCGTATATCTCCATTGTTTACCAAACTACCGCAAGATCACTTCTAAACAACAACCCTCGATCGTTTCGACCCACTTCGCCGCTCGCTTATCGCCTTTACTTGGGAGAGACGTGTCAGTCGCTTCTTGTTTTATCCGACCTAAAGCCGGATTTCTCCGCCGAGAATATGGTTGATATCTTTCCCTTCATATCCGTGTCTCCGGTTCATAATTTCTCCTCGACCTTTCAGAATTTCTGCTTCCATTTACTGGACCCGGGGGGAGTTCAAGTTGATCATGCTCTACTCAAATCTTGGACTCGTACCTGTTATGGACATCTGCCCAAGTTACTGCCTCGTATTCCAATAAGTTCTCCTTTAATTTGAATGAGGCAAGCCGAGCTTCTGTGATCGAGCCCCCTTAGTGAAAGCTTGTGCTGTCCATTCTTCCGGGACCGGGGGAAGTTTTATTCATTCCCTTTGGAATCGATTCACGAATTCACGTAGCAGCTCATTATCCCTCTGAGCGATCCTAAAAATATCCACCTTTCTGGCCTATACCTTCTTGGCCCCGTACGGGCTTTGATAAACTCATCTCAAGAAGTGACGGAATGCTCCTACGTACGGTCGTACCAAGTCAATGCCCCTTTGGACAATGTTTCACCAAACTTTTCAAAGAATACCAACTCTATTTCATCCTCCTCAACATCGTTGCCTTTTATGGCACAAGTACGAGGTCACGTGCTCTCATGTTTGTTGTCCCATCATACTTTGAATATCTATGCATCTTGAACCTCTTCGGGATCAACTTTGGGGCCGCACTCAGGTGGAAAGGCCTTTGAATGTATCTCTTTGAATTCAGTCCCTTCAAGATAGGGGGTGCTCCTGGGATCTGATCCACCCGAGAGTTATATGTTTCCACTTTTTTCTTTGTTGAATCAACTCATTTTGCCAAAGTTTCGAGCATCTTCAAAACCTAGGCTTTAACCCCCTGACCCGTTGCTCGACTATCCGTGCTTCCTTTTACCTTGGTCGGTAACCCTTTTGGCTTTGGTTACTTTGTCGTCTTTGTTCGGCTGTTTACAAGAATCTCTTGTCTTCGCCATAGAAATTCCTCGTTCCCCGCAACATTTCAAGTATTAAGCGTAAGTTAATCTCATCCGTTTATCCGAAGTGTTTTCCGCCTTGGGCCCGAGACAAAGTAATCGAGTTAGGGGTATTCAAAGGACGGCGGCCGAAAGTGGCGCATTCTCCGATCGACGGTATTCTCGCCGCCGAGGCCTTCGAGTTGGCGATTTGGGTCGACCGGATCCGCAAAGCGAGTTCCGTAACCCACCGTTGTTTTCATTTTCGCAACTATCTCGTTGTTGTTCACTTGCCATTTCGTAAGTTTTCTTCGTGCAAATCTACAAATTCTCAAACAAGAAGCGAGAAAGTTAAAAGACTAAAACCACCACTATTATCCTATGCCCCACGGTGGGCGCTAAACCGTTTACCCCTTTGATTTGTGTAACAATTAAATTTGAAGCGGGTGAATGTGATATTTATTTCTTTAAGTGGACTTATTCTTATCGAATAATATATATATATATATATATATATATATATATATATATATATATATATATATATATATATATACATATTAGTAATTTATAGCAAGTAATATTGAGCAATAACAATAGAAACTAGAAAGGAAGAGTTGTCGAATGCAGTGAGTTGGTCCGGTTCGGAATGCGCTTCCTTTAACCGAGCCAAAGTGCTTGAAGAAATAATATTGATCCTTTGTTGATTACAATTTTCTGAATAGTGAAAAGCTAACCTAAAATGGATAAGGCTGGTCCGTATGGTCTGACACCCGTACTATTGTCAGTGCAAGTGGCGGAACGGTTGGGTGACGCGTGGCCTGCTCCATAACAGATTTTTCGGACCCATGTAGAGCGTGTTATTTAGGCTCGGATTTACCGTGTCCGGTGAAATACCCTCGGTGTTGAAGTAGAGTTTATTATGTTCGAGACCCCTCGGTTCTATCCTTTACTCCGGTTTCCCTCGAATACAAGTCTATCCAGTTTTTACCATACACAATTTGAAGGTTAGAAAATGGAAGTCACCATCTTGCCAAATGATCATAAGTCAAAGGTGGCAGTGGAAAGAAAAATATGATAATGGTGAGTGAAGAGAAACTTACAACTTGTTTGGATGGTTGTTATCTATTGTACTGTACTATGTTGTTGGTTTAAATACAATATTTATTTTGATTGTTATGTAAATTTTATTGTATCGTATCGTTAAATCCATCGTTATGTAATGACGAAAAGTCTCATTTTGTGTAACATTGATACAGTGGGATCCCGTTGTTACCTTATTTTTTGCCCCCTCATTTTGTCTCTATTTATTATTTAATAATCCAATTTTATCCGTCACCTAACATTTTATTCATATCTTATTTTTCTTGTAGGTTTATCCTTTAAATTATTGATGCGTGACATTATGTAACGACAAAAAACGATACAATAAGACACAAGATAATATAATATGATACATTATGAAACAATACGTAACAACCATCCAAACATAGTGCTATGGTTTGCTTTGGTGGTGGTGATCCGTGATTCTGGGCAGTAGGGCCTAAATTCGTTTATGATAATGCTGCATGGTACCAAAAATTGTGGTCCTTTTAATAGAAATTCTACAATGATATAAAGGGTCTAAATAATTACAAAGTACTTGGCTCCTAGCATTACAGAATCTTCTGGGTATCTCATCATAGTTCAGTGAACTTTGTGGTGCATATGTTGCTGTGGGGCAATGATAAATCATGTCGGTGTACTGAAATAGTGGCAAATTAGACTTTTGATTCCGGGTCAATTGATTGTGAGGCATCACAATGTTCTTTTTACTTTTGTATCAAAATTTCAGAAGATTTTTATTTCTACATGTGAGAGATCTTAAAATAAAGCATAAGAGATATTTGTAAATTCATTTTCTTCTATTCAAATTATAAAGGGTGATGTTGAATCAGTTTCTATTTGAGTTTTAAGAATGATAAAATGTTTTATCACTTAGTTGGCTTATACTCCAAATATTGTTTGATTAAAAAATAAATAAACCATGTGGCAAGTAAAAAAAAAGTTCAACCAGGCTGTGGCTTTGGTCTGTCCAATCTTAAGCAAAGTTTATTTTATTGTCCAGTATGAAACACACGGCGACTTACAATAAACAAATTAAGTGAAGGGAAAGTTGTATGATATTAAGTTTTCGATAAAAGATTACATTATAGAAAAGTTTGAGACCTTTGAGAAAGAGCAGAAAGAGGAAAAGGGAAGGAAGAATCATTTTCATATTGTGATGGTTTCTTAAACAAATACTTGCGGTCTTTTCATACTGTGATGGTTTCTTAAACGAATACATCCAACTAGCTGCCATTGTGTTTGGTCTTTCTCCTTAGCTTTTTGCTGTTTGTCCACAACTGATTTACTGCTATTATGTCATCGAATCCTAAACATCTTCTCTACAGGATTTATGGACATTTCTAGTTTGGCAGTGTGCCTCCCATTACGTTCCAATTTAGCAATAAATATTATTATAAATGAGTTATATATACACACAAAAAATATGTAATGAATCCTCATTTCAGGCTAATTTATTCTGTATTCTGGATTCCTTTTTGGCAGAAATACTGTACTTATTACATCAGGCGCTGAATACATGACAACCTCTTAAATTTGTCAAGAATTTCATTTTGCGTTAGAATCTGAAAGATATTCTAATTGGAAGACTCGAAACACATGATAAAGTGTTCCTATTAAACACTTCTAGCTCATATTTTGGGAAAGAATCAACACGTGTTCACAAGCATCCATTACGTAGATAAATGAGTCACTTAAAATATGTCTCCTCCTTTAATTATACACATCAGCATCAATTGGAACATGCATGAGGTTTTTACAACTTATTGAGGTTAATAGTATAATTAAATGATGTGAAATATGATAAGTGATTAACTTATTTACGTCATGAGTATTTGTGAACAAGCACAAAAGCTTTGTCGAAAATTTGAGTCGGACATGTGTAATAGGAACACTTTATCATATATTAACATATATTCAACATCTCTATCAAAACATATTTTAAGTCAAATATCTAAATGAAATATACTTATAAGTTTAAGGGTCTGTCCGCGTATTTTGTCTTGCATCTGGATAGTATGAAATGTATGTATAGGTGTAAGATAAGATTTCATATAAGGATGTGGTTCTTGTCCTGACTTCTTAACCTAAGTATAATTAGGTCCTAGTTGAGAATATGTATGTGGCAGCTTAAAACCATGGCCATTTAAATGTGTAAATATATGCTATTCTTTAAGATGGATTTGAATATATGGTTGGAATTGCCAGCTCTCTTGAGGAAAAGATTAAATAAGATAACTAGGAAGTTTGCTTTTCAACCAGCTAAGGGACAGGTCTTATATTTCTTTTTTGAGTTTTTGCAACTTGGGATTTCAACTTGAGAAATACAGTGTCAAATAAGTTTTCAAGTTTATGTCGAATAAATTATTTTGTTTTCTAGTTGGACATGGAAGACAAAAGCTAAAATAAAGAAACAACTGCCTCAAAGTCCAAGATAAATTTTGTGTTCAATTTGCAACTGCTAGTCTTGTATATATGCAAGTGATGAAAAGGTTGTGTGTTTTGATTCTGTCTAATCCCAGAATTTTTTGAAACACGGCAATTGGTTACGCACGGATACAAAAAAGACCCAATTCTGGAGAAGCAAAGATGTATTTCAATTTATACGCACAAATGCTAGTCATTTTGATAAACTGAATTTATTCTAGAGGATATTGACGTTTTAAAATTACATAAAAATATTAAGTTGTTATGAGTAGCTTCTTTTCAAATAAACCCTTGTTGTGTCAATTATTAGGCTGCTAATTATGTTAGACAATTAAGAAGAGACAAAATGATAGTTTAAATATCCTGACAGATGTTGTTATTATTAAGGTTATTTGTTCTTTTTCTTTTTCAATTGATTGAAAGATGCGAACGACATTTGGTTCAAGGGATTTTCCCTCTATCATTCTTAAAAGCAGATTTTTCCTTTCAAGATCAACTTTAATTGATTTTAAGTCGATTGTTTTATCACCAAAACCGACCAAAGATTCCCAAAAATGACGAATTAGATAGAGAGAATGTGTGATTTAGGTTGGAAGAATCATAAGAAGGCAAATTGGAGAAGAATTGAGTTACTATTAATTTGACTGATTGGTTGATGAACTAAACGTTGATGTTGAATCAAGAAGATGCTTGTCAGCAAGTTGATTGCTTTTGACAAACCACCTATATTCCTAGTTTAAAATGTTGACTAAAGTCTCCCCAATTTGAGCAGACGTCCTTTAGTTTGTCGGACAATTTGCAGGATTGCTTTTAGCTGGGTGGTATTTAATTTTTATCCCTCAAATTGGTTGTTTTTAATTTCTGTCATTCGATAAAAAAATTTAGTTTCGGGTCCGTGGCTAGGCGAAATTCCTTTTTTTTTTTACTGAGGTGGACTTCAAACTCAAAATCTTAAAATATTAGACGAAAGATAAAAATTAAAAGCCGCCAATTGAGGAGCAAAAATTAAAGAACACCTCATGAGGAGGACAATCCGCGCAAAAAAATGCAGTGTGTCTCCCTCCTACACAACCTCTTTTCCAAGAAATAGTGCTCCTTGTCGAGCTCTATTTGTGATTTTTGTTAATGGACTTATTTTATATATACGATTAATATGAAGGATTTTTATGTTATTATGTATTTTAGACAATACTTATAACTTTTTAACATGTACACAATGCCATTCTCATAATTATTGTACATCTAAGTGTCATTTATCATTTCTAATTTAAGGGTATTAAAAGATACATACTTCAAAAAAATACTTATTCTCTATTTAATCAAAGATGTGAATAAAAAATTTCAATAAAGAAACTTAGAGCCCATTTGGATTAGCTGAAAAAAGTGACTACTTTTAAGTGCTGAAAGTTATTTTATAGTAGTTACGTGTTTGGATAAAAGTGCTTAAAGGGTTTTTAGAAGTAAGGGTAGTATTGAAATTAAATTAAAATATAAAGGATAAAAAGCAAAGACAGTTAAATTAAACTACCAAACGTTTTTGCCAAAAAAAAAAAAAAAAAAAGTTGGGGTTGAAGAACTTGATTTTGGCTTATTTTTAAGACTTTTTAACTTAATTTAAGCCTATTTTCTATTTTCGCTAAACACTCAAATAAATTTAAAATGCACTTATAAAGTTTGTCAATTAACTTATAAGCCAATCCAAACGGGCTCTTATTGTCTATCTTAAAATCTTACAAATAATACATATGAAGTTTCTATTTGTAATTTTCATTGTCTTTTATTTTTTTATTTGTACTTAGTTACAAATATATTTCGCGTTTCAGAAAAAACAAAACACTTAATGTCCTTATGAAAAGAAAATATTACTCAAACAAATTTTTGTATTAAGTTTTTTATAATATAAATGTGCAAGTGATTGATTTTAAAATGCACTGAGTGTGTTTGCAGTTTAAGTTATATTAAAAAAAATAAAAAAAATTAGAGTTTCGTGTAGTTTACACCAAAAAAAATCATTAGATACTTAAAAGGAATTATGACACGGATATACAGTTGTAAACAAAGAATTGGTAGAGTTATGTAGCCAACAAATCAATTTGACAGCCGATAGTGTAGATTTTGACAATATTTCCTCACAAAATAGTCACTTTCATTTTCATTCAATAATCCATGTTCATACTACACGTAACTGCACAGTGAATTTATTGGACTCGCACTTTGCCACTTTGCATAATATTCTGCAATTGTTGACCAACACATCCTACTTTCATTTAACAAATTTATACACACAATATACACAGATTTTCTCAAGAAAAAAGAACTAGTCATCGCACCATTACCTATCTTGATCTCCGTAGTTCCATCTACATGAAAGGCACCCTTAGTCCCCCCTTCCTTTCCTATCATCGTCATCATTTTTTTTTTCCACTCATTATCACAGTCATTAAATGACTCGTTTGAAAGATGAAATATTTTAGTAGTTATTTTTTGATTGGGTGTGGTTGAAAATATTTGAAAATATCTAAATGAGGCTAAATATAAAATTTGAGGAAGATTAAAAGGTGATCTAGAGTCATAATTCGGAGGTGAAATCGACCTGGAAAATGTCATTGTGACAACGTATATCACGTGAGTGTATCGTGTGTACCACTGTATATCACAACCGGATGTATGAGGATATATACAGATACCTGAATATTGCTGGGTCCAAATGCATATGCAAGCAATACATGGTCAACAAGTAATGAAGTGCTAATTCTAAGGTGAAATCGACCTGGAAAACGCCATTGTGACAATGGAGATCACGTGAGTATATCGTGTGTTTCACTGTATATCACAAACGGATATACGTGGACATACACAGATATCCTGAATATTACTGCATCCAAACGCATATGCAATCATACACGGCCGACAAGTAATGAAGTGATAATTAAGAGGTGAAATCGACTTGGGAAACGTCATTGTAACAATGTATATCATGTGAGTATATCGTGTGTATCACAGTATATCACCAATGTATGTACATGAGATATACACAGATATGCAGACGACAAATAATGAAGTGATAAGTAGAGTATCATTCCCACAAGGACTTGTTATTAACTATTAACTAAATCAAACTATTACGAATTTTATTCAAGCGATTTCCAAGAGTTGAGTCTGACTAAAGCTACAACAACAGTATAAAAGAAAACATGCAGAGAATTCAAACGTGCAGAGAATTCAGTGAGATCCGAGATTCTAGGGTCATGGTTAGCTAACAATTCTGTTGAGTTATCCACGAATATTGATTAATTGATTCTATGTGGTTTATTGGTTGACAAGGTTAATATCGCTCATAAGAATCTTCTAGGTTCTAACTCGCCTTTTGAAGTTACCTAATGCCTATAGAATTAGAACTAACAAGAACGCATGAATAATTCCTGTAAAATAACCAAGCAAGACGATTAGTTATATTCCTATCCTAACCACAAATTCGTTCCTGAGGGCCCGGATTTAAGAACTTGCTCTATTCAATCTTATATGCAATCTAAAATTTCCACTCCCGAGTTTAATTCTAGAAACTATATGCCTTTAATGTAGCAAACAATCTGTTTAACATAGGATTAACAACTAGTTGTAGCCCGTCAAGTGCTGAACTCTCAAAACCATGTGTATAACGAAGATATTCTTCCTTATCATTATAAGTCTACAACGTGGTATTATTTTCATTTGTTTTGGTCTTAAACCTGTTTATTTGCTCTTAATTTGCTAGATTGTGATCTCATATTAACGAGGATGTGTTGAATTAGGAAATTTCTTAGACAACTGCAGCAAAAGCGAGTGGAGGAATTCTTTCTCAGCTAATCATCCTATGCTAGGCCTTCTACTCTGATATATTGCAACAATTTTGGTAGATATAATTATGCGTCTATTATTGAAAGCTGGAGTGGATGACTCGTGTGACGAAGAGGAACAGAAGCTTACCTGCAATTTATTTCATTTGGCAAACATGCAACAATGACTATTTCAGCATGTCCATGGTCCTATTTATTTGCTGCTGCTAAACATTTTAACTACTATTAATTACTAAGGGATAAACTAGCAGTTACTGATAGAATAGAGGAGGACTTAATGTGAAGGAATGCAGAACCTGGACTGTGGCTTCAGTGGGGAAATTATTGTGGCAACTGATAGTGAAGGATTCTTTTCCGGTGAGATGGGATTTATACCAAAAATGGTACTTGTATCTGGACCTATATAGCTCCTATGGATAGTAGTTGCTATAGGAGGAAGATAAAACTTACTGAAAGACAAAATGATGGCCTCGTATGTTCAGAATTGCTATAGCCTAACTCCTAATGGCACATATTCAACTACGAGAAGTTATATGCAGTTGAGGGGAACACATAGGAAGCTGGAAGTGGCAAGTTTTGTGTGGACTTCAGTAGCACAACCAAAGCAGAGGTTCATCATGTGGCTAGCAGTTTTAGACAGGCTGCTAAAGATAGACTGTTGAAAATGAAGATGATTGTGGATGATCCCAATTGCTGTTTGTGAGAGACTCAGATTCTGGAAACTAGCTCTCATTTGTTTGTAGACTGTCCATGGATAATTGAAGTCAGAAATGAGATGATGCTTTAGACAAATACACATATGCAGGTGGGGACATGAAACAAGTACCGAAGACTATTAAGCTGAAGCACTGGAAGAAGTTTCAAAAGGAGCTGATGGCTGCTCTGTGGGGAACTGGGAGCAATGGTATATCATACATGGAGAGCCAAAAACAGTAAGATTTTCAGAGGAACAACAATACAAAGATCAGAGATAATTACACAGATTTAAGAGGAAACTGTACAGAGAATAGAGTTGCTGAATACATCAAAGAGGGCATAAAAGAGTAGGATATTCTTAAATGGGCTACCATGTTTTTAGGTTGATTTTGCCATTCTGCACAGATTGTAACTAGTTGTGTTCTGCTGCTGGTTTTATTATGACAACAAAAGTTTAGGCATCTGTCGATCTGTAACATCTTCTAGTCCACATTTTCAGTGAATTTTTTGAAAACCCTTTCAAAGAAGAGAATCTGTAAGGCATATACTGAACAAGAAAGACATGCTTAGTTATTATTGACTATGTGGAGGAGAATTTTTACATATAGTGAAGAGATGAATAGAAGAAACAAAGGAAACAGAACTGTTAGCTTGTCCCTAAGGGCATAAAATCTTCCTGAAAAGATAACCTTTGGCAATCCAGTGTCTCTAATAAGAACTTGTGTTTGGTTTCATCATGAAGAAACCATTCAGCATCTATTTGTTGAAAGTGAACTTGCTCAAATCTGGCAAAAGTTTGGCAATTCTTGGGCATCACTATCCAGAAAGGACCTCTCATATCCATGCTTATGCAGTGGTGGATGAGCTGTGCCAAAGTTAATAATTCAGGACACCTTGATTCAGTGCCTTCCATTTATTTTGTGTTGCGAGTTTTGGAAATGCAGGTGTAGTGCTATTTTTGAAGGGACTAAGGTTCCTTGGTATAGGATTAGTGAACAAGTCACCTGGCTGATGACACTATCCTTAGGTCCAATTCCCTTGCTTTCAGTTTAGAGGTAATTGGAATGAGTTCTGTATCAAAGCTGAGAGTGCTACTCCTGCCTTAAATAGCAAGATCGTTAAATGAATTAACTCCAACCACAACTTGCTTAAACTTAATACTAATGGCTGTTCCAAAAGGAACCCTGGAAAATATGGTGGTGGGAGGGGTACTTCAGAGATCATAGTGGAAATAAGAGAATGGCCTTTTAAACTTAATTTTTGTATCTGTAGTAACAGTAAGGATGAATGTTTAGCCATGTTGAAAGGACTAAAATGGTGTGTTGATAACAGGAAGATAACAGGATTAGCAATGTGGATATTGAAACTGATTCATGATGCTCGTCAACATGATAAATGACAATTCAAAGGTGAACTGGCAAACTAAGAGGTTAAGCAGATCAAGTTGTTGATGACTTGTAGCAGATTTCAAGTGAGACATTGTTACAAGGAGGCAAATTGTGTGGCTGATGCATTACCTAATATGGGGAGAAGCAAAAAACTTTCTTCACTGAGGCTCTCTCTTTGTCAAGGCAAGTCAAAAGCATCTTGAAGAATGACCACGACGGAACTCCTAATTTTGGGATCAAAGTCAAGAAAAAATAACTTTAGTTTTACTCATGAATTGTAATATCTTTAGGGTCTGTTTTATTGCTTCCCAGCTTTTTAACAAACACATGCCCCTACATTATGGCCCAGTTACCACATTATTGAAATGGAGATGAAATCAAAACAACAGGTTAAATCAATTTGTTGCCACTGCTTCGTTTGATAGAGGATGTGAAAAAAGTGGCTAAACGCTGTAATAGATTTTAAATGCTGGCCAGTATTTGCTAGCAGGGGTCTTTTTTGTTTCTTTATATAAAGGGAAATCAATCTCAGCTTTAACCAAGTTTTCACGTTCTTCCAAAATTACATAGAAAAGGTAAAAAGAAAACAAAAAGGGAATTGCCATGATAAATTCATGTGAAAGAAAACAATTTACTCATAAACTCAATAAATCTTTGAATGTTCTCTACAATTCTCTACACCAGAAAATAGCTTGTAGCATCCTTTTATTTTATTTTTTTATTCAGTTGGGAGGTGCCAGTATTAA
This sequence comes from Lycium ferocissimum, assembly GCF_029784015.1. Classification (NCBI taxonomy): domain Eukaryota; kingdom Viridiplantae; phylum Streptophyta; class Magnoliopsida; order Solanales; family Solanaceae; genus Lycium; species Lycium ferocissimum. The sequence continues at coordinate 17,101,116 of NC_081344.1, forward strand.
TTGACAAAAATTTGATTACTGTCAGAGCACTAAACAAGAAAAAAACTTAATGTATTGCTACATCTGTTTCTCCTGATAAATGAACAAAGAATCAGTCTACCTTATTGATGCAACCTTCCAAATACCAACTGATGTGGTGAATGGCATATCTTTGTAGCAGGCTACCAACTCCGATCGTACCTCCTCAAGTGGAATATATTTTACTTGCTAGTTTTAGGTTCCTTCTTCTTATTACCCTCTGATATTTTTGTTTTGTTCAATTGTTCGGCCATCGCAGTTTCTGCCTTGAGAGCCCCATCTGCCTGACTTCCTGCAAACTTGTCTCTGTAGAATTCAATTTCTTCATCTTTCAGCTCCTTGAATAATGGCGATGGTGTTCCAATTTTGTGACCTGCAGGTAGAATATCCCATGGTCTTTTGCTATTTTTAATGACACCACTTTCCTCAGACAGTGAAAGTTGAGTACTTTCGGGAGGCAAGCTGAGCTGCTTAAGCACCTCACGTGAAAAAGACGGCATAAATGGCTCTAAGAGACATGCCAGAATATACACTAGACCGCAAGCAGTTCTCATCTCTATTGAACACGAAGGCCTATCTTCCTTGTAAAGCTTCCAAAATTGGTTCGCCTGCAGATAAGTGTTTCCTTTCGTAGAAATAGACATAGCAACTTTCAAGCCTTGCTTTAATTTAACCTTCTCCATGGCTTCTAAATATTGCTACCCAATGCCTTTGTCTCGGAATGTGATTCTGCTCCTTCAGCGTCTGGAATAATTGAACCATAACCCGAGGCTGGATCTTTTGCGATGAAACTCAGGACTCTATTGACAAAATTGCCTAACTTCCATACCAACTTATTGTTTAACTTTGCTTGTAGGTCTGCCCATGTAAACAAAGTATCTGAGACCTCTGGCCTGTTTGCCAGCAAGTAATATCTCCATACTTCTAAAGGAATATTTGTATCTTTTACATCATTACCAAAAACACCTATACCCTTGCTCTTTGAGAATTTGGCGCCTTCATAGTTCATAGTTCAAGTATTCCGTTACGCTGATAGTTTTCATAAGCGTCCAGCTTTCACCAGTTCCAAGAAGCGTAGACGGGAATATTACGGTGTGAAAAGGCACATTATCCTTGCCCATAAACTGATATAACTCCACGTTATCTGGATTCTTCCACCACTTCTCCCACTCACTTGTGTAGCATGAGGTGATTGATACATATCCAATAGGAGCATCAAACCATACATAGAAAACTTTTTCCTTGTATTTTTCATGTGGTACTGGAACTCCCCATTTCAAATCTCTAGTTATACACCTTGATTTAAGTCCTTCCCTAAGCCACGCATGTGTCATGAAGATAGCATTCTGACTCCATCCCCCAGACACTGACATGTTATCGATGTATGCTTCTAACTGATCCTTCAACAAAGGGAGTTCAAGAAACAAATGGTCTGTATCTCGGACACACGGGGTGTTGCTACAAACCTTGCATCTTGGCTCCAATAGTTCTGTGGGATTTAATAGCTTCCCACACTTGTCGCATTGATCTCCTCGTGCAGTATCATAGTTGCAACCTGGCTTTGGACAGTTACCTTCGACAAGTCTATCAGCTAAGAATTTTTTGCACTTGTCGCAGTAAAGCTGCTGCATGGTAGTCTCGGAAAGCCAATCATTTTCCCAGACCTTCTTGAAAATTGCTTGGCAAACTTGTGTCTGTTGTGGCGTTGATGTGCGTCCAAATTCATCAAAGCTTATATCAAACCATTCATAAACTTGTTTATGAATTGCATGATATTTGTCACAAATTTGCTTTGGAGTAGAATTTTCCTCCAAGGCCTTAGTCTCTGTTGCCGTGCCATACTCATCAGTACCACAAATGTATATGGCATTGTACCCTCTAATCCTACAATACCTTGCAAACACATCCGCACTCAACACACATCCTATAATGTTGCCAAGGTGAGGAACATTGTTTACATAAGGCAATGCACTGGTAATAAGGATGTTTCTTTTGCCTGGGATTGGCACTTTCGGAGTTGCCATCTTTGAGAGATTTTAAAAGCGGTTTGAATGCTTACGTTAAAAGTGAGAGAGAGAGAGAGAGGAAGGAGGCGTTAGTTTGATTGTTTTAGAGTGAATAATTAAGGGAAAGGAATGAGGTTTCTATTTATAATAGTACGAAACATACTTAGACTAAAAACTGGAAAACCTATTCCTATATAATTCTGACTATAAATCCTATTTAGACATTAACTAAAATATTAAATCCTAACCAATTTTGGTTTTGTGTAATTTTGACCTATACTTAAACATTCTCCTGTATTTTCCGTAAGTTCAAATTTCACAAAGATGGCCTGCTTTCTTTCGAATATAGTGATGGAACCAATCAGTCACACCAAGACGCTACGTTTTCTCAACAACTTGCCATAAACCGCATTACCCCTGCCTTAAACACAAACACCACACAACAAAATAAAATAACCAAAAGTCCTCACAAGCGGGCAAGTTATCAAACTTGTTAAATACTAAGGATTTTCTGGTACAATTGACATCATTGCTTACCATAGTACGTAGGTTGAATGATAGAAGTGAAAAGTTTCCAGTCTGTGGATGCAAGAACTTAAACAAAAAGGACAAGCAGGAATAGTTGGTCAGATACATTAAATTGAGTCTTCTTCCCTACAAAAAGTTTCATTCTTCTCCTTTTGTGTGTTGCTTCTTTATTTTCCAAACCGAACAGACTAGGAGGAGTGGAGTTATGATAACCTCAATGCCTCCAGATGCTGAGTATGGTTCCATGTTTTTTGCCGTCACTGAACCAAGATGGATAATTATTCTTCCATCACTTCCATATATACAAGACAAATATATCAGATTTTATTGAAAAAAATGTGCAAACCAACAATAAAGTTGAACCAATAATAAATCAAAATACAACAAAGTTGCAAAGCCACATAATCCACGCGCTTCACTGATATTGACTCAATCTCTATGTTTTGACGTTTATTTTTGAAGTTTTGTTGTTTGCAGCTCATAACTACTAAACGGAAAAATTCAAGTAACCACGGCATTGTGCCAATTCCCATTTCGAAGTGTAAAACTAAAAATCATATAAACCTTGCATTGAGAAGTCTGTGAAGCAGTATCACTCAGAAAGGAACAAAAACATGATTTGAATGTTCTCACACATGCTTGCACCATCTGAATCTGCACCCAAAAACATAACATGTAAAATCAAAAGGGAGAATTGGCAAGCAGACATTCGACTAACAACTAGAGATAATGATAAAAGAATGATCCTATTTCCATTATACTGACGACACTTTATGATGAGTGACATTAACATCACCAGACAGTGAGTGTGAAGTGAAATTATTTCCATTTCTAACAGAAGCTCGTAACTGTTTGAGCAGCAAATATGAAGATTCACAAACTTGATTCTACTTTTAATTTATATCCATGACACAGGATCATCTAATTCAGCCTCTTCCTTGCCATAGTCATACACTATCTCAATCTGCATCAAGAGCTAATGAATTAGACATGGAGAAACAATATGCGAAGCCATTGTTACAGTACCACAAGAAGACATAGTTGGCATGTGGTACCTAATACTTGCCCATTAACAAACATATGGTAGCAACTCAAGCATGAAGAGGCAACATAGAAGTTCGAAAACAAAAGCCCAAGGCTTCTTGTATATAATCAGTCAATACGAAAAAACTCATGAGTATATCATTGGAATTAACAGAATACTCAATCAATTTTCTAAATTATATCATGATACGTTAGTAACAGAATTTCGGCAATTAACATAAAGCACAAACTTGAAATGGGGAAAGTAAATTCAGGGAAAATCCCGTGTCTCAATAACTGTAAGTGCAAGGCAATATACCGGCACCTCTTCATCTTCTTCAATCAATTCTTTTCTTTTTCCCCTTGAATTCTATTGACAGGCATCATTGGTGTACCAGCTAGAGAATAATATCATTAAATGGGAGAGTGCCAAAGACAGGTTAGGTTACCGAGTTTATAGCAAACAAGGCCCTCAGTAACTAGAAGTCCCCATAAAAATCAAGTCTGCTAAACAAATTGAACTCTTGCACCGACAACCTTCACTCTTGATGCATGAACCTAGAAAAGTAAAGCTACATTATTGACAGTATTCCATAACGAGGAAATGAACAGTCAAGTAGTACAACCGGAGCTTAGTGCACCGACCTGCCCTTTTTTATGGATGTATTTGTTGGCATCTATATTCGACCCATAGCAGTAAACAGTAATCGAAAGATATGGTATCCGTAGAAATTTACTACGGGGGTAGCAGGAAAGAACTCAAGCAACCAGTTAATTGATATGTGAGAGAAGGTGAGCAATTCGAATAAAATTCTGAGTAGATTACCCCTTCTTGCGGTACTGGGTTTCTGTTAAACTTGGAGCCACCAGGAGCCCATGGAACTGCTCATCAAGGTAACGAAAAAAAAAAAAAAAGACACTAGTAATAGTCTAGAATATAGTAGTAATAGTTGCTTAAAAATTTTATCTTTCCAAAACAGTAATGAACATGTCCAACTACATCTGATTTTATGATTCTCTTCCCTTAATATCTGCACACATGTAAATGTGTAAACTTAGGTTTATGGCTGTCCGCAATTGAACATTGTATTAAGGAACAAAATCAGATAGTTAGCATCGTTTAAGCAGAAAATTGAGAAATATATGAGAACTTATCCACTTTAAAATAGATATGATATTGTCAGAAATGCAATCTTTCCCTCATAATTTAAAAGATTATCTCCCAGCAATCAAACATCTTACGACTCCCACTGTCGGAGCAAGTCACAGCAAAAAGGGCAAACCTGAAGATTTGGACACAATATTATGCAAGCACAATTTCAAGGAAATGATTCCAGTTGAAACTTGTTCCTCATACACTAGGTTTAATATGCCATATTCTTGTAAAGTTTCTTTCGTGGGGTTGATATCCAACTTGCCACACAAATTAAAGCTAGCAAAGGAATTTACCAACGTAGGAATCAGGGTGCCGCCACTTATTATAGCTAGCTTCACCATCAGCTACAAATCTATCAATGGTTTCAACATCTTCCCGGATGTCAACAAAGTGAGACAAAAGAACATCAAACTACAGATACGAGTGTCCTCCAATTTAAAAAAAAAAAAAAAAACACTCCACGTAAAAGAATTAATAACTAGAATAGTGCATTCCTCTGTTACACTAATGAATACCACTCCTGCTTATTCATCTGGCCATGAAATCAACTAACACTAAGACACGTAGGTGCGTTCATTTGTTTCCATCATCGACAATATTTTCTTCATATAATGTTTCTGGGTAAATATTTGTAAGTAATAAAACTAAAAGCAGAAAACAATTTCTTTCATCATAGACATAGACCAGTTTCACAAGGACAAGTCATTTTATATAGCAAGAAGGATTTAGACGTTTTTTTCTTTCAATAGGTAAAAATGAAGGATATAGACGTTTTTTTCTTTCAATAGGTAAAAATAAGTTATAGACCTTAATCCTACTATGCTTATACAAAAAAGGGGTAACTTTTAGCATAAGCGAAAAGAGAACTAACATGCTAATATACATGGACAAGTCACTTTATATAACAATAAAGGACAAGTGTGATAGAAGGAAAGTGTTTTCATTTCTAGTGTTTGTTTACAAGAAAATATTTTTCACCAAAAGCACAAAATGACTTTGCGGAAAATTTCCCTTCACAAATATCCCAACTCTCCATATCACCTGTTTCAAACTACACTAAGATATTTGCATAATCTTTAATCGTCAAAAAGTTCAGCAAAACACTATGCTCACATACTCTGGTGTTTACCTTGTATGAGTATCAAATGGCACTTAATTTATACTCAACCAAACACTTAAAAATTATTCAAAAATGATTTTTCAAGGTAAACATTTCCTCCACACCAAACACAATCTAACCTTCTTTCTTCCTTTTGATAGGTAAACTTAATAGACCTTAATTCCAACAATGAGCTAAAAGCATTTGTTTTCACCACAAAGTTCACAACTTTTTCCATATAAATGCAGTTAAAATAGGAGAAATTAACATAAATAGCCGCTGACCGAAATAATAGCCACAAATGTATATTTTTTGTATATTAGTGTATAATCTACATAAAATATACATTTTTGATACATAATAGTGTATGCTTTTCTTTATATTTGGCTATCGAATGTTATCATTTTTGGCCGACCAAAATAATAACCAGCAAATGGATATATTTTTGTATATTAGAGTACAATATACATTTATGATTCATAATACTATATATTTTTTGTATATTTGACAAGCGAATGTCTATGTAATTACTTTTAGCCGACCTGCCAATTGTGCAACATACAACAACAACAACATACCCCCACAAAGTGGGGTCTGAGGAGGATAGAGTGTACGCAGACCTTGCCTCTATCTTGGGAGCTAGAGAGGTTGTTTCCACTAGACCCTCGGCACAAGAACCAGCAAATGTGCAACATAACTTGTTAATAAGCACAAAAATCATTGATTTACTGAAAAAATGGAAAACAGAAGGATAATGAGGACAAACCACGTGTTTTTTGGCTTCAAACCTCTCCCTTAGCAAATCAGCCTGAAAAAACAAAAAAACAAAAAAAAAAGTAAAAATCAGCGGTAAAAACATAAGTTACCTTGCTCTCTTTTTTCCTCTTCGCTTTGTGTTCCCAAATCCCTGTAGGCTGCGCTAACGACATCGTTCCATTCCTACTTTTGGTACTTCATATATAGTGGAATATAAGTAGTACAGTATTATTTTTAAACTAGTGAATTGATTATAAAATTTTTATAGAATTTATGAAATATATTTTTTCATATCATAATATTTTTAAAAAAAATTAGTCTTCAAATTCAAATGGATTATATTATTGTCACTTAGTTTTATTCTTTCTCACTTAGTTTTATTCTTTCTCTTTAATTTTTTAACAAATATGACTTTTATTCTCCCAGAATTACTTGAATTTTATATAATAATATATAATTTATATAGGTGGAACATCGTTTAAACGTAGTTTTACTTTGTTAATTTTATTTTATGGGTTTTAATCTCTTTTTGTCGATATGCTTAAAATGTAGTTTTCCTTTGTTCATTTAATTTATTAAGTAACTATTGATCTAACTTCTCTTCTATACCTTTCAAGAGGTTACATCTTAATGCTTTCTTCTTTTAATAATCTTTAAAAAGGAAAATCATCAACAATAACGTTTACAACTAAAATAATAAGGAAATAGAAGAAAAAGCATAAGGAAATCTCTTCGATTGCCTCATTTTTTTACTTCCATTTATCTTTTCCCCCTTTTTCTTGGTTCTTTTTTTTCTTGCTTCCTCGCCGATTCAATACCTGCTTTTTCTTTTTCTTCCTTCACCAAAACATCACATTCTTTATAATCAACAACTCTACTCTAAAGGTACTCTTTTTCATCCTTAAAATCATCAAAACTATACTAAAATTTCATAAAATCTAAAAAAAAATTGTTCATTTCCTTTAAAACATTTTCCTATGAAACACACGACATCGTCGAAAAATGAGAGAGAATTCAAAATAGAACAAAGTTTTCAAGCTTTAGTTTCATTGACAATCTCAGATTCATCATTTACTAATTTCTTTTCATTTGAAAAGATGTAAAATTATTTATTAAAGCTAATTGTTGATATATTTTCCAACCTTAGCAGTTAATAGCTTAGCAACAAAAGCATTGTTGCACTATCCATAAAAATAATTGGTATCAAAACGTTAGTACCTAGAATAACCCGCTTTCGGTTCAAGAAAGTTCACAAGCATTAGAGATCAGAAAAGAAAGAAGAAGAGAATAACACAAATAGAATTAATCATATAATCCGTCAAAAAGAATAGTATCATAAAATTACCAAAAAGACAAAATAGGGGAATATTGCATTCACATATAAACTCATTACTCACCTATTTTCAATCTGCAAAATATCACAGCCATGTATAAAATATAACAATATAATGTTCCAGAAATTAAAAAAAAAAACAAAGAGTCTGAAAAAACTCACCTGGCGTAAAAGAAGACAAAATCAGTGGGGTTAGAGAAGTAATGATTAAATTTGTGTTGCTTATCATATGGTTTATAAGGATTTTTGAAAGAGAAATAATCATGATATCTAATCAAAGCTAAAAAAAAATGAAAGCTTTAAGTACCCATATATGGGATTTAATACAGAAGTTAATACAAGCATTTTGATCGAGGCCTACTCCAGATGAAAGTCCTTTTTTTACACAGGTTGTCCTTCAAAAGCACTGGTCTTTAATTTTACCCCTCAAATTGGTGTTGTTTAATTTTTGTCATTCGCCTAATAGCCAAGATTCTGGATTTGAACCTTAGCTCAGTTAAAAAAAAAAAAAACGCAAGGCAGAGTTTTGCATGTAAGATAGAGTTTTGTAAATGTTCTTTTATATTTTGGCTTTTAAAGGTAAAATTTTACCTTGCTAATCTAAACTTGTTAATAAGCACAAAATCATTTTTTTTTAATTGAGTGGGGATAAAAGTAAAACAGAAGGATTTTAGCCACAATGTTAAAGATTTTAAATTTGAAACAAAAAATTTTTTATACATAATAATACTTGTAAAAATTTTTTTATTTGGCTGCGAACATACGTGGGCTTGAATGGGCCATAAAAGGCTTTTATTAACCCATAATCAAAAAATGCAACAAAAAATAAAAAATGGAAAAAAAAGATGAGAATGAGGTCAAACCACGTGTTTAAGTATTGTCAAACCTCTCTCTCAGTTCAAAGGAGAAAAAAAGATAAATGAAAAAATCACCGGTAAAAAAATTGTCCGAAAATCACCTTATTTAAACAGCTTTATATTTATATATATAGATGTGATCTTAGTATTACTTATTAGTATTTTATTTAACGTTTATATTCTATTACTTTGAAATAAATAAAAGTTTTATATATTCGAATGTTTTAAAAATAAATAATCTAAATTATTTAGTTTCACATCTTAATATTCAAAACTTATTTTAAATTACAAATTTCATATGTCTTCAATCTTAATAAAAAACAAATTAGGCCTAAGTTGGAAATTCGAATGACTAATGTGGTTGTGAGTGCCGACTAGCAATGGTGGTGATGAGTAATGATGGTGGTTGTAGGAAGTAGCTAATAGTGTTCGTGACCGGCAATAGTGGTTAACGATGGTAGTAGTTGATCTACTTTTGGTACTACATATGGATGATCAATTATTTTTAAATGTCATCTTGATTACTTGTTTAACGTGGTGGTGGTTGATTACTTTGAAATAGTGATTGATGGTTGTGTGGTAATGGTGGTTAGTGGATGTTGGGATATGTGTAGCGAATTAATCTTAATCTAATAAAAACTATGGACCATCAAAAGAAAGGAGTTATCAAGAATTAGAAGTGGACAAGATGGATTGCTTGCTTTCAAACTTAGAGCCCGTTTGGATTGGCTTATAAGTTGGTCAAACCAGCAGTTAATGGTGACTTATTTGGGTATTTGACAAAATAGAAAAGTGATAAATTAAGTTAAAAAGTGCTTAAAATAAGCCAAAACCAAGAAGTTGCTCAACCCCAATTTTTTTTTTTTTTGGTTTAAAAGCCATTATGGTTTGACCAACAACATTACCTTTTTATCCCTTATATTTTCTATTAATTCCAATATTACCTTACTTCTAAAAACCCTAGAACTTTTATCCAAACACGTGCTTATTTATAAAATAACTTTCGGCACTTAAAAAATACTTTACTTATGCTTAAAAGCCACTTTTTTTCAGCTAATCCAAACGGGCTCTTATAGGGGAGGAGGATATACAATGTCATCCTCTTAGGGTCATTATTGAAGATTATCGATATTTGTCGGAAGTAAACTTACACCACTATTTGGAGGCAAATAAATTTGCAAATTTTCTGGGAACAAAGGTCACAAACATGCAACAGATTTACCAATCTGGGAAAACGTATCCAAGAATATGGTGTTTTTTCTCCTTGCAGATGAACAATATTAAGAAATTTATTTAGTTTTCCAATGTACCAAAAAAGTAGTGTATGATTTATAAATAAAATACTACTTACTAACTAGTTTCAATCAGCAACAAAATATATATTAATGTGGTTAGAAAGTACAAATAATCAATATCACAAACATACTCTTCTCCTTAACTGCACTGATCACAATTTTGCATTCCTCAGCTACACTATAATCATCTAGCTTTTTTTCATTGAATTTTCATCACTTCTTCGTGTTCAGGACTTTGATGCCCTTAGTATACATAGCCCTTAACGAACATTCCTTGTTTAGCTTCGTCTGATTCCTTCGCCAGTGTATTTGCCAAGCTGAGCAAGAGAGTTGGCCTTAGCCCTGATAAGCCCTGATAAGCAACGCGTCTTGAGCAGCCTTCACGTTCTCAGGGACTCCTCCCCATGTCTTCAAGCAAGTGTTTTGAAGCGCCCTAGAGTCGGAGAAAGATACGTGCCACGGATTTGGAGATTGGTTCATGGCATTCAAGTTGAAGGTAGCCTCAACTTCTGATTGTCCACCAGATAAGAACTGTTCAAATCCAAACAACACTGTACTTGTTAGCATGAGTTAAAGTAATCTCCTACCTTGTTTAAAAGTTTATGTTGTTTTTCACCTCACAAGTTCACTCATGTTTTGGTCTATTTACAACTTATGCACTTAAATAAGTTGAAACTTCTCTAGTGATGATAATCACTATGAATTTCCAAGGAACTAGCTTAATTCAAAATCCCAAAATCCACCAAAAGCATAGGTTTCTATGGTTCTTAATGTATTTTTTATATGCTTTGACAATGCATACTAGTAAATTCAAAAAGTATTCTGTTAGTTGATAAAAATTTGTTTCCAATAAGCATTAACAATCATCTTTATGTCTTTTAGAAGCCCATGTAGAACTTGAAATTGAATTTAACTTATATACTCTTAACGGTTTAAGTAATTTTTACGCTATCAGTGTAATAACCTATTGTACCAGCCAGCAAGTAGTTGCCTTATTATCATGGAAACTCGCTACACTAATTACGGACACTTACATCTTTTAAGTGATTTAACAGTAAAAATTCTATAAACTGTCCGTGTATAAAAGTTAAACTCGATTTAGTAACAGTGTAAAAATGAGGAGCAAACTTGCCATAATTCCAGGGACAGCCACGGGAATTCTTCTTTGGAGGAGCTTAAGAGTATAATCAGCAACTTGTTCTGGAGTGGCTCTGTCTTTGCATTCTGCACCAGGAGTGACCATACTAGGCTTAGGAGAATACCCTCAAACATGACATTGTTCTCAGCTAGGTTAAAAAAGACCTCGGCCCAAACTTTTTGCGCAACCTCAAAAATCCAGTCAATGCCATGGTCACCACCGAACAAGATTTCTGGCTCCACAATTGGGACCAAACCACTGTCCTGAGAAATGGCAGCGTAGCGAGCCAAACCCCATGCTGCCTCTGTAACTGCTAATGTAGATGGTCTGTTGGGAATGCTCACTACAGTACGCCTGAAATTACCAAAAATGTTAAGCATATCATCATATTCAATAGTTATAAGATAAAGGGCCTTTTTCATTTTTGGCCCGTGGGCCAAAATTAATTACGGACGCTAGCCAAAATGTATCAAACTCACAGCCTGATTATATGTATATTTTATGTATATGATACGTATATTAGAATATTTTATGTATATTTATACATAACCTATACATTACTGGCTATTATTCTTTTGAGCGGTCGAAAAATGTAGTTATCCCACAGATTTGAAAGCATATAGAAAACAACTCATTCTTAAAGGTTGTTACTATTTGGCAAAGCCAGCTCCTTGTTGGTAGTATGCAGCAGTGCGAGAGGCGAGGCCATCAAGACCTTGGCACCATGACTCATCATCTGAACCAGCAAGAAGCACCAAACCCTGTTTTTATCAAATAGTATAATATTGTTAGGAGATCAATTTGATATAGATGTAGTTGAGACCGAACTCTTTTGCTAATTAAACCAAGCTTGAAACATGTAGTCAAATGCAATTCGATTCTAAGCAACTTGACTTGTTAAACACATACCCGGAATAATCAGCCTATTCAAGCTCAGCTAGTATCAACATCAGCTAATCGGTCAACTGTGACTAAATTCTAAACTAGTTGGGCTGATAATATGAACTAATTATGATCAGAGGATTTATTATAATCAAAAAAAACTTCACACTAGCTATCAATCCGCTGCAGTCTTCCTCGTTTATCCAGTTTTACAAAAGTATCATCCCAACTTACGTGGCTACGAAAACAAAGTTATGTTCCAAATCTCGAGCCTTATCAAACTTAAACTAAACATGAACACCCTAATGTTTGCTCGGCTTGATCCCAATGATGCATTCCCCCTTCAGTAGTTATTACTCCATCCGTTTCATTTTATATATGGTAGTACCGTTTGATGTCACATAATGAGAGAGTTTAGGCACACACCAAAAGCACCCTTATAACTTATGGTTTTGATGTCAAGACAGTTCTGTGGGTATAAAAGCATATCATTAATAGTAAAATGGGAGGTTTAAAGTTAAATAGTTTCAAATATATACAAAGGTGTTCTTGAATAAAAAGGAAAAAGTGTCATATAAAATGAATCAGAGTGAGTATTAATTCATTGTTCCTTTTTCTTTGTAGTTGCTGGTGCAAGGCTGTTTTCATTTTTGGCCCGTCAGCTGAAATTAATTACGGGCGCTAGCCAACACTTATTATGTATATAATATGTATATTATGAGTATATTTATACTTAAGCTTATACATTTGCCAACTATTATTTTTAAGGGCGGCCCAAAAACGTAACTATTCCGCAAATAATATATATATATATATATATACACACCTTGTCAACTTTGATACCAGGAACAATGTTTTGTTAAACAAGGACATCAACCATTTTGCGGCCATCAGTTTTGGACTGGTAGAGTGTCACCTCGAAGAGAATGGCACCGGAGATGTACTCTCCTAGACCTGGAGCTGTCACAATCAATGATCTGTAAGCTTAGCGGTTAACCTCAGTGTTCTCTAGCCCAATGGAAGCCACACGCTTTCCGCAGGTAGCATTTGACTCGTCCTTTGCCAATATTCCACACCCTGGCGATGCAATTGTTTTCTGCACATTACCATACATAGAATAAGATCATTGTTAATTAGGACTAGTACATTAGTCCTTGAGTTAACTAATTCTTTGACATAATGTACATCTTGCTGACTTAATTTGCTTTTGACGAAATTTATTGAGTTGTAATAAAGGAATAAGGAATTAACAATATAAACTGACAGTGTAAAGAACTTTTGCACTATCAATGTAATTTGATCTTTTGTAGCAGGTTGCCTTCTTTATTTTCCTTGTAACTAGTTCCACATATTATGGATAGCTAACTGTAGTTATCTTTTAAGTGACCTAACAGCGTAAAACTTCTATAGTGTTTAGTCTGAAGAAGCTAAACTCAAGGACTAAATGGCCGAGTTAATTTATATACACTGCAGTGTAAGAACTGCTACAATATCAATCTATTTTAACAAGTAGCAACTTATTTACTGCATTTTTTAGATAACCAAATTAAAATTACTATTGACATAGTAAGTCATAATAACAGAATTATATATTGTTATTTGTACAACAGTTAATGGAGTAATGACACTTACAGCGGTCTTAACGAGCTCATCAGCATAGGAAGAAGCAGCATGGACAGTGAGAGAAGGGGCAGAAATAGGGTGGCAGTGGATTACTGAGACGGAAGGTTGGCGAAGAGTTTTGACCCTTAATGAACTCAGACTTGTCAACAACTGGAGATGACTTTAGCAGAGATGCTGAGGCCATTTTCTTTGGTCTTTTTTTAATTTTCTCCTCAAAGCAAATGTACTCTTACTTCAAGTACCTTATCTCAGCGTTCTCTTCAAGTCTCTCTCAAAATTCTCAAGCAATGCCAAATTTATAAGTGTGCTAAGATTGCAAGTATGTTTCACCAAATTAAGGATATCTCGTTTGAGGTTGTCATGCTTTGAACAATGTCCACTTGCTTATGTCCTTTTTGGTGCAATTCAAGTGGTTATGATGTATGGAATTATTTCCACATCGTAAAGGATTCCCCACTATGCTATCATGGACTTTTCAAGTTATTAAACCTGAAATTTTTCACTTGCTTTCTTGGAGTTATTTGAGAGTTGAAAGTGACATCACAAATATGATATACTAGATTACAATTTAAGTTGGTTTGCTCAAATTAACACCAGTGCCTAAACGTGAGGCTCTGATTAGCAGTCCTGTTAGTAATCAATGTTAATGGTTCTCATTCTTTTTCAGTAATGGCTGATTAAACTACAAGCTCATGAGTTCGACAAAATCCAGCTTTTCAAGGTCAAATGTTGTATTTATGTGAAAATATCAACTATAGCTAGTAATGGCTGATTTAACTAATTCATTCTTTCGAGAATTTACTTCCCAAAAACAGAATATAAAAGACCAGTAAATAGAATACAACAGCAGTAACTAAAGTATGGACTTTGAACCACTGCAGTAACTGAATACCAATCTGCTGATCCGTAAAGAAACAATTAAAAAATATCAAACTGCTGAACACTAAATCTGCTAACCCACAGTTTCACTTGAAGTTTTGAAGGTCCCTCCAGAGGCTGAATGTTGCGTTCTAAGGAAAATGAGATCATGGGTTTTAATTTAGAAAGAAACGGGTCAGATTATTTAGGGGCCGGTTGGGTTTAAGAAATGGGTGGGTCTAATTTTAAATTAAATAATATATGTGGCAAATCAAAATATGCCACGTGGCTGTTTTGAAGTTGCAAAGTTAAGATTGTTAGTTTAAGGAGTATTTTTGAGGCAAAAACAAAGGTTAAGGATATTTTTAGACCAAAAGGTGAAAGGAAGATATTTGTAAGCCATTTCCCATACGTTAGAGGTATTTTTGGCCCTTTTCCGTTGATTTACTACCTCGGCTCCCTCTAGCCCTTTATCCCATGCTATCAAAATTCAAGACACATATGATCAACGTACGACTACAACCTACAGACTTTTTAGTGTAGTAATATTTGTTTCAGCATATCCCTGGGGTCATTGAACCTGGCAACTACCAAGACTGCATCACTCTCAGTAGCTATCCGCCTTCGCCTGAATCACTAGTAAGACAACCCCACTATAGTAAATTGATAAAAGAGGAAGAGAAACCATCTCCCTTCTATTTAACTCTAATCTATTGCATGTAGTTCAAATTGCTGGGAACAAACGCAAATAACAGAAACTACTACTACATTTTGTTGGGCATTTAATCTTAGTTCCAAAACTCGTACACTAGGGATGACCAATTGAAACAAAGAGTGTTGAACGTGGACAATCGGAATAATACTACAGTAAAATCGCACCAATTTGTCCACGACACATCAATTATAAGTAAATGCACTGGGACTAGCACATTTATACTACTTATTATATTAACAACAAGCAGCAGCTACTTTTGGGGAATTGCCTGAAAACATTCTACCATGACGCAGAGAGCACTCCTAGGTGAATAAGCAGTAAATCTCCAACATGGCCACCAACAAACCATCAAGAATCAACAGCACAAATACCAAGAAGAAAAAAAAACAAAAACAAAAAAAAAAAAAGCAAAATATTGGATGCCCTCATCCTTCCTGCAGCTAGCAGAATCGCCAAATAAAATGCAAACACCTCACTATGGTCACATTAATCCATGTTCATAATAGTAGTCTCATCATATCCATTCAAAAGATGTAAAGACGCACACTCAAAGCAACTAGTTTCAAAATCCGATATTTTCTGGAAAAAAAAATGTCAAATCTCATTCAAAGAGATAAGCAGAACAGGATGTGATCTCAAGTCAACCCTATTGATATGGCATGGCTTTTATCTTTCAGTACCTCCTGGGAAAACGGTCCATATACCCTCCACGGTCCATAAATCTTCCAGAGTCCATAAACCTTCCAGAGGGACACTCATATGCTAGATGTCCTCTTCCCCCACAGTTGTGACAGATCATCAATGCCATGCAATCTCGACTCATATGGCCTACTTGCTGGCAGTTTCGACATACAATGTCGCGATATCCTCCACCTCCACCTCCACCAAAATGACGAGCTCCACCACCCCTTTCTTCAAGAGCACCAGCCTTGGGGCAATCTCTAGCCAGATGACCGGATATATTACATAAATTGCACACAGGATCATTTGGACAATCACGTGCCAGGTGACCAGTCTTCCTACAATTTTTGCACGCCTTGTCATTGGTGCAGTCCATTGCAATATGGCCTTGCTTGAAGCAGTTATTGCACAGCTTCAGGTCACCGGGAGGAAGGGGAGGAGCCGTGCAGTCTCTAGCACGATGTCCTGCCTTTCCACACGTGTGGCAGATACCTTCATTTGGACAGTTTCCAGCCATATGCCCTGGTTCTCGGCAATTCCAACAAAGAGATTTTGTGCTGCACTCTGAGGCAATATGCCTGTTCAAATATTGGAGGCAAAATCAAAATTAAAGGAGTAATAAATATCACTGACCCCAATTCTCGGAACAACCATGGTTGAGAGCAATGATTAAATAAAATAAATACACCTCAAAAAAGGTGAATGAATGAATAAGCAATACATGTATCAGGAAAACCAAAGAAGGTAGTCATTTTATTAAGCAACTTGTAAATATCAGCAGTATGTTGCACATACATTGCATTTAGTTTTCTATACAGATGTCCGTTCCCTTTTAAGACAATACTCGAGCTCGAGTCAGGATATTGTTGGTTACCAAGTATACGATCTTGTGTTTGCTTAGTGTTTCATGTTATAGTAGTGATCCTCTGTAAGCAACTAGTATGTACTTGCGGTTCTAATAAAGTAACTTGTTAAATTTGATTGTCTGATTATTTAAGTATTTTACAAGCTAAGTACTAAAAATTACTTACTAATATCTCATTTTTATATGTTCCTTCCTTACGATGTAAATGGCTCAAGTTTTCAGCAAAGCATGCCCCGCTCTGTGCACTAGATTTCAGGATATCTTTCCCCCTTAGGTACCTGTAAGCTAAGACTATTCAGTCTGCTGCCCTTAAAAGGATATCAGGGTATATCTTGCCCCTTACTTACCTGTAAGCTAAGACTATTCAGTGTGCTGCCCTTAAAAGGATATCATATCTTGGCCCGTAGTTACCTGTATCAGATATCCATACCGGACTGCTGTAAACTGGCAGAAAGTGATGCAAACAAATGGGATGTGCAAGCACATATAGGATGGCAATATAACAGCATCATTAGCAGCCTCTATGATTCAATTTTAATCTGTTGCACAACAGTTTCTCCAGAACACATTAAGTAAATGCAATAGCAATGCTTCAGCTTTCCAGGTGAACAAGTAGTTAATTTAACACAGGATATTCCAACACTTACCCCGGGAGACCACAATTATGGCATATGGCAACATTGGGGCATTCCCGAGCAAAATGGCCAGGACGTTTGCAGTTCTTGCAGAGACCGCTCTGACTGAGACTGCTCTGACTGCAAAATAAAAATAAAAAAGTAGTGATGGAAACCATGAGAAAAGAAGAAATCTTTCCACCAAAGAGTCAAAAATTGCGTACTCCGAATGTTAGAGAGAGTTAAAAAGCAGGTAAAATAGTACACTCCAAGAAATCGGTGTATTATAATATATTTTGTTTCCACATTTCTTGTGAACTCATCGGAGGAATATATGCAAATGAAACTTGAGGTATGAGGTAGTTAAATTTGTTTAAACTCTGGCTACATAAGATCCCAAACTTCACTAGTAAAACGAAGTAAAAATAGTACTATAACAGGAACATACTTTTTCAATGAGAAACCGAACAAAATCCACTTTAGCTGATAAAAAAATATAGACAAGGTAAAAATTGAGCACAGTCAGTCAAGGGATACTGATTGTCCAAACTTCACACTTGGAACATTTGGTTCTTACGGAAGTCTAATCAGCTTCCAAACAGCCACGTCATGTGTAGTCTAATTATTAGTCTAACAATGATGGAACACCATTACCCCCATCCCCCTTTTTAGGATAAGGTAGCAGTGCAATCACAGGGAAATATCTTGAACAGAAATGTAAATTCAGTTCAACACTCCAAACATGCATATCAAAACACCATTCCACGTAATATAGTAATTCGCCTCCATTTCCAAGTCAAACAGACCCAGATCTCTTTGCTTCCAGCCAGCAGGTGCTAGAATGAGAATAGCTAAACATACAAATGATTAAAACCAGAGAACCTGTAACCCCGACGTGGCTCCCGTCTATATGGTGCATCACGGTAGGAGAACCGTTGTGTACGGATTTTGCGATCCATTGGGCTCCTGCTCCTGCTCCTGCTGCCAGATCTCATATTCATTGGGCTCCTGCTTCTGCTTCTGCTTCGGCTTCTGCTGCCAGATCTCATAGTCAAAACCACCACAAATAAACCACCAAAAACGACCAGCTAAAATATCACCACAACACCACCCAGCTGCTGCCTCCTCCCTGTCCACCACAACCACACATCCAAGACCACATCAGTCCAAATGAACCTTTTTACTGTACTCCTTTGATTTTAAATACCAAATCCAAACACCACTACAGAGATATTATTCAATATACAAGCACCAAAAGCTTGTTGATTCAGGACATCATCTCCAGCTACATCCTCATAAGTACAGTGCATATCTATTGTGACACACACATGCCAGCACCAGCACATAATCATTAACCACTAGTTATCATATAACAGCTGACAATAGAGTCCCAACTTCAAAGACATATGGAGATGGTTTCCATAGCTGACAGAAAGCTCAAATGACTGTTGATAGAAGCAAAATCTTTTACCAGAAACAGCAATTAATTGTGGAGTACAGACAAGTTAAATTCAATAATATATTGTGGAAATTAGAGTTATGAAACTAGATTTTTATTGTCCCAATCAAATGCCATTTTCCTTCTTTTTAATAAATCAAATGCCATCTTCCTTCTTAGATTTTGGTGATAATAACAAGAGACTTCGGTGTCGAGCCAAAACCCAGTCCCAAATGAATAGCTCCTGAAATTCCTTTATTTTCTATATAACCCTAACCCCCAGTGTAAAGCTACTACTCCCTTTGCTTCATTGTACGTGTCTTAGTTTGAGTGGGCATGAAGTAAGAAGTTTAAGAATGTAAAGAAGACTTTTGAATCTTGTGGTCTTAAACTAAAGGTGTTTAACATACAAAAAGATGCTTTTTGAATCTTGTAGTATTAAACTTGCATGCAATTCCTATAAAGAATTAAGGGTAAAATGGGAATGTTGAAATTAAGAAATTACGAAATATAAAAAGGTGACATTCCTTTTGAAACGGACTAAAAAAAGAAAGTACAACAACATACCCAGTGTGGTCCCACAAGTGGGGGAGACTAAAAAAAGGACAGATAAATTGAACAGGAGAGAACATTGGTTTTTACCAGCTAGTATTTGCCTTTTTTCAGATAAAAGACCTACCACCGTTTGCCTTTTTTACTTGGTATGTTAAATTTAAGAATATCAACCCGAGTTAAGTTTATGTCATTCACGGAGAGCTAATGATAGAAAGGAAATGAAACCACTACTAAAAGCAAGCATCAAGAAACTCTGCACGCTTTACCATAGAAGCCTCGCAGAAGTATGTGGATCTACAATTTAACATATAACAGCTTATAAATCAACTATCTGCAACATCACCATTCTCACCCTAATAATTTTCTACTAATGATGCTAAACAAAAGGTTACAACAGTTTCCATACACCCTACCCATCTCACTTCAAAGAGACATCAGATTCCTACCCTTGGATATCTGTGTACATTCTTCAATACCAAAGCTCTTCGCAACTCCATCATCTCTTAACTTGAAAGGCTATCTGAGTGATGCCATCGTTCTTCTTTTTTACCTTTTTTTTAAATGAGATACGGAATGGACCCATTACATCAAACTTATACTGGTTTGAAAGAGTTCCCTTTCAGCCTTTCTATTTCTGGTAAGTACCAAAAGTATTTATTTCTGACTACTTCTCCATTTTGTTTAAAAAACGAAAAAAAGTTAACTCTCTATATCTCAATCAGATAGTCCCTTTCACTTTCCAATGGTCAATCTTCAGTGTGTGATTGGCAGAAAATAACTCATCTGTAAGAAATTTATGTTCCAACATGACCCAAACAAATCCGGGTTAAGAACCACTCCAGCTACAATCCACCAACGAAACCTAAATCAATCAACTAACTAAGCATTAATCGCAAACAAGTTTAGATCTCCGCTATCTGAAAATTCCCTTTTTTTTTTGCGCCCATTTCACTCCAATACTGATAATTAATTTATCTTTCATAGAAAAATTAGGGTTTGATAGGACCCCAAATAAAAAACCCGAGAAACATTCAAGGATGTAACTGCCCCGATAAAATTGAAAATAGATACAGTAAAAAGGCACTCATTAAAGAGTAAAATAAACCTCAAAGCTATCGAAAAATAAATTTAAAAAATCCACCATTTCGTGCCCATTTCATTTCAATAGTGTTAACTAATCCGTCTTTCATAGAAAATTAGGGCCCCAAATAAAAAACCCTAGAAACATTCAAGGATGTAACTGCCCCGATAAAATTGAAAATAGATACAGTAAAAAGGCACTCATTAAAGAGTAAAATAAACCTCAAAGCTATCGAAAAATAAATTTAAAAAATCCACCATTTCGTGCCCATTTCATTTCAATAGTGTTAACTAATCCGTCTTTCATAGAAAATTAGGGCCCCAAATAAAAAACCCTAGAAACATTCAAAGATGTAACTCCCTAACAAAATTGAAAATGATAGTAAAGAGCTTTAACAGAGAAGATACAGTACAAAGTCATTCATTAAAGAGTAAAAATAAACCCTAAAGCTAATCGCATAAAGGGAAATAAAAATAGAAAAAGAGAGAGAAAAAAGATTGAACCTTAAAGAGAGTGTGCTTGTTAATAATAGATCTGGTGCTTAAGGGTAGATTTAGGGATGTTGCAAAGTGCATATGAGAGAAAAAGAGGGTTACGAGAAACAAGTACAAAGCAATAGATAAGGCGAGACGAAGGAAATAGCTATTTCAAGGAAGGGTTGCCCGAAAGTTGCTGTAATACCCAATATACCCTTTGGTTTTTTCTTTTTTTATCAAATTGGGTAGGGATGCAAATGGAAGGGTAATGAGCTCACAAATGCCTACATCAGAGGGGTGGTCTTGACTTTTTGGCCTCAAGTTAAAAAACAAAAATTGAAAAATAGTCTCTGCTTTAAAAAGATTCGCTAGACAAAGATGCCCGTTCAGTCGTTGGGATATTTCAAGACGGTAAACATGTTCAATTGATGACATGCTTTGGCCTTATAGGCAAGAGCTAGAAGTTATGACTATATAATTATTTTCACAAGAAGATAACTTTTAAAGTTGATTCGCTTATAAAAATGAAAAGTATGCTTCCAGGATATTTCATATGAATTGCAACTATGACGACTTGAATTTATGTTGGATCATGGTGGAAGAAATGAAAGTTGATCATAAGTTCGAGAATTTTAAAGGTCATTATAAAAAACAAAAAGTTTAACTTACGCAATTTGCTTGCTAATATGAAAAAAAAGTTTTTCCTCACGAATTTTTTCAAGTTAAAGGTCATTTTCTAAAGATTTTGTTTAGGGGGGCCAAAAATTCAAGACCAAACACTTTTGGGGACACCACGCGTCATATCCTGAAATAGAGCGGGACGGGAATGCCAAGGCTTGACCCATTAAGATTTTTCTCAAGACATGTAATTTTTTTTTAGATGATCGAATAGCTTAAAACTTAGATCGTTTGGTAGCTAGTTAGAGTAATGCAGATATTCGTAATGCGGATATTAGTTACCAGGGAATCTATGTATTATTTTACGCTAAATCTGATAACTTATCTAATGATATGGGCGTGACCTAAGAAAAAATCCAGACCATCACATTTTTATTATTTTATAAAATAACTAATACAGGATTAGTTATGCGAACACCATCACATTTTTCAATCCACTCCCAGTCCATGTTCTTCTTCAACAAATCAGCAGCCTTCTTTGAGTAACCCGCAATGAACTTGCGATAATAGTTTGCCAACCCAAGGAATGACGTCAAGTCCTTCACACTTCACCGCCCGCGCCTCGCCAATCAACAATAGCACGCACCTTCATTTGATTTGATGGGTCCATCCTCACTGGTTCTCGACCGACCAAGTGCCCAAGGAATTTGATTTGCTGAGCAAACTCGCATTTCTCCATCTTCACATAAAGATTGTACTCCCGCAACCGAGACAGTACCATTTTCAAGTGTCTAACATGTTCTTCCAAAGAGCAACTATAGATTACAATGTCATCTAAGTACACTACAACAAAGTCATCTAAGTACTCAAATAAAACATTGTTCATCAAATTACAAAAAGTAGCCAGGGCGTT
This sequence comes from Lycium ferocissimum, assembly GCF_029784015.1. NCBI lineage: Eukaryota > Viridiplantae > Streptophyta > Magnoliopsida > Solanales > Solanaceae > Lycium > Lycium ferocissimum. Next base: position 17,123,644 of record NC_081344.1, read on the forward strand.
AGTTAGCCCAAATGGCATTACAAGAAATTCATATGAGCCATGTCTAGTGACACACGTAGTTTTTGACTCATCACCCTTTGTTATTCTTATTTGCCAATAACTGCATACTTAGAGAGTTTGGTGAACTGTACTCGCCTTGCACAATATATCCATAAGATCTTGCACCAATGGGACAGATACTTGTACTTCACAAATACTTTGTTCAGCGCCCGATAGTCTACACACATTCTCATTGACCCATCCTGTTTCTTTTAGAATAAAACAGGTGCACCATAAGGAGCTTTTAAGGGCTGAATCAGAGCCTCTAGCAACTCATTCAATTGTTTCCGCAATTAAACCAACTCCCTAGGAGCCATACGATAAGGAGCTTGTGTAGAGGCAATAGAACCTGGTAGCAACTCAATCTTATGATCAATATCCTTCCTCGGTGGCAACGTTTTAGGGAGATCAGGCGGCATAACATCTTTAAACTCTCTCAAAAGTTGTGCCACACAATCAGGCACTTTCACCTTTACATCAGGTTTAATCTCAACCAAAGTAGCAAGAAAAGTTTCTTCACATTTTTTCAAGCCTTATAAATGGCAAATAACGGAATGTTGGTAAGGACTTCGATTACTCAATTTTCTCGCTCACCATACGGATGAACAAAGTTTATACGTTTCCGTTTGAATCCCGCCATCTTGTCTGTGCATCACCATAACTCCGTCCAAGTAGGAGAAAGAACAAAAGCATTTCTTCCTCAAGAAATCGATTCCAAGTATCATATCGAAATCTTGGAGCTAACGGGATCACCATCAAACTGTGTTTTCCAGCCCAAGGTCTAGCAAGTACCTTCACATTATACGCCATACCTTCAATCAGTTGGGCCACTTGATTCACAGTCTTCATATAAGATAGACTCTTTGTCAACTTAAGTCCGAATTTTGCTGCAAGTTTGACATCAATAAAAGTGTGAGTAGCTCCAGTATCCACCATCACCACTAACACTTTATCGTCAACCTTCATTCATGATCATTTATGTTTTCAAAGAAATCAAAAGAAATCAAGAAAAATTTGTATTAGAAAGAAAGTTGAGGAGAAATTAGTGGCCAAAGAGAAAAAGAAGACTGTGTGACCCCCCCCCCCCCCGTTTCACTGAAATGAAATATGATTGTATATTCGTAGAGCGTGTAAATGTTGAAAAGTATTTGTGAGTAAAGATGGAGGGATAATGGGTTGCCAAAGCAACAACTACACCACCCTCCTCATTCGTGTTTGTATATGATTTTATTATCCGGAAGAAGAAGTTGTAAGATTATACCCTTTCACGATTTAGACAATCTCGGTGGAAGCGAGGCCCACCACAAGTCCAGAAGAACCTTGTTATTTGCCGATAATTCTTCTTGTTCTTGAATTTCCGCCGTCCGCAACAGCCCTTTCCTTTCGAAATCCAGACCATCTTTTCGCCCTTCCTTCCTTCTCTCTCTCCACTCCCCTTCTTTCAATTTTTTTCGACACCTATGATTAGTAAGTAGGATTTTCAGATGGAATTCGTGTTGAGCAAAAATCCACCAACGAATCCGCCATTCGCAATAAAGACATTCGGGGAGCTCTTTCACATTCTAAGTCTCCTGGGTTTCTCGTGGGCCCATGCTTGCATCCCATAAATGAAGTTGTGCAACTTATCTTCATCCGACATATTATGGATGTCCAACATCAAAAAAGTAAATTCCTTGATATAAGCATGAACAGAACCCGTTTGCCTCAGCCTTTTCAAGCGATCTCTAGCAATCCAAGATGCATTGTTAAGAAGGAACAGGTCACGCATTTCCTTCTTTAATTTGACCCAAGTATCAATCCTTGGCCTGCCAGCACTCACATCATCCGCATCCCTAGTTCTCCACCATAATTTCACATCACCAGCCAAGTACATGGTTGTGATGTTTAACTTGTCATTTTCAGAAATACGGCTTGAAATATTGTTCCATATCCCACAGTATATATTTCTAATTCCTTTGCAGTATCTTGAATGTTTAAAGAAAGGCCTTAGGCTCGGAATTTTTACCTCGGGGAGCTGGTCATCATGGCCCTTGGTGGCGTTTTAGGGAGATCATGCGGTAACTAGCCAATGTTACAATCAACACTTCCACCTCGCGCAGAACCACCACTTCCAAGTTTAGAGTTTCATTTGCCTTCCTCAAATCCTCGATCTGAACCAAGGCTTCTTCACGAAATTCATCATATCCTGTTGTTCTTAACATCATCACCTCACGAAACTGAGCAAGTTTTGTGTTTAAACCATGAATACAACCGATTGCCAAATGCAACTAAGTCATATCATTTGCGCATTTATTTAAACAACTCTTGGCCAACCGAGGCCCACCCATCCCCACCAGCGCCTCCAAAGCCGCCATTTTTTCCCTTAGTTCATTGTACGTACTACTTCCGCTAGCCATCGTGCCACAAACGTAGCCACGCTTCATCCGATACCGGGATGTCCAACATCAAAGAAAACACGTGGGTGATTTTTTTCAACGTCACTATCGCTCACATCATCCGCATCCTTAGTTCTCCACCATAATTTCACAGCCCAACTTGTCACCTTCACACACTCACTCACTTTTGACACTGAAAATTATTTTTGGGTCAAGCACAATGAAAGGAACATATAAGTTTACAGGAAAATGCCCAACCTTTTTATTATCTCTCGCTTCCATATACAAAAGGACTCAATAACTCGAGGCTTCACACAAAAATCGATCATGCCTAATAGCCACCCGCCCAACTACATAAAAGAACTCACGCTGAGGCTTACAAAAATTGATCATGCGGGCGTGTAGGCGTATGGCGTATGTGCCAGCTACATTGGGATAATGATATACGTATTCTAAGCTAACATTTTCGGGCCCACGCCCTCAACCGTCACACATGCTCGTGTGGGTCGTGAACGTGCCGCACACATGCCTTGCCCATGTGCCTCAACCGTCGCGTGCTAGCCCGCCGCGCACATCCACCGTGCCTTACCCAGACCGGGGCCTAGCCCATACCAACACCCGTGTCGTGCACACGCCCGCACGCATGTACGTGCCGCGCGCATGCCTCGCCCATGTGCCATGCGCATGCCATCAACCCATATGCCTCGCGCGTGCCTTATGGCAAAATGTACACTAACGATTATGGGACACAACTTACCCACACGTCGTATCTACGACAGTTTACTCGCCCAACACTTAGAATATTTTTCACCCATCTTCATGCCAATGCCTTGCTCGCCCACCGTCATGCTTTGGCCCCGTACCGAGTATAAGTATAAACAAAACTATAATGTATCGAAGAAATATGAGACACGCCAACACCCATGTCTAACTTACCTATGCCAACCCACCGCCCTCGCACTCACGCCCGTCCGGGGCGTAAACACATGTGCTTGTCCGTGCCACCGACACTTGTCAAGGCGCGTAATATCATCATATATATCTCAACACCCAAGCACCTTGATTAGCTCCACACTATGCCATATGCATGCAACCCCGCACATTGCTTTTATCACCCACATAGGGCCATGTCAAGGGGCAATGCACAAGCCCTTGACACTGCCCTCGCCCACATACGTCTAAGTCTGAGCTTGAGGGTCTAACAAAAACCTACAATGAAGAAAGATATGGAAAAAAAAAAGAGTTATACACCATATTGCTTCATCTTAAACCAATCACCTACTATTATTTACTCTTTTTTTGGTTTCAACATTATTTATCACAGCATGAAAGTTGTTAATGACCGGAAAATGACTTCTTCGCAAGGAATGATGATGCCCATATCGTGATCAAGGCCAAACTCCTCTTTGGAGCGACAAAGAAGACACGGAAAGTCTAAAATTTAGGTGAGTTAATAAAGAAATTGGTACGATGTATCGTGTTAGATTCTTCCTTACGTATACTACAAAATGTCCTTTGGGGGCATCAAGGGGAATAAAACTTTGATCTTCATCGTTGTAACCATGTTTCTTCCACAAACTTGAACACTTTTTCAGAATTTGCTTCAGAACTGCAGCTTGTGACAACTTATTGAAGGCCATTTCGTTGATATTTCGGGTAGCTACGCGTGTAAGTTTGTGGCTGTGGGATTGCTCAGATGGTAAACACCCTCCACCTACAACTCGAAGTTTGTAGGTTCGAGTCACTAAGGGAGCAAAACAGGGGGCTACTAGGGGAAGGGGTAAAAAAAAAGTAACTATTGAAAAATGGACCCCCAAAATTTAGGGACCTAAAGAACTTGCCTTAGTGGCTTGAATATTGCGCTGAATTTTCTCAAAAAAATAGACTGTTTCCGAGTTGAAAAATAGCTTGGAGGACACCCTAAGTAAACTGGGATTAGGGTTTTTTCGCTGCTTATTTATACATGGCTTTTCCGCATAATTATGTATCCTGTAATCATCTTTCATTGAGAATTAATAAGAGTTGGTGATGACCGCGGGTTTTCTTTCCCTTTGAGGGTTTCCCACATAAAATAATGTGTTGTTTCTTTTCGTTGGTATTGCTTACATATATTATATTGTTGTCTCGTAAAATGAATATCTTACATATTTTCTGTTATTTGGTAAATAAGCACAAATATTACTCCAAAAGCATTTGATAGGAGTATTAATCATGGTAAACACTATGGGAGTGAGAGTGGGAGTGGAGGTGGAATGTGTTGGAGGATGGGGAAGACACAATTAATCATGAATGCTACTTGTAAGACTTATTTTTCCTACTTTCATTAAAAAGTCATTTCATCAATTTTAAGAAACTTATTTTTCTAAAGAAATATTTTCTACTCCCTCCGTCTATTTTTACTTGTCCTGTATTGACTTTTGGCACACCTTTAAGGAGTAATAAATAAAATGAAAATTTTACTATATCACCCCTAATTATTACTAAGTCATCCAATGACCGAAACCAATCAAACATACTTTAAAATTGTGCAGCCACTAACATTTTCTTGAAGTTTCGAACTCAATAATTAATAATAAGGGTAAAATAGGTATGAAATAGTAAATTATTTCTTCATTTTTCAAACTGGACAAATAAAAGTAGATTTTGGATGAGATGTTGAAAAATTATCTTCAAATATCTGTTTGGCCATAGATTTTGGATCAGATTTTGAAAATATGTCTTCAAAAAATGTTCAAGTTCCAAAAACCGATCCAGTTTTTGAATTTTTGGGACTTCCACTCACAAAACTTTATTTTTTTTTCAAGTAAAATACATATCCAAACACAACTTCAAAAACTCTAATTTTCAAGTTTCAATTTCAATGTTGTTGGAGTGGAGAGCAGCTGAGCAACATAAGTTGCCTCTGACCAGTGAAAAAAGTTTTATGAACTTTTATGGTAAAAATTGAGTAACATAAAAAATTTTGGGGTAAAAATTGAAAACAAAAGTAAAGGTCCAAAACAAAAAAAGTGAAAAAGTGAAAAACAAGGTTTTGGTTGTTTTTCAAAGAGTTAAGGATAAAAAACTTTTGGTTGTTTTTCAAAGAGTTAAAGGATAAAAAACACACCTCAAGTATTACTTTTTTTTTGAGTTCCCTACTTGAACTATCAGGTGTGAGTGTCCTACTTAGACTATCACCAACTAATTTACAGAACACACCCCAACTATCAGTTGGTTTCTTTTCCTACTTGAACTATTATCAACTAGTTTACAAGCACATCATTAAAAGTGAACAACTTATAGTTGATATGTATTTTGCAAATTAGTTGTTAATAATTTAGGTAGAAAAGTGAACAACTGATAGTTGAGGTGTGTTGTGCAAATTAGTTGGTGATAGTTTATGTAGGAACCTCTCATACCTGATGGTCAAAAAAAGGTGATAATTAAGGTGTGTTTTTGACCATTATCTCTTTTTCAAATTCTAATCAAGTTGTATTTGGAACTTTTATGGCCAAACATCATAAAGTGAAAAAATATTCCGGAAAAAAGTGAATAATTCTCGTGGCCGAACGAGAGCTTAGTCAAATACCAAAAACACCCCAAGTTGTCTTTTCCAATACGAAACCTAAAAGCATACACTCCTCGTCCATAAAATGACCTATACGAAATTACCAACAAAATATACAAAACTCGTTTGAGCAAGCAAACCAACAATAAATATAAAAACCTTAAAAAAGAAACCCACCATTGATTCATCAAACAAATCTAACTACCCCTCTTCTCCCTCTTCTTGAATCTCTCTTTTTCGCCGCCTCTCAAAAAAACAATACTCCCAAACGCGCCATTTCTCAAAAGTTTGACCTTTTAACACTTTGTTTAAAATCTAACCAAATATTCTTTATTCCTATCGATGCACCTTATTCCAAGGTTTTAATTGTAGATTTTGAGAAATTAATGGCTGTTGTGAAACGTGTGGCTCAATTAGGTGCTAATTGTGGGATTAGATTTTCTAAATCTCAAGGGATTAATAGTGCATATAAAGTTTCTGGTGCAGCTAATTTGTTGATTTATAGGTCACAATCCAACGGTGGTTCAGTTAATTTTTACAGTTCAGTTTCGTCATATAAATCGTGTGTTAATAAGTTTGATTATAGGCAAATCTCGCAGCTTGCTAAACCTAATGCCCAACGTGCATTTCTCGTTGATACATTAGCTCTGGTAATTATTATTTCTTCATCCTCCTCTTTATTTGTTTATAATTTGTTGTATTGCAATGAAATGATCACAACTAATTTAGTAATGATGTGGCGGAATCAGGATTTTCATTAAGGGGTGCAAAAAATGTAGAAGTGAACACACGAAGAAGTCAAAGTGTTCAACATCTACTAAATATACATTAAAAAAAATTAACCATGGATAAACAATGTAATTTTTCGCCTAAAGGGGTTCGGTCCCTTTGGCTATACCTGGCTCCGCCACTGGTTCCAAGTATGTAAATATTATTTCAAGAAACTTAAAGCTTGTGTGTCCGAATTCACGGTCAAAGTTTAGAAGTTTGAATCTTAAAATTCCAACCGTGCCACATAAATTGGAGTATTTATAATCTGTTGCATCGGTATCTGTGAGATCAGAAAGGACATGGAGAAAGCATAGTTTCCCCTATTTTTTAAAATTGAGAAGGAATACAAGTAGATGAGTTTTTTTTTTTGGTGTCTCAGTTATTTGTCTTTAGCTTCCAAGTTTAGATTTTTATTATTTTCCGTGTTGCAGGGGAGGATTCTGATTTTATTGATTTTTTTTTTTTTTTTAAATTTCTAAGCAATTGTACTGTCAGAAGTTTCTGGAAAGAATTTCCAAAAGTCAGGTGTTTGGATTGAAAAATAAGGTGAAACCAAGTTGTTTTGGTCTTGGTGGACTTAAAACCACTGAAAAAAGATGTTGTTTTCATTCCAGAAATCAACTCCAAAACCAATTTTGAGCATGGCGCTTCCATAATGGAGGTCTTAGGTTCAAAACCCATTGCCTACAACATCAGGGGATTTGCCTTCTGGGTCAAGTTCGTCACAAGGGGCTTGCCTAGTGCGGGTTATCTCTTCTGTGTGGTTTGCGGGCTATTGCACAGGAGGGGAGTTTACCCTGTGCGCACCCGAAGGGTAGCGGTTGCGGGTTCCCTTGTCATAAAAAATATCATAACTTACTTCCATGCCGGACTTTAACCTTGAATTGGTGCCTAGGCGGACTGAATATTGCAGATTGAAGGACAATGTGATGCTCATCAAGCCCAATAAAGCAATTAAGTGTTGTTATTGTAGACTTGGGACTGCTGACTATTTTTATAAGTGGGATCGGGGGAATTTCAGGGGGACTTGTTCAAAACATTAACTTCTTTTCAATTGTCTAAGTTGCAACCTGTTCTCTCCAAAAGAGGAATGCTTCATCTTCCCGCCAAAGATGAATTTTGAATTTGGATCTTGATCTATTTGACGTTGTTCCTTTTAATCATAGTCAGTAGTTTTTTTTTTGTCATTCCCAAAACCAATACTTTCAAAACCAAATAAAAAAGCCACTAAAGTTATGGTTCTTTTTGAGTTTGTGTATTTGCTTCTATCCATTTCGTGGTGAACTAGGATACTGTGCAAGGCTAGAGACTACTGGTTTGTTATTGTTGATATGAATTATAGAAATTTAGAGATCTGGTTTGCTGGCAGGTTAGGAGATTAGAAGCTAAAGGTGTACCATCAGAACAAGCAGAAGCAATAACATCTGTTATCACTGAAGTTCTAAATGACAGCTTGGAAAATGTAGCTCATTCTTTTGTTTCACGATCTGAGATGCAGAAAGTAAGACTTTACACAAGATCTTATGTTGTATAACAATGTGCCCATCTCCACTACGCTGAATAATTATTTTCTGTGCTTTTGCCTTTGTAGTCTGAGATGCTTCAAGAAGGCAACCTTTCCAAGTTTAAGTCTGAAGTACAAAGCTCTCAGGTACAAAATTGTCATGAAGCTGTGTTAGTTGTGCATATTGGTATTCTAAAAAATCTTCAACTATTTTAGCTGTCTAGGTATTCTCTTTGTCTTGTGCTAGGGGAGGGTGTATTTCTTCTGTTTGTAGTTTTTTTTTTTTTGATATGGTACTGTTTGTAGAATATTAACTTGCCCTTAATCAAATCTGCCCTTAATCAAATCTGCTATAGGTGATTTTCTCTGCCTAGATAAATGAGTAAGCTTGCTTCATACACTGCTTTTGGATTATAGTGCTGTAAGACGTCTGCTTATGTGTATGAAGTCCTGCAACACAGTTATCTTTTCAACATATAAAAAAAAAGCATATTCAAGCTGTTATTAGGACCTATATCCTTAGCCATCCTTGCTTTGACTTTTATTAGTGCAAGTGATATATTTCTTCAGTGATGATAACTGTAAGATTGATAACTTCATTAGGAAAAGCTTTAGTTTTTTTGTGAGTTGTGAAAGAATATGATACTGCTGTTGAATTCATGAAACTTAATTGTCAAAAAAAAAAAAAGGAAAAAAAAAAAAAACAGAATACGGCATTCAGGTCAGCTCATGGTGCAAAAAATGTAGCATAAAGGGGCATAGCATAAGCTATGTATTTCTATTGTCATCATATGACAAGTATAACAGTTAACTCTTCTGCCTCCACATCAGGATGTAAGTGGAGATTCTATGTTATGGTATGGAGTTTGATCTGTCTTGGCTTCTAAAGTAAATTCACCTGATTGATTTCGCTCTAATCCTGTACCCTTCGTTTCGTAGCTTTTTTGGGTTATCTTTCCTGGCGGTGGTGGTTGGGGGAGGGGTTGGTTGGTTGGTTTGACAGACCAATCTAAGTTACTGAACCTTTGATCTATGCATTAAGTATAACTAGTATTGTTCTCTTATCACTACCTGCATATATTGTGGTTCATGAAGATTTTTGACCTCTTTTGCCCACCTAAAAAGGCAGCTCATTAACCCAGTGACCAAATTAGAAAAAACTTCCGCTAACTCACATGCCAAGGTCATATAAATGTTATTTGACCTGTGCTTTTCTTGATCTCTGTTATTAGGCCGTAATAATTCTTCAAATCAGCTGATGCTGAAATTGTTTAAGTTTAGTGAAATAGTACCTATAAATGCTTGAAATTTTTTGAATGTCCTTCTGGTTAGACTGAACTAGGGTTCTGCCAAATTTGACATTTATAGGTTGAAATCTTACAATTTCAAAAGGCAATTAAGTTAAGCCATCATCAGCTTGTGTTAGATTAAGAAGTATTCGTTTCAATATTCACCAAATTCCTGACAAACACGAGGTTGTGCTAGAAGTTGATTGAAAATGGACACATTCCTCATTTTCACAAGCTAGGCATGAACCCTGCAAATGTGTGTTTCTTTCATAAGTAACATCCTGTAAGGAGTAAGAGATCGTAATTTAATATAAGATTCTCTCAAGTTTTTATTTTTTTATTTTTTTTATTTTTTTGATGATTTATGGAAGAAGATTTAGTGTGTAGACATTCCATAACATCCTACAATTTTGCCACTGTTTGCTTAAAAAGAGGAGAAACTCTATCTTCAGAGATTATTCCTTCTTTTAATTGAGGAGGTTATTCCCTGTCATTCAAAACACAACATCAAGCAGATTCATATGGGTACTTGGAAATGGAGACACCAAATCAGTGATACCATATTTCAGATGAAGAGCGTAATTTGGCTATGCTGCCGTTTAAGTATAACCGTAATACAGATCAACATCGGATACTCTTTACGTTAAGATGTGATATGATCCTAACCCGCTTGTATGAAGAAGCAATGACTTCTTGGAAAAAAGATGAAGTAAAAATGTCAAATCAAATGAACAAGTTGGGTCAGCTGGCTCTGTCTAGTAGTTATTACTTTATCAACAAAGTATTTTAATTAAAACTAGTTGGCTTTGAAGGGAGCTTTGGCTCAGCTCTGGTAGCTGCACAGAAGAGGAGTTACATCCTCAAGTGTGAGGGATCAAAACAGTAAACAAGAACGTACCCAGTGAATTTCCACAGAGCGGGGAGGGATCAAACAGTAGAACCAAAAATCGAGCTGGCAACGACAACAACATACCCAGTGCAATCCACAAGTGGGGTCTGGGGAGGGTAGAGTGTACACAGACCTTATCCCTACCTTGGGAGGGTAGAGAGGCTGTTTCCGGAAGACCCCCCCCCCCCCCCCCCCCCGGCTCAAGAAAAAGCATGACAAAAAAGGTCAGATAAGAATTGACGAAAGTAAAGAAGCCATGGCAAAGTACTATAGATAAGCATTATGAAGAAAAGCAACAGTAACTGCAAAAGGAAGTACAAGAGACATCAGATAGTAACAGAAAATCAAAGGGCAGGAATTGATAAGGATGACATAAATATTTAGAATTTTGACTTGTGGTGAGTGGGTCGAATTGATTGCCTGATTGGAGACAATGTTTTCAAAGATATCGTGGCAGTTCTATTTTCTTCCTTTGCCAGGAAGCATCTTTAAGCAGCAATTGACTAATCAGGATGTTGGAAATCATCAACACAAGGCTAAATCTTTTTCTGATAGACGATACTCCAAAACTTTTTGAAAGTGAGATAAGCATTACTGATGGCATATACAGCATTGTGATGGTTTGCGCAAAATTTCAGCCTTGCCTAAATGACCATATTGTGTTCAACACAGTATGAGACAGATAGTAGAACAGATGCGTCTTGCTTGGATCTAAACCTTCCCCAAATTTCCTTAACATTGGGTAATCGAGGAGGAAAAGAAGGTGGCAATTCAAAACAGTACAGAGTGTAGGTGTTTATCTATGTGCTTTTTGGGGAATCATTTACAGGATACTCCCTCCAACTGGAATTGTGTGAGCACATTAACTATTTGCTGTTTCTCAAAATAATATCTATTTGCTCTAGTGCTGCTACATGCGTGATGTATACTGCCAGAAACTAAATCCAACTTAAATTTCACTTTTCAGTACAATTTCCTATTACCCGTTCTTATAACCTAAAAAGTTATTTGTGACCCACATGTTTCACGTATAGCATTTATCAGTTTTCAGCTTTAATTCTATTGACTAGGGCAAGATAAAGAGGTGATGTTCAGTTCGGATTATTTGTATTTTACAAACTGCTGGTAAATGATTGCAAACTCATAGCAATTTACTTGAAAGGCTGTCTTTTACTTCAAAAACATTTGGTATGCTTATCTTGGTTTGTTTTGGACATTTGTGATTGATACATAATGGGATTTGATAAAGCATTAGAATCTAGTGGACTGTGACGGAGCTAAAGGAAAGGAATGGGAGTTCCATTGAATCTCCTTTGACAAAAAATGATATTGCGCAAGTAGGGTAAAAACAAATTCTTTTGTATTTATATGAATTGTTGAATCCCCTTAACACAAGGAAATCTTCTGGTGGAGTAGCAAAGGTGGTTCAAAAATTGCTTTAGGTCATAGGTTCAAATCCCTGTAGCATTTTTGCATTTTTGGGAATCCTATTGCTTGAATTCCTGGTCCCACCACTGCTAGTAGATTTATGTTGTAGCTTCTGAACATTGGCCGAAGGGATGAGGTGGATTACTTCAAACTCAGTTTGTTGGACAGATGATTATTGCATTATTGTACTAATATATGTTCATGATATATATTTTTGTTGTGCGCCTGAACGAGCTTTGGTTTGAGTTTGACATATGGGATTCACACCGATTAAATAATATTTGTTGCAGGAACATCATTTTTCTCTGCAGCAACGTGAAACTGAAAAGCTTCGGAATGACATTGAAAAAATGCGTAGTGAACTAAGGTACAATTGGATTGTAGAAAAATTGATTCATACTTTTGAGTGCTAGTTTTATTAACAACTACTATTTGTTCGAATAGATATGAGGTTGACAAGCTTACTGCCGGCCAACGTTTGGATTTAAATCTTGAAAGAGGGTAAGGCTTGAAGAGTTTCAGATGCTAGTGAATGATTAGGTTGCTCATTTTTTAACCCCCTGATGATTGATTGCGGTCATTCTAAATTGTGTAGACGCATTCGTGATGAGTTTAACAATCAAAATGCAGAAACTACAAATCTTACAAATAAGCTTGACCGAGTAAGTGTTTGCTCTTGTGTACTTAGAGCGTGAACATTCTTTAAACTCAATTCATCCTGTGAATAATATTTTTTTTCCTCTTGCTTAATCCATGTATAGGAAATTCATGCATTGAGGGCGCAAATTGAAGCTTCAAAATATGAAGTGATTAAATACTGTATAGGTACACTTGTCTCTATCTCGGCTGTTGGTCTTGCAGTGCTACGGTTATATACCTAAGATATTCAGAAGATATTTGTTGCTGAATATTTATCTGAGCTCGGGTGCTCAGATGTGGACTGTATTCTTTTAAGAAGCTTGAATAGAGATCAACCACATTGTTAAACCGCTGAAATATTCACAACTTGGTAGATAGGTTAACAATTGTATTCATTTTCTTTCAAACTTGTTCATTTGTTTAAATTTAAGGGGGTTACCGCACATTCAATGTTTGCTATGGAAATATTTCAAAATTTAGGAGGTTGATGTAATCTTTCTGCTGTCTTAGTCGTTTTCAACATGTTTTCCTTTCTTGTTCAATAATTTGATTGGCAATGTGTTTTACCTCTCTTGTTCAGGTTATAACGCCTTATGTGGAGTAGAAAGCCATTTTTTGTTGACTTCTAAATAAAAAGATTGTGTAAATATTGTTTTGCACCGTGTTGTAAAATTTAAATAATGCGTATACCATCTTCCACTCAAAAATCATGTGCAAAAAGTGATGATTGATTTGTCGTTTGAGTTAATAGCAAACCCGTGTTACTTCCTAACCGCAATCTAACCCCGGTCTGCCCAACTCAAATTGATAAGGAAATGAACAGATTTTTTTTTTGGGAATTGAATCTTTCTTTTTTACTATTTGGGGTTGTATACCCCTTTTCAGTTCTGGTGCCAAACTTGTACCACAACGGGTTGTGTAACAGTGTATCTGTTGAAATGGTCGCATCCGAATGTGAATTATTCTTGGTGGTGGACCAGAAAATAATCGGTGGAAAATATATACAAATTAAATTAATGAGTTAGGCAGATGTACAGGGTGCTAAATATGCTAAGCCACTAGTATCTATTTGCTAAAAAGCTAATCACAACAAATGCAACGTGAAACCGAAATTACATCCCAACTCCTAGTACGAGGAAACGATCTAATCGCAAAGAAACGGGAACAATCATTGGAAAAACAGGAACCTATATATTATAAATATCAAGCAGTGGAAAAAAGAGAATTGGAAAAGTTGGTCATTTAAAGAAATCTATAAGCAGGGTAGGCAGCCTCATGAAGCTACAGTTCATGGTGAGCCATCAGAAAATAATCGGCAGAAAACGAATACCAAATTGAATTGCAGGTATATTGTGGTTTTTCTATGGTAGCTAAATCTTTTTTTTTGTTTTGGTTTTCCACCCGGTCTCCGGTACCTTACATTGGAGCCCGACTATATTCGGATTCGCGCCGCGTAGCGGGGGAAGTGCTCTCTACAAGGATTTTTCCACGCCTAGGGCTCGAACCCAAGGTAGCTAAATCTATTTGCCACTCTAAAATAGAACAACAATATTATATGGAGAGGATGTTGAGTCTCTAAATTTCAACATATATATTCATGAGATGAGTGTCGCATGATGCAAATACTAAGACGCATGTACGGTCATACAAAATTAGACAAGATTAAAAAACAACTACATTCAGCTATAGGTGCAAGTGGAACATAAAGAGAATAATATGAATGATCGCTTGAGATGGTTGGTCATCGTTTGAAGTATGGTGAATAAAGGTATTTAAAGGGAATGAAGAAGACTTAAAATTACATAGAAGGAAATTGTCTCGAAAGATCTACAATCTCCTAAAATTTACATAGACTTGGTGCAAAATACGGTAGAAGCTTATGACACGATATTCCTCTATACCAATAGACATTTACAACACCTTACGTATGAGGCCACTCTTATGTGCTCGTGAAAGCTTGCACTATCCAATATGAAATCCATTCCAAATTTGGGGTATGAAAGGGAAAAACTGGACTTGTGACCATTTTCATTTTCGTTCATACCTGAAGAGGAAGTCATCATTTTATCTTTACAGTAAATGAGCAATTCACAACTTGTTTCCACCACTGACAAAAATCTTAAGGTTTTGGAGAATGCACACAACGTGTGGTGTTAAAATACGTGGATTTACCACTAAGTGAACAGACTATTGAAATATATATTGCGTATAAGGTGGCTTTACAGTACTATTTACTTTTGCTGCTTGCAAAACAAAGGATGCCACAAGACTCAAAACAACTAAAAATAGGTTTTTTTCCCCAAAATGTTACTATCACTAACATAGTTACAGACGCCAAAATCCGCAGCTATTACATACTCGGCCAAGAGCTTGCTCCATCTTTTTTTGACCAATCTTTCTTCTAAAGTCACTCCTTCAAAAAGAAAATGAAGAAAATTTATAGCAAATACCTTTTCCCCAGTGCGATCGACTACCAAAATAAAATCAAAATTTAAAACCATCATTCTGCCATGCGGTATGCTAGTTTTTAATCGAAGAAACCAAGTTACCGTCTATTTTTAGTTTACAATTAGTTATACAAAAGCATAATGATTCCTTGAACACTGGAAATTATGACCTTAGGCATAGTTTACATGAAAGTCCTCTGTGATCTACTTAGAAGTAACTACAACTGCTTGACTAAAGTTGAAAATCAATAGAGCATATGAATGATGTGTCATGTGATCTAAAGAGTTTTTACTAGGAGTGAATCATGTCTATGTTGGTTGGAACATTGAGGTTTTGATCAAGTTAACCAAAACAATCTATCGTATCAGGTAAAAAAACAAATGAAAAAGAAGAAAGGGAATAACCTCTCCCCTTCTAAGGTGTAAAAGACTAGCAAAATACTTCATAGCATAATCTAGACGCTTACTTTTTTTAGAACCATAGGTGCATGCAACAATGATAACGGTAATACTTCAATCCCAAACGAGTTTGTGCATAATAGGAAAAGCTCTGTATCATGTAAGAATGGCATGAATCTAAATATTTGGTGTTTTGCCTAGGATATTGTTGCCGAAATACTTACACATGGTCTAAGGCCGGTTTCCAGATAGGTATGCAAGAAGGATAGCCACTATGACAACAAGGACAACAACCTGCAATATTTTTCAGAGGGTAAGAAAATATCCGATACATTTAGGGAAATCGTTTCTAAAGCATGAAGAAAACATCAGCTAAAAACTCACCACAGTTGAATTGTAATTAGGTCTGCTCTGGATTACGTAAGATTTCCTGGTCATAGCCAGATGCATTAGTTGATATTCACAAAAACTCCAGAAGAATACTAGGATATATAACATACCTTTTGTTCAAGGTTCCCGAGTCTTTGCAAGTTCTCAAGATTACTTCAAGCCTCTGTAAAGTTTTCGCCGCATTTGGATCTTTATACTCCACCTAAAAAGTTCAACCGATCAAGTTGTTTTACTCGCCCAAGAAATGGAACTTTGACAAATATTTGGAAGACATTGAAGGAGATGGTACATAGCAGGAGAGACATCCATTATCATTAGGAAGTGAAATAAAGCTTATTGACCATCCATGTGGTATTAAATGCTAAACAAACATCACATCGCCATCTAGCTTTTCATAATATTTGGTCGTTAGTAACTTGCATAGAACCTTCTTGTTAGGAAATGAACACATGTTTTCTAACAAGCAGAGTTATGCATAGTTGGACCATCCAAATTAGTGATAGGAACATAGCTTCAGACGTACTAGGATTAACTTGGCTGTTTGACGAATACTTCATGGGAAGAACCTTTTGCGTCACAAAATAACACTCTCGATAATTCTACCCAATGCAAAATACTTTATGATTTTTCAAAAACATGAAACTTGTGAGATTGTCTAAAAAGTTTCTCCTTGAAGTAGCTTATTTAAATTGATGAAATGATTCGTGGAACTAAACTTGTCTGATTGACTGTGAACTATATTTTATCCCATTGGTGAAAGTAACAGAGAAACTGGCCTTATTTTGGGTTTTCTTCAACTACCAGAAACCTAGTCAAATTGCACAAGTCATATTATTTTTGTCATTTGTGCTTGTTGCAGTATTTATTCGGCATCTTCAAAAATGAATTCATCCTTCCCGGGAACTGTTTTTGTATTGGATTTGCACTCATATGGTTTGATTGAGATCTTTATCTACTGATAGAGACCCCAAACAGCTAATTCAGTAACAATCATTATAAAATTTCCGAAAGAGCTAATTCTACAGGGTTAGAGGAGCCTGTCATGGGAGCATAGCTTTAAACCCCCATGCAATTTGTATGCATGAGTTTCAAGTAGCTTGATGTGAAGTCCAAATCGACACAAGAGAGCAAGCAATACATATGTGTAAATACTTAAAGACATGCAGAAGTATAAACAAATAGACAAGCACAAGCACACAACACATAGGAGCATTATGTAGAAAATAACAAAGTAACCCTTAAAATGAACCATTAACTGTAAGAATAAGCACATTATAACTGGGCAAGTTAAGATTCTCTGGTAAATAAGGAAGTATCACCTTGGATTTCAGAATACAAGAGAAGTCGAAGAAAGCACCATACACATCTGCCATGGTCCTGGTCCGGTCAATAACTTTAGCAGTGAGACCTGGAAAGAAGAATCCAAGCATCTTAATAGCTGCAAGTATGATGGTAAGGAGAAGCAGCGAATATAAAAGGAGAGAAAGACAGAAAGACGCAAATTTATTGATTAAAATAGGATTTAAAATGATAATCCAGAGCTACATTGTGAAAGCTCAGGTGGAAGGAAGACATCCTTAGTAATAAATTAGCGATAATACTTTCATTGACAAAAGAGAAAGGACACACTAACAAATTTCCCAAATTTTAGGGGTCAGATTAATCATCAAAGATAGATGGGCAAGAAATTGGGTATGAAGTGGCATGCATGTGTGTTTATCATACTTACCACGTCTCATTTTTACAACTCCTCTGAAGACTTCAATGTTGTTGTAGCACTTTGCCAGTGTCCCAATTGCCATGACCTGGTAACATAAGAAAATACCAAGGCAAAGCATATTTTTAGAAGAATATTTAACAAGTTAATAATGCAAAAGTAGCAAAAACATACTAATATTCCTGGCACTATGAACAGTTAACTCACAAAGCACATATATGCATAACAAATCAATACGCTCTGCTGTTTTCCCCAGCCTAAAAGAATACAAAGTTCAAAGGGTTATATAAGATCTTATTTATTTGAAACAACACTAACCCCTTAGCCAATGAGAGATGGATGGATGCTTTCATGGAAATAAGACAACACGAAAGTCCTTGATCAATCAAGAACAATGAGAATAGACAATTTCAGTAGGGTAAAAACAATAACTTTTGGTATATATATAAACCGTTGAATCCTCTTTACATAGGCAAAGCTTCTAGGTATAGCATGTTTTTTTAAATCCCCTTGTTAGAATTATTGGCTTCGCCACAGGCTTTAGTAAATTTCATACATTTTCCTTTTGAATTTAGTCAACAGATTACCAAACACAGATGCAAAATTCCATTGTGAGGCACACAAGTTTTGTGAGACAGCCCAACAAAAGGCAAAAGAAAGAGCTAAAAAGCAAAAAGAAAAGACCTGTGGAATAGCACAAAATCGAAAGAGAGCAGGATCCCGCAGTGTGGACATGTAAGTCAAACAATCTTCTACATGTGCCAAAGCATTAGTGACCATTTCATTCAGACATTGCACTGCCTTGACAGAATTTTCCTCATACTTCAAGTCCTGAGGCACATTGACAAATGTAGGCAGTTACAAAAAAAATGGTATAATTACCGTCCAATACCTTTCGATGATTTAATTTACAAAATAGCCACAAATGTACAGGTTTTGTATATTTAAGTATAAATATACATATAATATACATAATATACAAATAATATACATAATCAGTGTATATGTTTTGCGCTTGTAATTAACTTTGGCCGACGGGCCAAAAATGAACCCCATATTTGAATAAACATCAGTGCCTGCTATGATGTACTCAAGGTAATTCAGTATCATGAAATTGACTAAGATGGGTGGAAAATATGAGATAATAAATGCCTAACATACCTCGAGCTTGTTAACGTATTTATTCCAAATCTGACGAGGCCAAAACATGCGACACTTAGGTACTTCATTTATGTCTTCCAGATAATCTCTAATGATATTTGTTTTCTGCAGAATTTTGCAAACATTGTTGTTACTGCAATAAAAAAAAAAAAAAAAATCAAAGATGGTTACTGATTGCTTCTGCACATGTTAAGATCAACACCTGAAGAAATAAACCCATGGAGTTGCAGAGAGAATCTGAAGCCGAATCTTCTTTCCCAGAGACGAAGAAAAGTCTTGATAAGCCTAATCCAACCAGCCCAGCTACATAGTGACAATATTCATCATAATCATCAATTGTTTCCACCTGCCAAGGATGGAATGTTACCTTATCTAAGCCTAGAGGATGAAATTACCTAAAAGGCTAAAGAGAATTTAGTCCTAATTAACCAAAATCCATGCAATAGTTTTCTTTAGTTTTTTTCTCTTATTTCCAGTTTCAAGCTGATAAAAAAACGATAGCACAAAATTTTTTCTTTATAGAAGATTGATTGCAGGCCAACAGTCTTTGATATCAGAGTCCAACAATCTGTCAAAAAAAAAGGATTAAGGAATATATTAGTGATGGAAATACTAGTGCTTAACTCATTTATTGACATTGTAGTGAAGTTAATACCACATTCATACTTTTGGTAAACGGTAGTCGAGAAAGCAAATGGCTCAATGAAGAGGAATTGGATGAAACAGGAAAGCTTGAAAGATCAAGCCGGTCTATATTAACACAATATGAAAACAAGTATAAAGTTCATAACTTTTACTGCCAGATATGACTTAGATCCTTCAATTTCTAGTACTTATTGCATACCTCCTTGTATATAAACTTTGCCATTCCTGCACCCATCCTCATGGTAATGTCCTCAATTGCCTCCTTGTAACTGCAACATTGTATGAGAACATAATGCTCATTCATAAACAGCACATACCAAAAATATTAGAATGAGAAAACTATAGTATTTCAAATTCAAACTACAGATCTTGAGTTGACATGGCAGACATATCACATGGATATGAAGTCATACTTAAATTCTCCCAATTCTCCCTACATATATGTAGCCTGTTTCAATATTGACAGAATATCAATGTGGATATGTAATTGATAAGCATTGCTGGTTAATGATCATATTGAACAGGAAATTCAAAAGAGAATATTGGAACTGGATATCGGAGCCTAGAAGAATTTCTAACTACAGCTAGTAAACACTGTAGGCTGATATTATGAAGCCTTTAAATGGGGAGACTTAGGTGTTAAAGAGCTCATGCTCAGTATTCCTCAAAATCTAAATAATTTGAAGTATAACAGGATATTTTATCAGTATCAACAATTAATCACCAAGTAACTAATATCACCTACGCAATTAATATACATGGTAATATTCACTTTGTAGAGATCTCACCAAAATATAATCAATAATCTCTCAATAGAAATACATCTTAGTATCAAAAAGCAGCCCTTGCTCGGCACGAACTTACTATTTCCCTAGCTCCAAAAAAGCAGTTGAAACATGATGGAACTGATCCATAAGAACCTTGTAGTCCTTTGTACCGCCTAACATATGAAATTAGAATTAGACAACCAATCTACAATACTTGAAACTATATTTTGAAAATAGATAGGCATGTTAATAAATGCTTATAACCACTAATGACGCAGAAACTGTACTGCTTTAGTTCACACAAAAATTCCAAACTGTATTTGTTCTTGTAATCAGCTAGCATTTTTTATATTGAAAAAGCCAAAATGATCATTGACATTCATGAGCATAAACAATGAAATGGAAGTCGACCAGTTAAATTCAGAAGACTCACATGAAAAATGCCATTCACGATCATAAACATGGCGATGGAAGGACATCAAAATAGGTACTTTTACGTCTGTGGCTACACTCGTATCGTCCTCTGTCCAGAATAAGAAAAGGAAAATGTGAGTAAGTATATGACTCCAAGAAAATGAATGCAACAACCATAGAATTTAATCAAGATCAAAGACATAAACTACCTGATGACTGACAAAAAGATAAGAACTAATACAAGCAACAGTCCGTGGCTTATGATAGCAACAGATGTATACTATATGTACAATCTATTATGCGTATGACAGTGTATAATCAATGTATAATCTATGTATACCAGCTTAGAAAAGTAAACAGTGCCCCATTATTGATCAACATAATAAAAAATCTAGCCAAAGTTGAAAGAACCAATACTACTGTACTATCAGTTCCACAGCAATAGTAGCCAATGGTTTGTGCTATTAACATTAATATGAACTTTATTGCACATGCAACAACTAGCTTGTATTTTCTGTGATTGCGAGATTGCGCTTAAATGTCAGTCTTATTGTGTTAACCAGCTTGATAGCTGGTTATCTACATTGAGGGCTCAGTAATTGAACATACCAACGGTGTCTAGTGCTCGAAGAACCAAATAAAAAATGCATACCTGCAAATATAGACAGAAGTTACAAGAAATCAACCTTCACAATAAGAGTAATAAAATCATAGTAATCTATATATTTTTCTACACCGATCAATAAAAAACTGGAACTTGGAGCTTCGTATCCAAATCTTCAAACTATAGAGTTGTGTCTTCATTGTGAGGATGAGAAAATATCATTTCTCTATCGTCATCATATAACATTCTCTCCATCTCAATATTGAACCTACGTAAAGCTTGACTAACATTTCATAGTATCTAAATTTTAATTGTAAAAATGGAATTAATTTAGTCTGATTTAGATTGAAAAATCAGTCAAAAACAAGGGAGAATGTCAAAGAAGTTGAGTTGGAGAGAGCAATATGGTATAATTAAGCTAGCTACATCTTTAAAAAAAGCATCCAAAAGATAATAGCAAAAGATATATTAAAAAAAAACAAACGTAAACAAAAGGTATTAACAACAAGCTGTTGCACATGCAACATAGGTGCGAAAAATGATTTTGGCCTAGGAATTTAAGGGGGGAAAAGCTCCACCAATGTGAGTTTCACATAGCCAATCCCAAATTCAAATACATGAGAAGACTTACTTAAATTGATGTCTAAACATATAGTCATAATATCATAAAAATCCTCTAAGCATTAGGATGTGACTAAAAATTGCACATGCTACATTGACACCACAGCATGACGTTATTTCCGCTGGCCCAATTTATGTGGCAGAACTTCAAGAATCGAATTTCTTAATGTTGATCGTGAATAAGAATATAAAATATTTAAGTTTTTAAAAATAAAATGTACATATGTTGAAACTAACTAAGAAGTACTCACAATGACATATGAAAAGCAATCAAAAGAAAAACTCGTCTGACTCTCGAAATCCTAAAAATGGCACATAAATTGGGACGGCGAAGGGAGTGTTATATTGGCACAGTGTTTGATTAAATTTAAGGGGAGAAGAAAACTTACGGCGTCGCGAAGCTCAACAGGAAGCTGTTGAATGACAAGAGAAAAACTACGAGAGACCTTGTGAAGCATGATGTAACAAAAAGCCCAATGTGGCTGTGAAGGGATCTGTTTTTCGGCATATCGTGCCGCTACCTTCAGCTTCATCAATGGATATATATCCTCTGGATGCCTTAGAATTGCACCTAAAGTCCCCATTATTATTATTATTGTTATTATTATGATTTGATCAATCAGCAATTCACATTCCAATCACATCTATATATAGTTAGTTATATACATTCACTTTTTTTTGTGTATAAGTAAGCGTATGAATTCATTGGAGGGAATGTTTTATGTTTGTGTGATGAGGATTAATGAGGATCATAACTATGTTCGTTTTGGCAGTTGAGCCTTTTTATACTCGAATTCGGATACTCCCTCCCTCCCATTTTATGCAAACGTGTTAGTACGTGGGGAGTCGCAAATACTTTTTTTTTTTTTTTTTAGATTACAATTTTCTCAAATTCTTTTTAAATATTCAAAATTACTATTTCTATTAATTTTGATCGTGAATTTGGGCATGAAATCTTCAATTTTTTTAAAATAAAATTTACATAGTTGGAAACTACGTAAAAAGTACTATAAGTCACAACGATTAATAATTCAAAATATTTAAAAGATATATGAAAAAATTACGGTCAAAGAAAGAAAAAATTACGATCAAAGAAAACTTGTTTGAATCTCGAAATCCGAAAGGTGTCACATAAATTAGGACAGAGGAATATCAATTATGTTGGCTTCGACCGTAATACTTTTTATATAATTGTCAACAACGTAAATCTTATTTTTAAAAAACTTGAAAAATCTAGGTTCGAATTCACTCAAAAGTTAAGTGTTTGGTGTCTCCTAATCCAAATTCCAAACAACAACATTATTAATAAATAATAACTACTCCCTCTAGTCCAAACTCCAAAATAATTCATGATTTAGGTTTAGGCACATGTATTAAGAAATTCACTTAATTCTAAAAATTATAACGTTATGCTGTGGTGTCAATGTAGCATGTGCAATTTGTGTAAATTCGAATTTTTACTTTTCTTTTATGGCTTGTAGATTTTTTTGGTAACTAAAATTTTATTAATCACCAAAGTAATTACAATTCAAGAACCATAGCAATTGGGATATAGAAACAAAGTCTCTTTCATGGAGTAGAAAAATCTTACTAATATCCGATTCTTTTCAATCCGTACATAGCAGAGTAAACAATGTTTAGTATAAGACATGGATTTGGATGATGCACTTAACGTAAGATCCGAACTCTTCTTTTTTTTGTGGTGATGCTTGATTTGTCTTTAAGAATCACCAATCTTGTGATGTGTAAATTCGATTTTTACTTTTCTTTTATGCTTGTGTTTTGACCATATTACCCAAAGTAATTACAATTTGACCCAAGACTCCCGAGGTATTCGGGTGTTTCTAGTGAAAGCGTTTGACCAATAGTTGACTTTTGGGTAAACGGACCTTTTTCATAATTTCGGCGATTTCGTGAGGTCTGGAGGGTCGTTTATGACTTGGTGGGGGTGGTTGGTTCGGTTCCCGAGGCTATTAGGTCTGTTTTGGGTATTTGGTTGGAAACTTGGTTTTAGCCGTTTCGGGGTGAACTCCGTTGGGAATTCCGAGGTCACAGATGGATTCGTAGCATGTTTTTACTTGTGTCTGCATGTTTAGTTTGTATCCGGGAGGTCTCGGATGGATGTCGGGGTTTTGGGTGGATACTTGGTGAAACCAGAAATTTGCTAGTTTCTGATGTCTCGCCCCAGCGGAACATATTTGCCCCTGTGGATCCGCCCAAGCAAGACTTGGCCCGCAGGAGTGAAAGGGTGACTCATTAAATGAATTTCGGATCGCAGAAGCGGGACTTTGTCGCCCCAGCGAAGGTCCCTGAACCAGAAACCTTGTTTTTATTCCCAACTTCGAATCATTAGTTCCATTCACCAAAACCTAATTCTAAGGAGCATTGGGGGCGATTTCTAAAGAACCCTTGGTGGAATCATCTTGGGATAAGTCCTTGTACCTTATTCTTATAGTTAATCCTTCCATTATTTAGTATCCATGGTAGTTAATGATTAATGAGGGTGATGGTTGTTGATCATTAAATCCCCTAATCTAATTGAATATTGTTGTTCTAATTGTTGATTCCTATTGTCTAACTTGTGGATTAACAGATTCTAGTTTTGAATCTCCTTTGGCTTCTAGAATCAATTCATGAATTTAGGGTTATTTCTGATTTGGGGGTTTTGATATAATTGATGAAATTGAGGGACCAATTGTGGTTAGAATTCCATAAAATTAAGGTTAATGACAATTTTGCCCTTAATTTCCGATTTTGACCTCGTGTTTCGATAGGGAAATTTTGGGTATTTTGAGTACTTTTCCACTCGTCTCTTTTTTTGATTAGTTGACTTTGTTGTGGTCATTTACTTACTTAGAATTGATATTATTAGACTTCGATCGTTCTGGGGCGCTTCGGAAAGGGAAGGCTCAGGTGGAGTAGTACGTGGCTCCTGTTCGGCATTTGAAGTAGGTTACGGCTTACTTTAGTTAGACTTTGATTAGTGAAACGTATGTATGCGTAGAATTGACGGGAGAAAACATGATTAGGTCCTCGGACATGATGTTGGATGGATATACTCTTACGTTGGTATGACTTCTGATTATGTGGGCTTGTCGCCACTATTTTACGCATGGTGACTTATGGTGTACTTGTTGTGTTTGGAAGTGAAGTGATATGATATATTCACTATGGTGATTGAAACAGGATTGTTGATTCCATTTCCATGGTTGATGTGATTTATATAAGTCCTGATGTGGCTTATAGTGTTGTGATTTCCATAGAATGTTCATTGGCATTGACTGTACTGATTTAGCATTACTACATTCATTCACTCATACATGATGGAAATGGTTTGGAGATGATTGATGAAGGATTTATGGCAATTATGAAAGACAATGTGACACTTTGATGAAAGTATGATATGAATCCTTGATCCGAAGTCTGTTCTGGAGCGAGTGGTACATGGACGGCATGCGTCCCCCGCGGGTCATGATTTCCTTGTTTCATAGTCTAAGATTAATCAGTCCTAATCCACCAATAGATTTGGGAGTGCAGACCTTCTCCCAAACAAGAAGAGCTTTCTTAGTTATTGTATTAGTCCCAGATCAAAGATAATATTTAAAATATGACTCAATTGTACTAAAGACTTTGGCAGGTAAAACAAATAATTGAGACCAATATGGTTGGATGCTAAATAAGATTGTTTGGACTAATTGAGCTCTTCCAAGCTCCAGCATAGAAGAGCTTCTTAGCAGTCCAAGATGAGATTATAGCCACCATTTTATTAATCAAAGGTTGCCATTATAAGAGGGAGATTTTCTTTGTGGACAAAGGGATACCAATATACTTGAAAGGGAACTCACTTTTAGAGTATCCTAACTAATGAAGGATTAGATCCTTAATAGGCAGAAAGACCCCCTCCAAAATAAATGGAGAAAGCGTTTGTGAAGGTGTGATACAAATTTTAAGTCACCATTAGAGAACAAAAGTAAATCTTCTACAAAAGAGAGATGTGTCACTGCCAGTCTAGAGCATTAAGGGTGAAACTTGAAGCTTCTATCCTCGTTTAACTCATTCAATTTCCTGCTTAAATACTCCATGGCCGAAGCAAAAACAAAGGGAAAGATAGGATCTCCCCATCTTATTCCTTTAGTTGCATCAAAAGGGGTTGTTGATTCACCATTAATCAAGACAATTAATTAACAGCCTTCATGCACTCCAATATCCACCAAGTGAACTGTCTAGATAAGTCAAAACTTCATCTAAAATTTGTTCCAAGTATAGGCATTCCACTGAATTATAGACCTGTTGGAGATCTATCTTAACCATACATCTAGGAAAAATATTATTCCTAGTGTAAGATTTAACCAATTCTTGAGCAAGGAATATATTGTCAGATATCTTTCTACCTGGGATAAACTCAGCATGTTTCACAGATTAATCATTTGTTTGGTTTTTAATTTTCTCATCGACTGTTATGAAATTGCATAATTCGGATTATTAGTGTCGACTATAATGGATCAAGCACTGCTAAAAAAATGCAAAAATCGACTTCGGGGTTGATCTTTGAAAAAATAAATGATAAAAAACTAACCCCAAATTAGAGGTCATTTTTTTTTTTAAAGAAGCACTGTTGTGAGATTTTCAAAGAGAAACTTTTACTTTTAAGTTAAGAGTTTTAGCTTGAAGGTAGTAGCTACAATCTCGTTGATTGTGGGTTGTTAAGTGGCTAAGATTCAGTCTCTTAGGTTATAATTATTTTGTAACCTGAAATTAATCATAGTTTTCTAGTGAAGTATTTTGAGAGAAGTTTTAGAGGCGGATCGTGGTTTTATTTTCTTGACCGAGGAGGTTTTCATGTAAAAACTCCTGAAAATAAACATTCTGTACTCACTTGTTATAGGAATTACTAGAACCAGTATCAAGAACCTGGTTCTAGTGCGAAAGGTTATACTGCTCTATCACCCATCTTATAGTTAAATTGACACTCTCTTTATTTTAATTTAAGTGTCTTAATTTGATTAAAAATTGAATTTAAGAAAACAAAAAAATAAAATAAAATTTGTGATCTTAAATTAAAGTTGTGTATAATGTAATGTCGTAAAATATCTTTTAGTTTTTTTTAGTAAAACTACGAAATGTTGAAATTTTAGGAGTTTTTTTTTTTTTTTTTTTTTTTTTTTAAGTTGCTGTACAAAGAATTCTTTAATTATTGATGTATGGTTTGTCACGTGAGGATGTTATAATTTGATGCAATGATTCACGGCAGTACAGTCGACAAGGTCACACTGACCTCGACACTATTTTGTCTAAAAAAGTGATTGAATAAGTGGATCTAAGATTGCCATTCACTCTTTGGACTATCTTTTTCCGATGCTCTCCTTTTTGTCGTATTTTACACTCCCCTTTATTATTGGAGTAGTCCAACTTGGTGATGTAACATTTCTTATGCCTAATTTATAGGTGTCGCATGAATATTTCTTATGCCTAATTTATAGGTGTCGCATGCTTTTTGGATTTACTTTTTTAAAAAGTACATCTTTTATATTCGTGCTAACTCGTTAATTAAGATATTTTGAAAGCTCGAAATCTATTTGAAAACAAAGTCCACGGCTTTGGGGGAACCACCACATAAATGGACTATCATTGAATCATAATTACGTGACATATATTCTAATCTTAATCTATAAATAGTTACATCATTCAGTTTGGTGTAAATATTTATTAAAAAAATCTTCTCCTGCGTTGACTATTTACACAAAGATATATCACAATCTTAATCTATAAGTAGTTACATCATTCAGTTTGGTGTAAATATTTATTAAAAAAATTTGCTCCTGCGTTGAGTATTTACACTAAGATTAATTGATGCATGTCAAATTTTGGATATACATTTTTTCCACTTAATCATGATAAATTATTGCATTTTTACCTTATTAAATCAGTTAATCATTATAATTTACTTCCCATTCCCTTTTTAAGTGATTTTCTAGCTTTTTTTATTTGGTCCAAGATAAATGATTATTTAAGAAATAAAAAAGGTATTGATTTTATTTCTCAGAATTATCTTTGTCTAATAAGTGATGGAACAAACTTTTAAAAAGTTTTAATAATTTTCCATGAGTGAATTTGAGAAGAAATAAAAGTTAATATATTTAATAGCATTCTTAATCAGAATTCTAGAGTAGCTTTCTTAATAGATATGCAAAAGGCAAACTGAGGGAGTAACATAGTACTATGTAAATACCCTTTAATTATGAACTACTCCTGAACTATAGTTTTTGGGCAATTCTTTTATCATTTGAGTAAAAATTTGACTAAAGTTAGTTAAACAGGCATTCGAACTTAAAACTCTCAGATCGAAAGTCTATACTGATTAGTACGAACTGGTTCAAGTTGAGGGGCAATAAAAGTCCTCACAATAACGTTGAACTCTATAAAATATCCTTATTAAAAAAGTGGTTTTAAATGGAGCAAATATATCTTTTTGCGACAAAATTTGTTTGGCTTTTTTTTTAATTAAAAAAATGTCACGTGGTAAAAAGGTCATTCAAGAAAATGGGCAGACTTATTTTTTTTTTAAGCCACGGAGATTCTTTTTTTAAAGAATGAAACAGCCCGCTAGAAAAAAAATTACCTTGTAGCTTTAAAATAATAAGTCTACTAAAAAAAATGGATAGATTTACTTTTAAAAGCACGTGATATTTTCTAAATTAAAAGATAAGCTAAATGATTTTTTTCTTAAAATCTGACAGCAAAAAAAGTATATTTACATTATTTGTGTGACGATAAAAGTATATTTGCACTAACGACATGAATATATATGCGTAACTTTTTTAACGTAGTATATACCTAAATCTCATTAAAAATGTGGTTGCGTATATCTCGGTTAACCTGTTAAGTATAATTGTATACCGGTCCGGTTCCAATATTTTAGGAACCGAATGTTAAACCGTAAAAACGGAACCGGACCGGTTAAACCGGTTCTAATCCTGAAAATTTAAAAAAAAAAAAAAAAGAAAGGAAAGACATTTAAAATGGCCGTTGCCATTTTGTTAATTTTTGGCATCTTTCTCTCAAATCTATCTCTCAATTATAATTATTTTGCAATAACTAGCCACAAAGTCTTATTATAGTTTCAACTTTCAATTATTAATTTTGCAATTATAATATTGTTTGAGTTGGTGATTTTGCAACAAACTTTGGTGGATTTCTAGCCGCCTTGACTTTGTTGAAATTAATCCGGCAATTTGGTACCTTCGTTCAACTCTATCTTTATTTTTCGCAATTTTTTAATTAAAAAAATGTTATTTTCTTGTGATTTATTTGATTGTGATTTAAATTAATTCTATTTAATAATGTCAAAGAGATTAAGACGTGGTGCCGTAGTAGTAGTCGTGCTTAATGAGGAAACATTTGTGGAAGAAACACCTAATGTAGGTATTGATGTTGGTGGAAATAATCCACTTTTAGGTCATGAGGCAATGCAACAACATTTTACCGACACTTTTAATGAAGAAAATGATGGCGAAACACAACGAAAATCCCATAGGAGATACATTCCCGCACAATTTTTTTTAAGCCACGACAAGTATTTAGAGATAAGGATGGTGGAACGGGTACACTAAATTCTCATATGAGAACCAAACATATGGATGCTTGGGGAGAGCAAACGGGTTCAAATGTGGGGGGGATTTTTAGAAATTTTAAGTATGACAAGAAAAAGAACGCGTAGAAATAGCTAAAATGGTAGCTTATGATTGTTTACCATTTTCCTTTCCCTCGGGTTTGGGGTTTGTTACTTACATTCAACGTTGTTATAATCCGAAAAAAAAAACTTTACCGATGTTATAGATTTGTTTAAAAAATATAGATTTTATTTGCGCCACGTATTTAATTCTTTAAATAATAATTTGGGTTAACCATTTAGATTTTTTTGCTATTACATGTCAAAAAATGGATAGATTTATTTTTAAAAGCACGATGGAAAATTTTCTTAATTAAAAGATTTTTTAACAATTGCTTTAGATAATGCTTCTAATAATGATTTTTTTTAAAAAAAGAAATTCCTCTAAAAAATATTTTTCATGTAAGATGTAAAACATTTTAAATTTAATTGTTAAAGAAAAAAAATGCTAATAGTATATTTAGATTTTAAGAATTGTGTGAAAATAACGATAGGAAAATTCAAATAGAAATTGAGATTCTTACGTTATGCTACGACAAGCATATGAGTATAGGATTCAGACAACAAGTTCACAACAAATATAAACGATAGTCGGGATTGGTTAAATTTTATGCATTGGGAAGATGTTAAAGAATGTATTGAACTCTTAGAAAATTTTTATATGCAACTCTTGCTTTTTCTTTTTTTAATTTTAGCCTACTATACGGAAATAGCTAATCTAAATTAGAAAGTTGAGAAATGATAATTTTAAGAAGTATTTTTTTTCCCATCCCCTTTCCAACTCTAAAAATTTGGTTAGTCGAAATACATTTTTCAACTCACCAATTTCACGCTCGCTATTGATGATGATTAGAAGCTTGGTCCATGTATATGGGGCAACAAAAGTCGTGACAGTGACGTGGAACTATGTGGGACCCATTGCCAGGACAGTTTCCTATACAGTTGCTCAAGCATATTAAAGTGCCACTAGCTGCTTCTCTCTATCTTCAAATCCTCCACATTTTTTGCAAGTTAAAAAAAATACAACTTGCAAATAAATGTTTCACCTATTGCCTATTTACTTGTGTTCATATCAATGTATACTCAAGCAGTATATTAAGTTTATACTCTCATATACTATATATAAGTATATATAGTATATAAGTAAGTATATATATATATATATTAAGTTATACATATATTTTATATATATTAAGTATATATAGTATATATGTATATATAGTATATATAATACTATATATAAGTATATACGTATATAAATATATATACTCATATATATAAAATGTCATATACTCTCGCTTCCAAGTTGCTCGTGTTATATCAGTCTCTCCTATTTGTAATATTCGTAAGCGAACCGGTTGATTGGTTTTTTAATAACTGCTCCATGCGGTTCGGTTGACACTATATACCTAATCTAAATTAGAAAGTTGAGGATTTGCCCCTTTCCAACTCAGGTCGAAATACATTTTTTTCACACAATTTACGAAGCTTCAAAAGTCGTGACAGTGACGTGGAACTATGTGGGACCCATTGCCAGGACAGTTTCCTATACAGTTGCTCAAGCACATTAAAGTGCCAATTCTCCACCAAAATGAGATTACTGATGCGGTAGAAAGCTTAGATTCAGTTACTTTGGGAAATGACCAAGTGGAAGAAAATCATGTGGAGTGTACTAGTAGTGTAAGAGAATTCTCTGCTAATGAAAGTATTTGGACTCAAATGGTTGAGATTGCAAAGTTTTCTGGGCCTGCAGTTGGGCTATGGTTATGTGGGCCTTTAATGAGTCTTATTGATACAGCTGTTGTTGGTCAAGGAAGTTCCATTGAACTTGCTGCTCTAGGTACAACTCAAAAGATATTATAAGATGAAATTGATCTTATTGTTCCAAAATTACCTTTACTTACGTAATCAAGAATCATTAAGTAGTTTTTCTTTTCTAAGAGTGAACACTTTCTTAAGGGTGTGCCTAAACTAGAAAAAAACCACTGATTATGAAATGGAGGGAGTATTATTTTATATTTATACTAAATTAAATTAATTCACTTTATCTTAAATCCTAAACTAGTTGATCAACTATGTGAATTTTTGTATGTCTGTTGTGCTTGTTCAGGCCATCTAATATTTGCGGTATCCATCATATTAGAGCGCATTTGGACATAAAAATGTGAAGTTTGAAAAAGAGTAGTATTTGGAAAAAAATTGAAAAATGGTATTTGAAAATTGGAGTTGTATTTGGACATGAATAAAACTTGAAAAAATGTTGAATTTTTGTGAGTGATTTGGAGTAAAAAATGTGAAAACATGTACGTGGAGTTTTTCTAATTCCGGAAAATTGTAACAATTCTATGTCCAAACATGATTCGGGAATAAAATTCGAGAAAAATACCTCTTGCACAATATGAGTCGGGGTGGACATTAGATTAGCAGGTATATAATTGTCAGGATGCCCCAAAACATTAGGAGCATAAAAAATTCAAATGGAAAAAAAGCCATTACTATAATTGGCAAAGAAAGAGATCTTAATTTATCCTTAAGGATAGGGAGCTTCTCTTATATTATAGAAAGGTTTGTAGAAAAGGGATCCTTCAAATATCCCATGTTGTAGGGGCTTAAAAAAAAGCTCGTAGTTTAGGGGAAGTTAGAAGGGATGTCTTGGAAGGACAATAAAGAAACTCGACTTGAACAGTGCGTCCCGAGAAAAGTTTTTTTTTTTTTTTTTTTTTTTTTGAGATCCGACAACTCCGAAGTGCAAGGGGTAAACTCGGGATCGGATCGGATAGGATTGTGTGCGCCGAGCCCTTCGGGTCTCATATCTTTACCATACCTCCGTCCCCTATGTTAGGCGGTCATAATATATTGTTACGTTCTAGTGCTGTTATGCCAGAATAAAAGTGGAATGAAGTCCCACTTATACACTCCCTTCGTTCTACGAAACCTTGTTGATTCTAAAGTGAAAATTATCCATGGCCAAACGGGCCCTTAGTTAATTGAAACTAGCTGATAAGCATCAACTGTTGGAAAACACTTTTTAAGTAGGCGTTTGGCCATAGATTCCAAATATTTTTCACTTTATTTGAAATTTATAGAGTTGGAGTTGGAGTTGAAGATCGAGTTGTGTTTGATTATACTTTTTGCAGAGGAGAGAAGAGACCACTTTATTGGAATTTATGAAGATGGAGTTGGAAAACAAGTTTGGAGCACTTTTCAAAATTTGGAATCCAACTCGAAGTTGGATTTGGGAATTTTATAACCAAATACAGATTTTAAAATAAAGTGAAATATTTTTCCGGAAAAAGGTGAATAATTCTCATAGCCAAACGGCTAAGTGTTAAAGCTAACTTAAGCTCACATAGGCAAAGTTGTTTACTGTTGTATACTCATTTCTGCTAATGGTTCATCTTAAAACTTTTAATTGGCAGGTCCGGGAACTGTCTTTTGTGATAACACAAGCTATATTTTTATGTTCCTCTCAATTGCCACTTCGAATTTAGTTGCTACTTCACTTGCAAGGCAGGTAAAAAAAAATTTGGGAATTGCTGTTGTACTTTTTGATGGCTGATTTAATTACCATTATTTGAGCATTGTCTTGGGTTCTGGCGCAGGACAAAGATCAAGTTCAGCATCAGATATCTATCTTGCTTTTCCTTGGGTTGGTCTGTGGTGTTCTAATGTTTTTCATTACGAGATTGTTTGGTATTCGTGCACTAACTTGTAAGCAATTCTCATACTCTTTTCAAGTGGTGAATGTATCAAGTGCGAGATTGATATTTCCAATCTCCTCTTTTTCCCTCAGTGGTGGCACAACTAATGGTTTTATTTGTCTGAATATCAGCTTTTACAGGGGCCAAGAATATACAAATCATAAACTCAGCAAACACTTATATCCAGGTTATTCTGCTCTTAATAGTTTGCTCGTTCTAAAGATCTTTTTAGCTTTCTTTATTCCTTTTAACGTCATTGTGTTACTTGAGGAACGCCAATGCTTTTTCTGTTTTTTGGTTGGTGACACATTAGATAAACTTTCCAGTGAGGAAGGATTTATTTTGTTGATCAATTAGATACATCTATATAGGGCCAAACTATATCGAATATTTGAACAGTGTCCAGTTCGGTAAACCATCAAATGACACAGATTTGAAAGTCCAGCTTAGGTTAGATGGAGAATTTGCCCCTGAAAATGTGAAATTTTGCTCCAAAGAGAAGAATAACTTGGTGGAGGTGGAAAAGTTGAGAGTAAATTGAATGATTGATTAAAAATCGTCTCTGAAAGTTCTTGTTAAGATGTTAAGCTTTGGGGTTTTGCCTGTCCTAGTGGACACTTGCAGTCTCGCAGATAGAGACATAGAGTCATTTGATAAACATTGTCGATTTATCTGCTATAGAAGGCGTATAAACGCGTGTGCTAGAAATGTAATATCATTTTCTAGTATGATCAAGTTATATTATTGCTATACTTGGTGTCTTTAAGCTTAACTTCAACTGAATGGTACATTTTATGGTGATAGATTCGAGGCTTGGCATGGCCAGCTCTGCTGGCTGGTTGGGTAGCCCAAAGTGCAAGGTACAGTTTACCTATTCTCAAATATGTTGCAACATATTAATATTTTCCTTTAGACATTGTCGACTAGAATCTAGTGGCCTTACTGATCTGGAGGTCTGTGTTATTCTATTACATCTTGTTCTTTCGTCTTAGAAGATTTGTTTAGAATAAACTATTAACATATGTCCCCAGTT
Organism: Lycium ferocissimum; assembly: GCF_029784015.1. Lineage (NCBI taxonomy): Eukaryota > Viridiplantae > Streptophyta > Magnoliopsida > Solanales > Solanaceae > Lycium > Lycium ferocissimum. The sequence continues at coordinate 17,157,693 of NC_081344.1, forward strand.
TGATTCTTCATCACTTTCTATGATTTTATGTAAGCTAAGTCCTCTGTCCATCATTTATCAAGGTTCACTATTTTCTACTTTGGATCCAAGGGAATGGTGAGATTGATGACAATGTCACTCATCGTATTGGAGCGAGATGGATGAAATGGAAGCTCGCATCAGGTGTGTTGTGCGACAAGAAGGTGCCGCCTAGACTTAAGGGAAAGTTCTACAAAGTGGTGGTTAGACCGACTATGTTGTATGGGACGGAGTGCTGGCCAGTTAAGAAAGCTCATGTCCAGAAGATGAAGGTAGCAGAGATGCAGATGCTGAGATGGATGTGCGGGCATACCCGGAGAGATATGATTTAGAATGAAGTGATTTGGGACAAGGTGGGTGTGGCCCCTGTGGTGGACAAGATGCTAGAAGGAAGGTTGAAATGGTTCGGCCATGTGCAGAGGAGATGCGCGGATGGGCCAGTGAGAAGGTGTGAGAGGCTGGCAGTGGTGGGCCTGAGGAGGGGGAGGAGTAGGCCAAAGAAGTCTTGGGGAGAGGTGATTCGGCGGATAGGGCGCATCTTCAGCTTACCGAGGACATAACCCTTGATAGGAGGGTGTGGAGGTCAAGTATCAGGGTAGAGGGCTAGTAGGGGGCCGTGAGGATTTCTTTTAAGTACTAGGCGTATTATTATCTTTGTTCTTTCGCGTATTTTTTTAGATCTCTATTATAACTTGATTGTTTCTTTCTTTCTTTCTTTAACTGCATTTATCTTATTATATGTTGCTATTACTGCCTATTATTATTGTTGTCTTGACACCTTCTCTTGAGCCGAGGGTCTATCGGAAACAGCCTCCTTACCTCCCAAGGTAGGGGTAAGGTCTGCGTACACTCTACTCTTTCCAGACCCCATCTTGTGAGATTATACTGGGTATGTTGTTGTTGTTGTTGTGCTGCATGTTAATCTTGACCATGTAGGCGATCATTTGCTGCATATGTTAAGCACTCCTCTTGTCTTTCTTCTCGCCAAATTTCATGTTTCTATTGAGTTGTATATATTGGGGATGAGTTGCGCTTGATGACAGCACGAATTCCAGCTTTAATAGGAGATCTATAATTAGCATTAATAACTCCACCAGCTCCACTTAGTTGCAGCCCTATAATTTTCCCTTGAATCAAATTAGCAAGGACAAGTAAGACAGAGGTGGAGTTTTTTATCTTTGTCATTTCAAGGCCAATTAAGATTCCTGCTTTCACTTACACATAAACAATGTAAAGGTCGTTGATGGATCTAAGCGAGACATTTCCGTATTATGTTCCCAGCTAGAAGAGAGATCCTTCTTTTATCAGTAATATGATATATTGATATGTACATTGTTCGTCCGTAAAATATGAAGGTAAGTTTATCTTTAGGTCACTTTTGAGGTGAAGATAGTTTATGTTGTTCTGACAGTATTACTTAGTTAAGATACTTACATTACATGATCAGTTTTGCTACCTTGTGATATATGTTTATTGCTCATCAATGCACAGTTTAGGCATGAAAGATTCATGGGGACCTTTAAAGGCTTTGGCAGTTGCTACTGTTGTTAATGGCATTGGCGACATAGTCTTGTGCAGAATTTTCAGTTATGGTATTGCTGGAGCGGCATGGGCAACAATGGTGTCCCAAGTAAACTACTCATTCCTATCAAGTCCTTTCTTTTATCCCTAAACATATTTGATGTGTTCTTCATCACTCTCTCTTCTATCTCCATTATCACACATCTTAAATAACCTTCCTAGCTTGGTAACGTCATTTTAGGTTGTTGCAGCCTATATGATGATCCAAGCACTGAATAATAAAGGCTATAAGGGTTTTGCTATCTCTGTTCCATCAATAGATGAACTTCTGCAGATATTCATGATTGCTGGCCCTGTGTTTCTAACAATGATGTCAAAGGTTTGTGTGAATTGAACTCATTTTAATTCGGTGCCAAAATCATATTTTATGTGGACATCTGATATTATGCTGAACTACAGGTCGCATTCTACTCTCTACTGGTCTATTTTGCTACCTCAATGGGCACACAGACAGTTGCTGCTCATCAGGTATGCTTAACTCAGAGAATTTTTTTGCTGAAGTATTATTCTTATATATACTTTATTTCTTCATATTCCTTAAAAAGGTGCATAGATATGACAACTAACATATTGCCTTTTTATTTAGGTCATGGTACAACTGTTCATGATATGTGCAGTATGGGGTGAGCCTCTCTCTCAAACAGCACAGTCGTTTATGCCCGAGTTGTTATATGGAGTCAACCGAAATTTGTCAAAGGTTATAATCTTATTTTATTAAAAATCAAAACACCTCATGCGTGAAAGTTGCTAGCTATCATGATTCATTGCAGGCGAACTCTTTGAGCACAGAGTTCTCTCATCATTCCTAATTACAATGCTCTAAAAGATGAATGTTTTGAATCAGGCCCGAATGCTGCTGAAGTCCCTAGTGATTGTTGGAGCATCATTCGGAATGGTACTGGCATCTCTTGCAGCATCAATTCCATGGTTATTCCCCAAAATATTTTCACCTGATCCTCAGGTCATACGTGAGGTTAGTTCTGTATATCCTTATATTTCCTTTCGGTTTAAGACATTGCATTCTAAACAAGATAGTAGATGATATTTGACACATTTTGTTTTCGTGAGGATGTTCATCCTCTTCCACGTACTTGCCAAAATAATATTGGCTTCTGCAGAAGCAAATAGAGAAATGATTAACAAACAATGATTGACCAAAAGAAATAATGACAGGAGGAAGTGTAAATTTAGTTACTTGCTTTGTTATACTGATTAGTTATTCTGTATACCTGATCATGACTGGATTAGTTATTTCTGCTGTGTAATTCTGTTTTTCCCTCCTTTATCATTCATACCTTTGTGTTATAATAATGAATAGGATAAACTCATAAGCTCAAAATTAGGTAACATGAAAGTTGTTAGTCCAAAGATCACAGAAGGAGATGGAAGGGTATTAGCTTCTTGGGTTCTTCACATGATTCAAAATATATTTGTATGGTTCTCCTGATTATTTTTCTCTTTTCTATGAGTGCAGATGCATAAAGTGTTGCTGCCATACTTTCTAGCCCTATGTGTGACACCCAGCATTCTTAGTCTTGAGGGAACTCTGTTGGTATGTTTTCATTCTTTCTGTCAAGACTTTGTCTCTTCTTTATTTCGATGTCTTAGGCATCTTAATTAATCAACAGACAGTTTATTTCTGTTCATATGGTCACATCTCTATTCCGTGCTTGTAAGAAGATGAATCATTTCAAGTTAAGAGGGTAGATTATCTTCTCTCACAGGCAGAACTAGGATTTAAGTTGATTGGACAAGATGTATCTTCCATTTTTTCTGAGGGTTTCGTTCATATAATGAGGTTCCATAAATCCGTAGCCAGAAAATCAATTGTTTTTTTGTTTTTTCTGGAAAATATTTTTTTATATTAAATTAAAGAAAACCCCTTTGTGTATGTGTGCCTCAAAACCAGAAGAGGGAATTCAATGCCAATCGCCATCTCCTTGGCACATGTGACGGTTATCACCTCTACCACGTCCTCCTTAATGTCCCTTGTTATCTCATGCGGAATTCTTCCTCTGTTGTATCTTTTACGAAATCATTATGAATACTTTAACACATTTTCACGAGAAAACTATATAATGAGCTGACTATTAGACAACTCTTGTAAAAATGTAAAACTGCAATTAATGAATCACTAATCCAACAAGCTAAAGAGAAGCTGTACCGTAAAGTTATATTGATAAGCTAAGTTATGTAAGTATTACCTAGAGATTGTGTGTGTGTGTGAGTGAGTGAGTGAGAGGGAAGGGGGGGGGGGGGGGGGGGGGGATGGTGAGGGAGATGATCTGCTATTTGTTTGCATTTAGCCAAAGCTTGTACTAAGAAGAACTGATTTTGAAGTTTTAGGTTTCTGTATTGGTATTTTATCCATAATGCCAATAATACATGAGAGCATTACTTGAACTCCAATTTGAATGTGGACAGTGTAAAAATGTTTGAAACATAGGGAAAAGAGTAAGAAAAACATGAAGTAATTAACTAGAATGCTATGTAGAATTTTTTTTTCCCTGTAGTTCCTTTTGTGTAGTAATTTATGTTTCTTTACCAGGTAAAGGAGTATCAGCTTTCTCTATGATTTACTTCTAAATAGCTTTTGATCTTTTACTAAATATCCTTAGCTTGAATTTCCAACTTTGCCAACTTTACTTACAGAGAACTCTTACTCCCACTTCCATCTCCCATAAACTGTTGTGATCTTTATCATTTCCTCCTTTCCTAGCACATGCATCATTTCTCCATTTGTTATAACTATTATGTTTTGAGAAGCCTTTATCTCAACCTCTTGATGTTTTGATATCTATTCAGGCTGGACGAGACTTGAAATACATAAGCTTATCAATGAGCTCGATATTTGTTTTGGCTTCTCTTCTGCTCATGGTATGACATTCAATTTCGCTTCAAAGTATAAACACTTCATGGTGTACTGGCAATTCAAGCTCTTTGTATAAGCCTTGGACTGGCATTGTTCCTGCATTAGACCTTGATAACTCGAATTTAATCTCTTTACTTTTACCCCTTTCCATTTACACAATCCAATGTGAAGTGAAACTTTATCTAAGCAAGGATATGCACGGATGGGATAAAAAGTATTTACACAATCATGTCACTTATAAGTTAATTACATGTAGATTTTTATAATAAGCATTAACTAGTAACATGCTATAGTAGTTTAATCTGCATTGATCGTTAAAAATCTTTGAACTGTAAGTGCATATGACTTAAATCATTTTTGACGGTATCATTGTTTTGACATTTCCACTTATTGTTTCTTTGAACCAGTTGCTGAGCAGTAAAGGACTTGGTTTGTCTGTATGCTGGCTTGCACTTGTTATATTCCAATGGGTAAAATTCCATTACAACATACAAGCTTTTAAACATGCTTTTTCTTTGTAAAATCGACTGATGCCATAATGCTCTTTTTGCATTTCTATTTTGTTTCCAGTCTCGATTTTTCATGGCGCTACGACGGCTCACCTTGTCGGATGGCATACTCTATTCAGAAGAGTCAACACATTATGAGTTACAGAAGTTGAAAGCTGTATAGGATTCTAAGTTTCTTACAACAACAAAAAAAAAAATTACAACAGAGAAAATGGAGATGGGATCCAACTCTTCCAATGGTAATGTATACCACAAATGTGCTATTTATTAAGTGGCAATATTAGCATACTTCTGTCTTTCATTGTTTTTTTGAAACCCGAAATGTGAAATCCAGCAAATTTTCGAAAGAAGTAAATAATGAAGGATAAAGCTTCCATTGAAAAATTAAACCCACAGACCTTGAATGAGCTAGGATATGACACAATTTTGAGAAACAAACGAAAGCATAAAAGATCAATGTATCATCCAAGTTGACAAGAATCGCTAGATGAAAAAATAGGAATTAGCGACGGACGAATTCTGTAGTGAAACAGCAAAATCTGTCGTTAATCCTATTTAGCGACAAATTATTGAAAAAAATTGTGTTAGCTACGAGCAATTTAGCGACGGATTAACGATGAAGTTCGTAGTTAATTTTAGTTTTTAGTTTTTTTTTTTTTTTGGTAGTGAATTGTTCTTCGCACTTCTTCATAAAGACATTTAACATCTTTAATTACTCCTATATGAGTATTATCCTAAAGTTTCCGTCAACGCTTTTCAAATGTCTCACTTAATTAACACTATAGAATAGTAAGGGTAGAGCTGAGAAAAATTAAAAGTAAGAGACAACGACTTATTATTTCTCTAAATGTCAAATACTATAAAGTAAATTCAGTTTGTCAAAATAACTACTCCAATACTTGAGACCACAGGGAGTATATCAAAAACTCAAAGAGACAATTTAAGTTTATAACTTATGCAGGTAGCTGAAAATATTATTGAAGTTTATATTTCCCCAACCACAACTTGCACATAATTAACTTGCCACTCAAGGGACAAGTCAAGAACAAGGTATCCATCACTGACCCTGTCACAACTAATAGAACATAATGGTTCATAATTAAATTTCTCTCACGGGAAATATTTTTGAGGTGGAGCTAAATGCTACTCCATATGTTCCAAATTATATGATTTAGTTTGAATAGAAATTTAAGAAATAAATGAACACTTCAAAAATTTGTGGCTCTAAAACATGTCATAGTAGCTGTGTGGCCTTAGATATTTTTGTGGTTATAAAAGCTTCTCATTAAGGATAAACTGGGAAGTATAAAGTTAATCATTTTCAAATTCAGAGAAATGATTAAAAAGAAAAATATGTCACATGGACTAAAAAGGAGGGAGTGATAAAATTCCATTTTAACTACTCTAAAGTTGTTCGGTGAACAATGGTATCAAACACCATGCAAATAGAAAACATGCATTTGATAAGTTTGCAAGCTTTACCAAAACGTACCAAATTAACATGCAGGATGTAAAACAAGCTCCTAATACATGGCGTACGTAATGAGTTTGTTTCATCGTTTTTCCCAATGATCTTATAATCTTTACTAATACACTATAAAGATGCTAATATGAAATTATAGAAGTAATCTTGTGGGCGTGTTTGTGTCAACTTGGCTCCCCCTGAGCCAGAGATCGGTCAGATATTATGGGAAGTTGCTCCATGCAGTATATATAACTGAAAATACTAGTTAGGAAACTTACGGGTTTCTTCTTTAACGGAAGCGGATCTGCAGCAATCACGACTTCTATCACTGGTCACAACAATCATCACAAAACGGATGAATTTTCTTGATCCACAGTCAAGATATCCTCATAGATGCAAAGTTTTTTTTTTTTTTAAGAAAACCATGCCGTCATATATACTGTGGTGGATTTTCTCCCCCAACACCCCATATAATGATATATTTGTATGTTATAGGTAGAATTTAAGATGAGAACAAGCTAACTAACATTCTTTATGAATGGATCCGACCCAATACCTATATATTTCCAAATTCCAATACCTGATGATGAAAACTGGAATTAACAAATACAGTCAAACCTCTCTATAATAACATTGACATTTAAATAATATTTCACTGTTATCGGTAAAAAAAAATGCATCTGAAGATTCAATCATTTTTGTATGATTTCTCTTGCACCCTTTCCAATGGGTTTCGAAGATCAAAATTCTTTATTGATTAGCCCATAAACTGACCTTGGCAAATCCATGTACTCCATTGGATTATTCCTTCTGACTTAGCATATGTAATTGTCAAAATCCTAAGCTTAATTACACTTTATATATCAAAGGAAAATCTTTTAATGATGGAAATATATATTCATGTAGTAATACTCTTTGTCATAAATTGTTTATTAAAGTATCGAAATATTTGGTCAAACTCTCTAGACCTATTATTGATAATCTTATTGATTCTATATCTATAAAGATGATTAATCAATATATTACCAAAAAAGAAGATCGCTTTTATAGATGGTAATTTTACAAACAGCGTGTTGCTAAAAAGGTGGTTGTTCTTTGTTATAGGTAAAATCTATTATAGAAAGGTAAAGTATAACATAAAAAATCGATTCTGGGAAAAACTTGATTGTTATAGAGATGTTATATAAGAATGTCGTTATAGAGAGGTTGGACGGTATATTGTCTAATGAAAAGTTCAAAATATATGACCATTTAGCAAGTCACGTAAAATGGGAAGTGAATAGTACGGTACTACTGACATATAACCACTGCAATGATTACTTTTCCATGAATCATATGACAAATGGGAATTGGCAAGTATAGGAGATTTGAGTCATGAATGGAAGGTTGCATGTGAAGTTGTGAACCACACTTTGAGAGAAAATTGAGAAAATTTAGTGGGAAGTACCAGCTCACGACTATAAATTATAACCTGCATAATTATGAATTGCTTTGAAGGACCACACGTTAGGAGAAGAAAAAGAGAACCATGTGCAATCAAACTCTAGAAACGGTCAATGATAGAAGCTCACCATATAAATAAAAATCCTTGGATGATTCTTTTATCGATCTGAATTTTGGTGAATAGAGTTATTTGGTATTAATACTGATAAAAGATAGCAAGTATGTAATGAAATAATTGAGGTGCATACGAAATTTATGAGCGGGCGAGTTGGGAGAGCGCAAGTAGGGGCGGATCTACATGTTGTCGAGGGTGTTCACCCGAACACTCTAGACAAATAATTGCAGCGTATATATAGGGTAAATTTTTTGTGTTTATGTGCATATATTAACTTTTGAACACCCTGAATAAATTATATTTAGCTTCGTTTTTTTTTCGAACACCCTGAATGAAAATCCTGGATCCGCCACTGAGCGCAAGGGTCCAAATCTACTTTACCAAAAATTGCGTACAATATAATGTACATATAAAGTCAATTATTTATGTATATATAATAGAGTTGGACTCTATTGACTTCTTCGTTTGTTTAATTCTTTATATTTTGAATTCTCTTTGTAAAAATTCTCACTCCGCAAACTAATCTGAACAGCACTATTATTATAAAAACAAAAAAGAAAGAAAGAGAAAAGCTCAACATATCATTTCTTTGCTTCTACTCCTTCACATAGAGCATTGAGTTTTGAGAAGATTCCCTTCTTTTAAAAATAAAAAAATAAAAATAAAAAAAAGATTCCCTTCCTTTTTTTTTTTTTTATACCTCTTGAGCCGAGGGTCGTCCGAAAACAGCCTTTCTATCTTCCGAGATGGAGGTAAGGTCTGCGTACATTTTACCTTCTCCAGGGCCCACCATTGTGATTTCCATTAAGGTATGTTGTTGTTGTCGTCGTCCCTTCTTTTTTATACCCACTCGACCCCTCAAATTTTTGGGTGTGGTGTAGGTTTGATTTAATCAATGAAGATAAACTATATCCATTATTATTATTTTTTTGTCATTATATATAGACATTTCTTGATATAGAATATTTTATTAATCCATCCTTTTGGGGTCAAGATTTAGTTGAGACTTTCTTTTCTTGAATGCCTTGTCGAGTGATTAACTAAAACTTACGCCACCACCTTTTTATCCCACCTCTTCTTTCATTCTTTTTTTTTGTTGTTTAATGGTCGAGTACTTGGAAGGTGCAAAGATGGTTGTCATTCTTTATTGTGATAGGAAGACAAGGACTTTTTTTCCTTTTCTATAATTTTCTTTGTCACTTAATAATTAATTAGGGCGCTGCAGAAAAGTTTCAATATAATTAGGACGTATGTAATTAGATGTCGTAATTCAATTTTAAGTGGTTCCACCTCTAGAATTATGTTGGTTTTGAGAGTTTACTAATTCATATCTCAAAGTGATATTAATTTTGGTATTATTTCTAAACAATGTAAACCTTTTGTAGAAGAAATTATCTACAATACACATAAGTAAGGAATATTTTCTGTAAAGCCGTTTCAGATGACACTTTTCTAAATGGTGTTTTCGCCGCTTGTTCAATTGGGCACGATTTTGAACTAGTGTAATATCATCATAGGAGGATTAATCATTTTAAATCAGTGAAGTAATAGAGTATAGATGCATTCATTAGTACATTAGCTCGTGTGTTATGACTTGTGACGATGAGTGCAAACTTAGGGTGTGTTTGGTATATATAGAGGAATATTTTGTAAAACGTTTTCTTTAGGAAAATAAGTTCCTTAAAAATGAAAAAATTCACTTCCTTAATGGAAGCAGGGAAAAAAGTTTCATAAGTGGCATATGAAGCTCATTCTCCCCTCCCTACCCCCAACGTCCCCAACCCCGGCCCATCCCTTTACCATCGCACTGTAACACTCCGTAAATCCGGATTAGGAGTGAATGTGTTAATGAGTATTAATGTGATATTTTAGACATGTGAAGTCCTATCGAGATGAGTATGGCTGGAAATAGTTGTTTTGAAATCAAGACTGATAATGAGGTGCATAAGATTCGATAGAATCGACTAAGTTTGCGATAGGTCTGTCTTCCAGTCTAATTTCCTGAAAATTCGTTGGGAATTTGAGAATACTTAAAACACCGAAAGTTTGTAGCCCTTTGAAATACCTTTCTAACGATATATAGTGGAGCCCAAACGGAGCTCTGTACAAAGAGTTATGCCCCTTTTTCACGGAAGGAAGTGCTCTCTCTCTCTCTCTCTCTCTCTCTCTCTCTCTCTCTCTCTCTCTCTCTCTCTCTGACCTCTCTCTTTTGTCTTGTGCGGCACCCTTGAGATGCAAAGGTGGCGCGGGAGTCGTAAATTTCCAGGTTAGGTATTTTATTATTTATTTAAGATCGGGATTTATTTCCCGAACTTCCCCAAACACAAAAAACGACCTAGAAAGAGATAGAACTCGTCCCAAGCCTCAAGAACACTTCAAGGTAAGTTTTAATGATGATTCTAAGTTGATTTCAATTCCCAATACCTTATTAACACGATTAAACCCTTCAAATCCATAGATAATCAATTGAGACCTCGTTTTAGAGGAAATAACCCTAGAATCCGAATTCAAAGGAATCAAACGCCAAAAAGGTAATACCTTTATCCTTTAATCGATTATAGTTTTGTAGAGATGATTATATACTCTAAGTTCATGAGATATGAGTTGTTGGGTTTGCTAGAAAAGCATGAACAATTATAGGTTTGGGTTGTTAGTTGTTGATTGTTAGATAAGGGTGTTGTTTACCTATTGGGTGATGAAGGATGATGTTAATAGTACCTATATGAGAAAGCATAATCATCCAAAAGCAAGAGGATAGGTTGTGGGATAAAGAAACACCATTAATGAACGTTGTGGAGCTTTATGCCCACAAGGTGTTTGATAAAATGTCTAGGTGACCAAATCATGAGTATTATTACTAATATTGATTCCCTTTGACGTACATTGCTGTAGATTAAAGCCAAAAGGGGTGACAAACGTTGTATTACGCTTAAAGGCCGGAATTGAGGTATATAAGGCTAACTCTCTACGTGTGGGAATGTTAATGATTCTCCCCACGCCACGTTCTTTTATGACTATTATGAATTGCCTCAGAAATAGAGTTAAGCCTTGGTTTCATGGAAAGCTTCAGAACTTCTATTCTCTAAACGATATAATTTCGTAATTCATTCATGATTGCCATTCCGAATGTCGTGAACTCAATATGTAATCAGTATAGACTCGTGTTTGATATCCCATAAGTCTTAGTCATGAACACTCAGTATGCTTATGAACAGTTAATGCTTTAAACTCTATAATCATTTCATGAATACATGTCTCAGCATAGTAATGTTTAGTATTTCAATGTTATGCATTACAATATGATTCCCAGTTCCTTAATATAAATTCTTGAACGTAGAACACTTGTATTTGGGCCCGAGGGTCGCAACTTTATGTTTATGTATACTTGGCGAGGTCATAGCTGGATGCAGTTACTTGGGCCGAGGCCACCGATTGTGCACTTATTCTTGGCCGAGGCCATAGAATATAAAATCAGTTTAAAATAGGTGATTTCATATTTAGAACAAGGAGTACTTATTTCTATTCTTCTCTTGTTCAGTTCAGCTATCAGTGTGTTTCAGTTTCAGTTTCAGCATGTTCATGTTGATTGGTTTGGATTGCCCTTTCCCCAAGCACCACACAGCTGTTATATCTTTAAGTTGGTTTTACATACAAGTATAATTCAGATGTACTTACTTCCCTTTTTCCGGGGCCTGCAATTCACGATGCAGGTACTGATTTATAGAACGACGGATCTGCTCGCTAGGATTCTCGTATCAGCTGCTTGGTGAGCCCAGTTTCCTTCGGGGTGTTATCTATCTTTCAGTTATTTATATCAGACAGTCAGGTATGCCGGGGGCCTTGTCCCGGCAATATTCTATGTAGGCTTTAGAGACTAGAGTTACAGTCAGTCAGTATTGTAATACCTTATACCTTTAAACTAAGCCACGTCTATGACTCAGGGATCCCCGCAGCCAAAAGGGGGAGTTTAAGTCGAAAAACCAGACTCAGTTCTACAGGTGGCATTCAACGGCCCATCAAAATGCACCGTCCCTCGGAGCCTCATTTTGCAAACTCTCTGGACTTTCTCAGACTACTGATAGTACAGTCGAATCGACGGACCATCATGATGCACCGTCAAAAATCAGTCTCGGACTATCAAAGTAACTCGACGGACCATCAAGTGCACTGTCAATCCTTCCCGACAACAAACATTATAAATACAACTCTTCATTCTAGAAAATCAGTTTTCACAATTCAAAAGCCCTAGCACGAAGGTTTTCTTCTTTCATCAATCCAAAACATCAAGGTAAGCCATTCCAAGCCTTCCAAGTCAATTCTAACATGTATTCATGTAATCTAACAAAAGTTCATTATTCCTAACCTAGGCCCATCTCAAGGTTCAAAGTTCAAGCTTGTGGAATTCTATTACAAGTGTTGGAGAGTTTACTTGTATGTAGGGTTGCTATTTACATATGGGAAGATCATTGTTCCTCCCCACGCCACGTTCTTCCATGATTATATGAAAGTTTACCAAAACTAGGATCCTAAACATGTTCATGATAACCCTAGGTATATGTACCATGATTCACTATGTTTGTATGATTAATTCATTATAGTGTTCTTAATATTCCATTATGGTTATTGAAAATCTGTTCGTAATCCATGAAAAACCCATACTTTGCATTCTATGGGTTCTAAAATGCAAGATATGAACTTTTACGTATATTTTCATGAAATTCTACATGCATCCATGTTTTATACAAGTTATACTATGTATTTATATCCATGCTATACTATACTCATGAAATCATGTTTGCAAGCCATGTTTATGAATCAAGTTTACAAGTCATGATTACAAGCCATGTTATACAGACCATTGGCCCAGATGCGAACCATATCCATGATTCATGTTTTGGGAGTAGCATAGGTTTAACGAGAAGGCTCAGATAGCCTGAAACTTCGTATGCCAACGTAGGGAAGAGTCGATCCGCCCAAATTAGGACGATACCTTCAGACAATTGAATTGGATCCATTTTCATGTCATGCTTATGTCTCAGACCCTAGCAAGGTATGGGGATGCTCTGCTATTCGGGCCAGGTACCAGACTCCACGTACCCACGTGGTGATTCCATATTATCGGTTATACTACGGCTCTCCCACCAGATATATATATATATATATATATACATGAAATGTTTTACTCACGTTATACATTTACTCATGTTAGATAATGCTCATGTTCATGTTCAGCTTACAGTTTCAGTTTTCGGTCTCAGTTCTAGTATTTTCGTGTGCCATGTTTATTTCATTCGGTTGCTTTACATACCAGTACAATTCAAGTGTATTGACGTCCCCTTTATTTGCCTGGGGGCCTGCATTTCATGATACAGATTTACAGGATGACGGATCAGCATGTTAGGACTCAGCATGTATCAGCTTTTGGTGAGCCCCATTCTATTTGGGGTTTTAGCTTTACTTATGTTTATTTCAATCATGTAGTTAAGGTATGCCGGGGGCTTTGTCCCGATAAACAGTTTAGTAGTCAGATTCATATCAGAGGTTTCATAGACTAGTCAGTTATGTTATGTCAGATATTCAGAGTCGTCTAGCCATTTTGGCTCATTATTATTATGTTTATTCATACTATTCTGCATTATGATATTATGATATTTTCAGACTTATGATTTATGGTCCCATGCTTTATTTAAATTATGCATGTTCATAGTTTATTTCGCATCAGTTCATGCCCATGTTGAGTCAGTAAGCCAGGTAGTTCGCTCGATCACATGCAATCAGGCATCAAGTGTCGTATTACGCCCAGGCCATGGTTCGGGCCTTGACAAAGATTGGTATCAGAGCCTAGGTTTAAGTGTCTTAGGGAGTCTATGAAATCGTTCGAGTGGGATCCCTTTTACATGTGTGTGGCGCCTACTCATATAAAAAGTTATCCACCAATACATCTAGGATTGTCTCACTTGTTTCATACTCTAGTTCGTGCAGTTAGAGCTATGCTTTCAAGAATTCTTCTAACTCGTGCGTATTACATATTTCAGACAATACTTGCAAAAAAAAAAAGTACACCAAGAGGACTATAGCTACCAGTCAAAGAGCTACCGCTAACGTTACTCCAGAAGTAGAGCCTCAAACTCAAAGGGTTGCATCAGATACTGAAACCCCAGATACAGAGAGGCCTGCGGAGGTCAGTCCCACCACTACTCCACAACCCAATGCTTCAGACGTAGACGTCAGGGGAGCTATCCAGCTGCTCACCTAGATTGTTGCTAATTAAGCCCAACGCCTAGAAAGGGTTCCTAGCGCTAGTGCTAGTGGTGGATTGGACAGTTCAAGGACTAAGGAATTCTTGAACCTAAAGCCTCCAGTGTTCACAGGGTCTAAAGGAGGAAGATCCGTAGAACTTCATTGATGGACTTCAGAAAGTGTTTCGGGTTATGCATGCTACCGACACAAAGGCAGTAGAGTTGGGACCTTATCCATTGCAGGATGTTGCCCATATTTGGTATGAGACGTGGGAGCAGTCCCGCGGGGAAGATACATCTCCGGCAACTTGGGACGAGTTTTTAGATGCTTTCATAGACCACTTCCAGCCAATTGAGGTCAGAGAGGCGAAGGCTTACGAATTTGAGAGACTCATGCAAAATGGTATGAGTGTGAATGAATATTATCTCAAGTTTGTTTCCTTAGCTAGGTATGCTCATTATATCCTACCTGATATGAGAGCCATAGTTAGGCATTTTATGTTGAGTCTTATACCAGATTTGCATGGTGTCGCTAATATTGCCGCTCAGACTGACAAGATGACCATCACTAAGATAGTTACTTTTGTGCAAGGTAATGAGGAAAGACTAAAGGAAGAGGAAGCTCTTCAGAAAGAGAAGGACAAGAAATTCAATAAAAGAGCTAAGTCTGCAGATAACTTCAGTCATGGGGGAGGTGGAGGCAGGAAATTCTTCAAGAACAGATCATCAGGACCTACTCCATTTGCAGCGCCGTCCCAGCCCCAAAGTTCAGGAATGATCAGAAGAGACAGAATTCCAGGCCGACTTACTCCTATTCTCAGGCTAGTGTGAGTCAGAAGACTTATGACATTCTGGTTTGCAGCAAGTGTGGTAAGAGACACCCAAGGGTGTGTCGCATGGGTAGGGGTGTACAAAGTAAACCGACAAACCGCACCAAACTGATAAACGGAGTCAAACCGAGAAAAAAACCAGACTAGTGGTTTGGTGTTGAGAAAAAAAAAACCGATCATAATTGGTTTGGTTTGGTTTTAACTAAAAAAAGTCAAACCGAACCAAACCAACCCGACATTACATGTATTCAATTTTTAAAATATTTTATACATAAAAATATTTATTTGTAATGGAATTTATAGATATTTCTTTTATTTTTTCGTAGTTTTTTTTTTTTTTTATCTATTATCATATTATTCAAGATTGAACTTAGAATTTTGAATGTCAATAAGTTTTATATCCTATGGATATTTGTAACTCAAATAAAATTCAAACCAAAACCAAACTCTCAACACTAACGCTAACAAAAGAAATTCAATTTACCACTAGGAATGACAATAATGTTGGATATCTATTCTTTAGTTTTGCATAATTAGTTTAGAGAGTGAAAATACATAACTTAAGTTTTTTTTTTTTTTTCATATAACTAATACTTATTAGGCTTGTGCTTATTTTAGCATGACTTAGTATTTTTAGATTATGGTCATTTTCTTTATGGCTTGTCAATTAGCAATATTTATTTTAACCGATTTTATTAGTTTTTGTTGAATATTTTAATACAATGTTATCACTCTTCTCACATTTTGTGTTATTTTTTTAAGAAACACCTTAATTATATAGTTGTATCATACTAGGACAGAAATATTTGAAGTAAAGGTTATATGTATTGTATCAAGACTATTCCGGAAAAAAAAATCCGAAAAATCTGAGAAAACCAAATAACCCGAGATTGAAAAATCCGAATTTTATTGGTTGGTTTGGTGTATAAATTTAAAAAGCTTAGAGCAATTGGTTTGGTTTGGTGTTTAAAAAATCCGAACCAACCCGGTCCATGTACACCCCTACGCATGGGTATGGATATTTGCTATGGGTGTGGCCAGCAGGGCCATTTTCATAGGGACTGTCCCTCAGCGAGATAGGGTACCGGAGGTAATGAGACCCAGTCCATAAATTCAGCAGCACCTCAAAATTCTCGAGCCCAGTAAGGTCATAGTGCAGCTAAGTCTGGAAATGCAGGCGGAGGTCAAAACAGTTTGTATGCTTTATCAGGTCATCAGGATACAGAGGCACGTGCAGATGTTGTCACAGGTATACTAACAGTTTTCACTACTCTCGTCTATGCCCTTATTGACCCAGGATCCACCTTATCTTATGTAAACCCATTTGTTGCTAAGAAATTTGGGATTGAACTAGAAAAGTTGCATGAACCCTTTGAGGTGTCTACCCTAGTTGGGGAATCAGTTATAGCTAGATGTATTTATAGGGGTTGTCCAGTTTTAGTCTATCACCGCAGAACCATAGCCGACTTAGCAGAGTTGGAGATGGTAGGCTTTGATGTAATCATGAGTATGGGTTGGTTATCTTCATGTTATGCCACCGTAGGTTGTAGAACCAAGATAGTGAGATTTGAGTTTTCTAATGAATCAGTTATAGAGTGGAAGGGCAATTCAGTAGTACCCAGGGGTAGGTTTATTTCCTACCTAACACCCAGAAAGATGATTTCCAAAAGGTATATTTATCACTTAGTTCAAGTTAGGGATATAGATGCCTAGACTCCAGCCCTTTAGTTCGTACCAATCGTTAATGAGTTTCCAGAGGTCTTCCCAGAAGATCTTCCCGGAGTTTCTCCTGACAGGGAGATTGACTTTGGAATTGATCTGCTTCCTGATACTCAAGCAATATCTATTCTGCCATATATAAGGGCTCTAGCAGAGTTAAAAGAGTTAAAAGCCCAGTTGAAAGATAAGAGATTTATTAGGCCAAGTGTCTCACCTTGGGGCGCGCCAGTCTTATTTGTTCGAAAGAAAGATGGTTCCTTACGCATGTGCATTGATTACTGTCAGTTGAACAAGGTCACTATTAAGAACAGATACCCTCTTCCCAGAATAGATGATTTGTTTGACTAATTTTAGAGTGCCTAGTGCTATTCCAAAATTGACCTCAGATCAGGATACCATCAGTTAAAAGTTAAGGAAGTTGATATTCCGAAGACCGCTTTCAGAACCCTTTATGATCATTTCGAATTTCTTTTCATGTCGTTTGGGTTGACAAATACACCAGCTGCTTTCATGGATCTTATGAACAGGGTCTTCAAGCCATATCTCAATCTCTTCGTCATTGTTTTCATTGATAATATTTTGGTATATTCTCGTAGTGAGACTGAACACGCAGAATATCTCAGAATAATGTTGCAGACACTTCAGGATCGTGAGCTTTATCCTAAATTCTCAAAGTATGAATTTTGGCTCAAGTCAGTGGCGTTTCTAAGCCACGAAATTTCAGGTGAAGGTGTGGAGGTTGATTCTCAGAAAATTAATGCCGTAAAGAATTGGCCCAGACCCACTTCAGTTTCTGATATAAGAAGTTTCTTGGGTATGGCGGGTTATTATAGACGCTTTGTGGAGGGGTTTTCCTCTATTTCAGCTCCGTTGACTAAGTTGACTCAGAAAAAGATTAAGTTTCAGTGGTCAGATGCATGCGAGCAAAGATTTGAAGAGTTGAAGAAGAGGTTGATTTCTACTCCAGTTCTGACGTTGCCAGAGGGAACCGAAGGGTTCGTGGTTTCTTTATGATGCTTTAGGAATTGGTCTTGGATGTGTCTTAGTGCAGCATAGTAAGGTTGTAGCTTATGCATCTCGTCAGCTTAAGACTCATGAAAAGAATTATCCGACTCAAGACTTAGAGTTGGCAGCCGTGGTTTTTGCACTTAAGATATAACGTCATTATTTATATGGAGCGCATGCTAATACTTTCACCAATCATAAAAGCCTGTTGTATATCTTCAAGCAAAGGGAGCTGAATCTTAGGCAGAGAAGATGGCTTGAATTGCTTAAGGACTATGATCTCGATATTCTCTATCATCCAAGGAAAGCAAATGTGGTAGTCGATGCTCTTAGTCGGTGTTCCATGGGAAGTTTAACTCACGTGAAGGCAGATAAAAGAACTATGACCAATGAAGTTCACCGTTTAGCTAATCTAGGAGTTTGACTCTTAGACTCCGAGGATGGTAGTGTTGTTGTTCAGAACAGAGCTCATTCCTCTTTAGCGGTAGAAGTTAAAGAAAAGCAGTTTAGTGATCCCTACTTGTTACAACTGAAAGAGAGGATTCACAAGCGTAAAACAACGGCTTTTGAACAAGGGGGAGATGATGGTACCTTAAGGTACCGAGGCAGATTATGTGTTCCATATGTAGATAGGCTCAGAGAGCAAATCATGTCAGAAGCTCACAACTCGAGGTATTCCATTCACCCAGGTTCCACTAAGATGTATCATCATCTTAAAGAGATTTATTAGTCAAATGATATGGAGAAAAATGTAGCAGATTTTGTGGCTAAATATCCGAATTGTCAGCAAGTGAAAGCCGAACACCAGAGGCCTGGTGGTTTGGCCCAGAATATTGGTATTTCTGTTTAGAAATAGGAGATGATAAACATGGACTTCATAACAGGTCTACCTCGCTCATCCCACAGACATGACTCGATTTGGGTGATTGTGGACCGACTTACTAAGTCAGCACACTTTTTTGCCAGTTAAGACCACCGATTCAGTAGAAGATTATACCAAGTTGTATATTCCTGAGATTGTCAGATTGCATGGGACCCCAGTGTCTATTATTTCAGATCGTGGTGCTCAGTTCACAGCGAACTTCTGGAAATCCTTTCAGAAGGAATTGGGTGCCAAGGTGAACCTCAACACAGCTTTCCACCCTCAAACAGACGGCCAGGCGGAGCGTACCGTTCAGACTCTTGAGGACATGTTGAGAGCATGCGTCCTAGATTTTAAAGGTAATTGGGATAATCACTTGCCTCTCATTGAATTTGCTTATAATAACAGTTATCATGCTTGTATCAAGATGGCACCGTTTAAAGCTTTGTATGGGCGAAGGTGTAGATCACCTATTGGTTGGTTTGAAGTTAGTGAAGAAGAATTGCTAGGACCAGATTTGGTCTACCAGGCTATGGAGAAAGTCAAGTTAATTCAGAAGCATTTGAAAAATGGCTCAAAGTCGCCAGAAGTCCTATTCAGATATGAGGAGAAGGGATTTAGAGTTTCAAGTTGATGATTAGGTGTTTCTAAAGGTCTCACCTATGAAAGATGTGATGAGATTCGGTAAGAAAGGGAAACTTAGTCCCAGATATATTGGACCTTACGAAATCTTACGAAGGGTTGGTCAAGTGGCTTATGAACTTGAGTTGCCACGAGAGTTGGCTGCTGTTCATCCAGAATTCCATGTGTCTATATTGAGGAAGTGTGAGGGAGACCCATCGCTGGTTGTTCCTGCTGATATGATAACGGTTAAGGATGGTTTGACTTATGAAGAGATCCTCGTAGCTATCCTTGATCGTCAGGTTCACAAGTTGAGAACTAAAGAGGTTGCCTCAGTAAAGGTTTTATGGAGGAGTCAGAAAGTCGGAGAGGCTACATGGAAAGCCGAAGAGGACATAAACTCCAGATATCCCCATTTGTTCGAAGAGCAAAAAGAGAACGCTCAAGGTAACCCTTCTATAATCCATGCCATGTCTCATGTTTCACGCTCATGTCATGTATCTAGTGCCCATGTTCTATGTCTCAGTATTTATGTTTCCATGTAACCATGTCATGTTAATTCAGTCTTCATGTTTCATGTCATGTTTCCTTGACGTTCATGTATTTAAGCCTGTCCAGTCCTAATCTTAACCATGACCTATCATTCGAAGACGAATGATCCTAAGAGGGAGATATTTTAACACCTCATACCTTTACACTAAGCCGCGTCTATGACTTAGGGATCCCGGCAGCCAAAAGAGGGAGTTTAAGTCAAAAAATCAGACTCAGTTCTACAGGTGGCATTCGACGGCCAATGCACCGTCCCTAGGAGTCTCGTTTTGTAAACTCTCTGGACTTTCTCAGACTACTGGCAGTACGGTCGAATCAACGGACCGTCGACACGTCGACGAACCGTCAATGATGCACCATCAAAAATCAGACTCGGACCGTTAAAGCAACCCGACGGACCATCAAGTGCACCATCAATCCTCCCCGACAGCAAGCAGTATAAATATGACACTTCATTCTAGAAAATCAGTTTTCACAATTCTCAAGCCCTAGCACGAAGGTTTTTTTCTCCCATCATTCCAAAACATCAAGGTAGGCCATTCTAAGCCTTCCAAGTCAATTCTAACATGTATTCATGTAATCTAACAAGGGTTCATCATTCCTAACCTGGGGTTTTCAAGAAAACCCATCTCAAAGTTCAAAGTTCAAGCTTGTGGAATTCTATTACAAATGTTGGAGCGTTTAGAGGTATGTAGGGTTCCAATCTACGTGTGGGAACATCATTGTTCCTCCTCACGCCACGTTCTTTCATGATTATACGAAAGTTTACCAAACCTAGGGTGCTAAACATGTTCATGATAACCCTAGGTATATGTACCATGATTCACTGTGTTTGTATGATTAATTCGTTATTGTATTCTTAATATTCCATTCTGGTTATTGAGAAACTGTTTGTAATCCATGAAAAACCCATACTTTGCATTCTATGGGTTCTAAAATGCTTGATATGAACTTTTACGTATATTTTCATGAAATTCTACATGCATCCATGTTTATACAAGTTATCCTCTACATGCATCCATGTTTATACAAGTTATACTATGTACTTATATCCATGCTATACTATACTCATGAAATCATGTTTGCAAGCCATGTTTATGAATCAAGTCTACGAGTCATGATTACAAGCCATGTTATACAGACCATTGGCCCAGATGCCAACCATAACCATGATTCATGTTTTGGGAGTAGCATAGGTTTACCGAGAAGGCTTAGATAGAATGAAAATACGTATACCAACGTAGGGAAGGGTCGATCCACCCAGATTAGGACGACACCTTCAGACAGTTGAATTGGATCCATTTTCATGTCATGCTTATGTCTCATAGCTGGCAAGGTGTGGGGCTTCTCTGCTGGTCGAGCTAGGTACCAGACTCCACGTACCCTTGTGGTGATTCCATATATATATGAAACGTTTTACTCACGTTATACATTTACTCATGTCAGATGATGCTCATGTTCATGTTCAGCTTACAGTTTTAGTTTCAGTTTCAGTTCTATTATTTCATGTGCCATGTTTATTTCATTTAGTTGCTTTACATTCCAGTACAATTCAAGTGTACTGACGTCCCCTTTATTTGCCTGGGGGCCTGTATTTCACGATGCAGATTTACAGGACGACAGATCAGCACGTTAGGACTCAGCACGTATCAGCTTTTGGTGAGCCCCATTCTATTCGGGGTTTTAGCTTTACTTATGTTTATTTCAGTCATGCAGTTAAGGTATGCTGGGGGTTTTGTCCCGTAAAACGGCTTAGTAGTCGATTCATGTCGAGGTTTCATAGACTAGTCGGTTATGTTATGTCAGATATTTAGAGTCGTCTAGCCATTTTGGCTCATTATTATTATGTTTATTCAGACTATTCTGCAGTATGATACTATGATATTTTCAGACTTATGAATTATGGTCCCACGCTTTACTTAAATTATGCATGTTCATAGTTTATTTCGTATCAGTTCATGCCCATGTTGAGTCAGCAAGCCATGTAGTTTACTCGGTCACATGCAGTCAGGCATCGAGTGTCGTGCTACTCCCAGGCCATGGTTCGGGGAGTGACAAGTATTTAGCAGGCTTGATCCCCACCAGGCTATCCCACCACATGGTGTTTTTCTAGATTCCACATGAATGCTCATAGGATAATAATTTTTTACTTACTTACCAAACACTAGAAAATAAATAAGAAATTTACTTATTTTCTAGAAACACATTTTCTAGAAAAATATTTTCCTTCATACAAAACGCACCCTTAGGATAAAAAAAATCTTTTCTTGTTTTAGATTTTTAGGTTCTCCAAAAACTATGCAGTCGATATACAAATAGTATACTCCCTGCGTCTCAAATTATTTGTTGTTTTTTTGTTTTACACGCTCCTTAAGAAATATTAATTCGGAAGAATATTTGACTAAACTTTACCCTTATTTATGTTTAATAATATTTCTTCATTAAATGTTTACTCTGTTTATGTGTCATCTACATTAATGATAAAATTCTACTAAAGATAAAATGAAAAAAAAAATTGTGCCTTGAACTTCTAAAATAATAAATAATTTGAGAAACAATTTTAATAACCATGACAGATAATTTGAGACGGAGGAAGTAACACTTATCTCTACCAAACTATTTCAGGAAATATTCTGCCAACTACTATACCACATGCTCGGAATCAGTACATCATCTTAATTCTTAGGCAGCAGCAATGCCCCGCACATGATGATCATGTCACCAGTACCCACTACTCACCCCTAAATTATTGGTGCAACTTAGCCACGTGCTTTCTTTGATTTACTGTTCATCTATTCAGGTTAGTGACAAAATGCTGATTAGAATTTGAATACTATGAGTTTAAATTTGAGATTCCAACATGGTACATGATTAAGTGGTTAATTTATCTACCGCATTGACATTTGAGATGACACAAAAGTTTTTTCAAATTTGAGGTCAAAGTGTCTTATAAGAACATTTTATCATGTGTTCAGGTGCTTAATTAGAACAAGTCACAGTTCGAGCGTCTAAATGAAATTTGCTGGCAAGTTTGAAGGGTCATCGATGATATTCCTAAATCTATCGATTGTACTTGTTTAGTGTTTTTTTAATTTAATAATATATACATGAGTAAAAGTTAATGAGTTCTAATGAAATCAGAAGATGAATGCTAGCTAAATATATCCACCCCAGACTAAGGACCAGTGAGAATAAAGTATAATTAACTAGTAGAGTACTTTGTTCTGTTTAGATGATCAAATGATGTTAGAAGTTTGGGTGTTTTAAGCGTAGATGCAATTTTTTGTTGGAAGTAAGATTTTTAATAGCATAATTACCATGGGAAAAAAGACAGGTCCAGCTTGGAAACCACTGAATTCGAACTTATAATACTCTATCCTATAGGAATTCAAGACAAAAGTGAGTAGTAATTACTTTCAACTATATCAATCATTTCTTTTTAAAGAGTTCAATTCTCAAGAAATATCTAATAAATAGAGATTATAACTTAATAAATTATATCTTATATTTATTATTTTCTTAGTGAACGTGAAAAGAGCTAAAGTAACACTTATTTTGGGATAGATGGGGTATTACTTAAGACATATAATATAAGCCACCCGTGTCTCATATATAGGAACAAAATTTAGATGAGTTTGTAGTCATAATTTGTAGTCATAAACATGTGTTAGTGTAGAATTTCTATACTATTATATCACTTTTACCTCTTGCAATTGGCAATTTATAATTATTTTATTTTCAAAATTACAAATTGATTTTTTATGAAAGTATACCTATAAATATTCTTTGGTGATGCCCCTATAAATATTCTTTGGTGGGCCTCTATATAGTGTAAAGAAAATCTGTGAGTCAATTTATTGCTTGAATAGTCACTCAACTATTAAAAATTATGTACTATAAGTCTTTTTTCGTTATTTTGTCGTATAAAAAGTCACTTTTCTGTAGTCATTTTACACCAAAATTATTTTGGCTGATTTTGTGAAACTGCTAACACGCAACTCTTGATTTGACATTATATCAATTTTATTAATCCCAACAACTAAAAATGAAACTTGGTGAATATGATTTTGCCATATTATACGCCATCATTTTCATAAACCCTTAAAGAGTACTGCATCAGAGTTGTAGGGCTTGGAGCGTGTCGTTTTTATTTTTTGGTGTTATCTAGGTTTATAGAAAATTCACAAAATGGACCTGAATAATTTTTGGTGTGAAATGACTATCAAAAAGGAAACCTTTTTGTGGCAAAATAATAAACATTGACTTACTAGATAATTTTCAATAGTTAAGTGATCATTTAAGCCATGAAATTAAATTTCTTTGCACATGGTTACTAAGATTTTTAATGATCCATGGTTACCCACCGGACAATCGATGTTTATTCGCAGTATCCCCGATGAGGACTTGTTGGACTTGCGTGTGGCAGATATTATTGACTGGGACACAAGAACTTGGAATACTCACATGTTAGAGACACTCTTCTCCACTGATTCTATAGACTGCATTAAGCGAATTCCGCTAGGATTTACACTACGGGATGATCCATGGATGTGGAAACATGATAGGCAAGGATGCTACACCGTCAAGAGTGGTTATTCAGTCTTTGCATAATGTTACTGCACCAATCCCAAATGGTCAATTTTGGCGAAAACTCTGGAAATTGAAGATGCCTTCTAAGGTGTTGAATTTTGTTTGGAGAGCTTCGAATGGTGTCCGTCCAACTGGCAATAATTTAATGAGTAAGAAAATTCTTCAATCCGGCTTATTTCCTATATGCCTCCAACGGACAGAAACAATATTGCACTGCCTAGTCGAGTGCAACGCGGCGAAACAGGTATGGCTTAAATCATCTTTGGGTTGGCGGCAATTTAGTCCATCGCTTTTGGATTGGCTTAATTCGCTGATGGAAATTGTGACTCTCGATCAATTACATGAAGCCATTATGATTTTTGGGAACTTTGGAATGCTAGAAATAGTCTTATGTGCCAGGAAAAATCTCTGCAACCTGAAGTTGTTATCCAAAAGGCAGCCCGATTTTGGCAGGATTAGACTAAGGCAAGAACGACAACTTCCAATCGTATAGAGACGAGAACTGACTTTGCAACTAAATGGTTTCCTCCTGATGAGAATATTCCTAAATGCAACATTGATGCTTCTTTTGATCTTGCTTTAGGAGTAGCAAGAGTCGGTATGTGTTAAACCTCGTAAATTTTCGCGTTATTTGTGTCGTAAGTAAACTAACGTAAGTCCGGAGAGGCCATGGAACCCCTATAAGGTTAAGAAATACTTTTAACAAGTGTTAAGCATGTATCTAAAGGGTTCGGGATCAAGCGAATCGAAGAAATTAAGTTCGTCGAAACTCGGGGAAAATTAGGCAGAATTCTGGACAGGATTTTGGCCCAAATTTCGGGAGGTATATCTTCTAGTGTATAAGAAATTATGGAATGCATAACCTATCTAAATCCATGTTCAGAGACTCTTCTTTCCAATGCTACTGACAAATTGCAAATCAGAGAAGTAGGATGCCATGTACGGCCCATACATAAATGTATGGTTTCATGTACCGCCCGTACATGAAAACGTACTTTGAGGCTGCCAAAAATTTATTAGACTTATATATTGGCCTTAGCTCATTGGGGACCTCATTTTTCACTCTCCCACAGATTAGAAACACCCCAAATGCTCTCCTAAGGGTTTTCGTACTAACCCTAAGTAATAGCAAGAGATAAAGTGTGGTCTAGGTGCCGAAAGTCCCGTGGTGGTTGCTAGTTACCTTCCTTGTGTGTTGTGGCTGTGTTGGAGAAGACTTCAAGGTGAAGTAATCTCAAGTTTGAACTGTCCTAAGTATTTTGAGGTAAGTTTGTGCTTCTATTTCCCTTATCAAATCTTTTAGAGGTTGTAATCTTGTCATAGAGGCTAGAACTTGTTGGTTTTGAAAGAGTTGTTATGTTGTTGATGTTGTGCCTTGTTGGGGCTGTGATAAAGGTTTTACTCTTGGTATTTATGGTTAATTATTGTTAAGGAATGCTTAATGAGGTTGTTAAAATGGTTATCTTGTGTTTTGAAGAATTATAGAAGTTGGAATCTGTTGATTAGTAACTTTAAATCGAGCTTGTCGCTCGTTAGATTGTTGTTGTAGGGTTGTTGGTTGTATTGTTGTATTGTTCTACCTATTGTGGGCTTGAGGAAGAGATAAGAACAGGGGAAATGTTGTCCGTTTTGTTAGAGGACAGGTTACTTTCGTATACGATCATAAGAGTCGTTTGTATAGTTAACGATAGTGTCATTCTTGTTATCGTATAAGTCATAAAGTGGATACGAGTTAAGCTCTTGAACCATGGGTTAAGACCAGGTATGTTAAGGCTAATCTTTCCTTCTCTTGGCATGTTTTAAGTTGAAACGGATTTTGAACGAACGTTATTTCAAAGTGACTTCACTCTTAGTAAGCAAGGGCATCCAAGTCATGCATTTCCTATCGATGTTGTTCAAGTATGTTATGTATAGGATTCTAAGTCTTGTTGAATTTCATGGTAATGATTCTAGTATTCATAATGTAATCGGAGGTGCAACGACCTTACGTCACTCCGGAAAAAGTTCTAAAGACCCTAAAGGGGTTCCCTAATCCTTATGTACTTTCGTAAGAGTAAGACATGATGTTATACACACACACAAATATATATTATATATATATATATATATATAGAGAGAGAGAGAGAGAGAGAGAGAGTACCTATACAAGCTTGACTATTACATCTTCATTTACCATCGCGCTACGGCTGATTCGACAGTTATGTTATACGCATTTACCACCGAGCTACGGCCTGTCGAGCAGTCATGTATTTACCACCGAGCCACGGTCGGTTGGGCAGTTATGCATTTACCACCGTGCTACGATCGGTTGGGCAGTTATCATTGATCAGTTGGGCAGTTAACGTCACGATAATGATGTAGTCAGAGCTAGGGCATTGTAGATATATGTATACGAGATTGTACTTACTATACACGTTATGGCCCTCAGCGGCAAGTCAGAGATTACAGGTTGATTCTTATCCCTCTCATTGATATTTTCTTATTGTTATGTTATGTTTCATTTCTGCCTTACATACTTGGTACATTCTTCGTACTGACGTCCCTCTGCTTGGGGCGCTGTGTTTCATGTCACGCAGGTGTAGATAGACTAGGCGAGGACCATCCACTGTAGGCTGCCTCCAGATATCAAACTTTGGTTGGTGAGCTCCATTTCCTCCAGGAGTATTGCCGAGTCAGGGTTATATATATGTCTTTTTCTTATGGGTATGTCAGGGGCCTCGTCCCGATTTATGTTCGGTGACCATGTTTCTTTTAGATGCTTGAAGACAGTGTCTTGTGTACAGTTTTAGTAGTATCATGTCAGTTTGGTATGATGGCCTTGTCGGCATATATATATATACTTATGTATATCTTTTGGATTGCGTTTATAAGTTAAGCTTTTATGTTCTCATTTTGCGGGCGAACATTAGTATGGCCATATCGGCCCACGACGAGCCTTATGGTAAGGGAAGCATTAATGTATGTTGGCGCTCGGTTGAGTAGGTCACCGGGTGTCAGTCATGGCCCTACGGTTTAGGTCGTGACAGTATGCTAGTCCGGAATTCTCATGGAAACTTCATAAGAGGTCGCTCTAGTCGGTTAGATAGCCACATGACTCACTCGTGGCCGAGGCTTTGGGTGTTCGAGAAACACTAAGCTGGCTAAAGAATCACTTTACATCAACACCTATTATTGTGGAAGTTGATAGCCTTTTGTTTAAACAAGTGTTGGAGAAATCTTGCAGCAACTTTTATTTTGATGTTATTATTCATGATTGTAAAACACTCATTTGTGACTTTACTTCTATTTCTTTGTCTTTTGTCAAAAGATCAGCGAACTAGTGTGCCCATCTGTTAGCTCGGGCTTCGGTTCCCATGTCTGATGCTATGGAGTGGATACTAGATCCCCCATCTTTGATTCATGATGTACTCAACTTTAATTTGATTAATTGATCAGATTTTTTTTTTATTTTTTAAATACACTTTTTTTTTTTTTTTTTTTTTTAACTTAAACTCAATCTAAATATGTAGTTTCTATATTTAACTTTTAGCCCGTCTTTGGGATTGGAGCAATATAATGTATTGTGAACTAGCAATGAGTAATAGGAAATTACATCAAATGCATCTTAAAGTTATCCGGATAATTCGAATACACATTCCAACTAATCGGACGATTTACTACCCCTATACACATATCAAAAGTGAATTTAATGTCACGCACCAACATACAAAATCAGTCACATAGTGCAACATGATTTTCACGCGCCTACCCATATCATTCTACAAAAGAATATATGATAATTTTTATTATCGTTTGTCAAGTTAAATAATTCTTTTATCATGGTGTCTTATAACTATTTTTAAATTCACTTTATTATATGATTAAATCAGCGTCGAAATCATCACTACATGATTACAAATGGGTAACTACTATGTCCTTGAGAGAATAGGATTGAGAATTGTGTGTGATAACATCTAATATATCAGGAATATCAATAAGCTCAATTATTGTAATTGCTCAGGAAAATTGTGTTGTTGTGTCAGAAAAAGGATAATTACACTGATTCGGAGACACCCACGATACAAAATTAACAATCTCACAGAGATGAAATTTCGATACATCATTATCTCATTTCTTCCGAAATCGTTCACATATTTAGAATTTCATAACTAAAGTTATTTATGAAAATCACACTTTTTGCTTTGTGGTAAGCAAACTCTTTTATTATCATCGTGGTAAGCAAAGAATCTCTCAGAAGTTACACACTACGTGCTCAAACTTACGAAATAAAGTCAGAGGTAAAGCTAAAACATGCATATAAAGTACGTGGCATTAATCCTAATTCTAGTCTTTTTTTTTCCTGTGTAATATGTTTGTACACTTCTCTGAGTATTTTATCCAAGCATACGTTTAAATGTAACTAAAAGAGAAAAATAAATTATATTAATACTATTGTGAACTTAGGAATCATTTTTATCAATAATTATGTTACAATTCAAAATTCTGAAAAAGAAAAAAAATGAATCAAGAAAGGCCCCTTTACCACAAAAGCAAAATGACTTGCTATGGGTGGTCATGTGTTGGTTATTTGTCTTTGTCTACTAGATCAATATCCACAGCACACACAAATAAACACACCGTCATTCATTCACATGAAGAGTATCTTTCCCTCCATTTCTAGAACTTTTAATATATTTAGTTTCATATTTTCATGTAAGAGGGAATGAATCGTTTATGTTTTGTTTTGTGATCTTTCTTTTGACATGTTATTGACGAGGTTTCTAGCTTGTTTGGTCAATTTTATGTCAAACAAGAAATTAGTGCCGGCTCTCGGATGAAGCAAGTAAACCAAGGGTTTTTTGGGTATTCATTGTTCGCTAAAAGTTGATTTATATATATTTTTTTTAAAAAATAAGTACTTTAAGGGTAAAGGTATATTTTTTTTATTATTAAAGAAATAAAATAAAGTTTCAAAATAAATTCGAACAATTCGAAGCATATGAAAAATATTTTGATTTCTTATTTTGTAGCAAAAAATTTTAGAAACTAAATAATGAGAATATGAAGAAAAAAAATATCGCCTTAATCACGAAAGTTCTTAAAACATAATGTTACTCTAATATTGATATTAGACTTACTTTTCAAAAGAAAAAGACTTATAATTTTTCAAATGCATAAATTACTTACAAATAATGTTAATAATTTCTATTAGAGCAAATCAATTATAAACAAAAGTTCAATATAGCTTTGCATATAAAAAGCTTAAAAGAATAGACTTTAAATAAAAGTATATACAAAGCTTTTAAAAATATTTAAAGCTTTTTATTATGATTTGACTTTAAATCACCAATTTTATTGAACTGTCCTTATAAGGGATGCTTATTCTTTCTAAAAAAGAAAATGTTATGCTTAATTTAGAGATCTAGTTGGGCAAACTTTTGAATAAAAAAGTTACTGAAAAAGTAGATGAAGCAATGACCAGTTCACCACATTCTGCAATTCCAAGGCCAAATTCGAAAAAAAGCCGTATAGTATTTAAATTAATCTAAATAAATGATGTCGGGTGTTGCGCGGAGTGTGGTTTTCCATGTTCAGGTCAGTGAGTACACACATTAAATTAAGACAAGTTCATTTTTTATTTATAATAAAGTTTTTCTTTTTGAAAAGTTTACAAGTTAGCCAAATTGAAATGGCAATGGACAGATGGCAGATGCTACCAACTTATGTTTCAATATGTCTGCTCATTTTTACATTGATTGGTGAGTTTTCAAATAAAACCAAAGCGCGGCCAAAGCCGCTTCTCGTTTCCACGTCATCGTAACGAGTTAGGTCGCAATCACTCACCGCCCAGGCAGGAAAAATTTATCCCATTCGGCACATTTACGAAACCATATATATGAGTTTAATATTATTCTCTCCATCTCAAATTATCATTTTTTTTTTTTGTGTTTTACTCGCCTATGTAGAAATACTTTATCCGTTTTTAATTTATATGAATCTATTTTCTTATTAATTTGTGAAAAAAATGATCTCTTTCTATATTTTGAAAGAATTTACCTTTACACAATGATTTATAACCACACAAAATATATGTGACTCATTTAACATTACAAGTTTAAAAGTCTTCTCTTATTTCTTAAACTCGGTGCCCAATCAAATAGGTTCAACTAAATAGAAAGGAGGAAGCATTAATTAGGAGCGATATTTGACTACTTTATTCTAAGTTATATTATATTTACATTAAATGTTTCTTTCTATTTATGTGTTGTGAATTTCTAAAATAACAAATAGTTTGAGACAATTTTTTTCAGTAACATCGACTTATAATTTGAGACGGGGGAGTGTTATAACGAAATGATATTAATATAGTATTTATATTTATCTAACAATTTTATATACATGCTATGTATTAATTATTTAGGTAAATGCATAGGTAAGTATATTTATACCTCCGACTCCAACTTGAGTTTGCTCAACAGTCATTTTAAGTGTAGAACAAACTAAATTAAATATTTGTCTTATTGTAATGCCTTGATAGGCCGTTTGATTACTGGGATCAGGAGTTATTTCAATATAAAATTTGAGATTAAATTATTTAGAGATTTAATTGTGATATTGGTTAATATCAGGATAAAATTTATATAAAAAATTTGGAATTATCTATCCATATAAAAGGTGAGATTATGCCCCTGAACTTGTAATTCCATAATTATAATTGAGATAACCTTATTGAACAAAATGAGGCTTGAGCACATATAATTAAATTTAAAAAATGGAGCATTTTTTATTGGACGGACAAAAATTTCTCATGGATTTTTTTTTTTTTTTTTTTTTTTTTGGCATGCCTAAGCTAAATACTCCAATCGCGATTGGGATCTTCTTACCCAATTTCATTTTTTCTTCCGATTGCAATTTAATTCGTTATTTATGGACATTTTTCCCTTTCAGTTTTGTAGTGATTCTCTTGTTTGAACTTCTTGAGTTTATTTAATTAATTCTTTAATTGGAGGCAAAAAATGAAATTGGAGAAGAAAATCTCTGTCAAAATCATTTTGTGCTCTCTAGTCAAAGACATGAAACACATGTGACATTTTCGTTAATTTTAGTACATCATTTTGATCGTCTGTCAGCTGGAATGGACCAAAAATACTTAATACTCCATTTCATATTAGTTATCCACATTACTATTAATAACCGTCTCAAAATACTTGTTCATTTACAAAACTAAGGTAGAATTAATTAAATTTTTCTTACTTTGCCCTTAACATTAATTTTTTTAAAGTAATTAATATTAATTAGAGTAAAATTAATTGTAAAAATATGTAGTAAAAAAATCAATATGTTGTAAAAATATACTATTATTTATGAATTTTTAAAAAATGTGTAAAGGAAAAAGTGGACAATAATACGGGACAGAGTAAATATCTATCCTATACTCGAGATAATACAAGAAAGAACAAAAATAAACTACCGTCAAACTTAAGGGACTATTTTTGATGAAATAGACAAACTCACCCTTCAATTATTTAAATTTAAAAATCCACTGTAGCGCAAAATTAATTCAAACTCACCCTTCCATAATCATTGTTTGTTCCTCAGTTCTCACTCCTCTCCCTCTCGCTTCTCTGTAGTTCTTCTTTGTCTTAAAGATGAAGAAATGAAATGAAGTTTCAGATACACATACACAAAAATAATAATAATAATAATAGTATGTATCATTTATAGTTGAGCTGAGTCAACAAACTCAGTGAAGCTTCTCTCTCACTACCATTACATTTCACTTCAAAGCTGAAATTTCAAAATCCATTACATTATTCCATTCTTCTCTCTTCTTCGTTGTTGTTGAAATGTGTGTACCTCAAACGCATCCACAAGCGCGTGTAAGTTTGCTTGAGCTTAGGTTTAGTTGTTAATTAATGGCTTCATCATCGAGAGGGAGAAGTCCATACTCCTCATCATCTTCATCCTCCTCATCACTAATGAACGGTCGGATATTGCCGCGATCATATTCGTCATCAACGACGTCGTTTTATGGGTCAGGAAATGGCTACAATTCCAGATCCATGACTACTCCGAGTCACAGTCGTTCCGATTCGGTATACTCACAAGGTTACGAAAATCGTACGCCTGTGAGTTACCCGTCGGAAGATGAGTTGATTGATGAACCAGTTGATAATATGCCTAGATCCGGAGATAGTATTTCTGTCACTGTTAGATTTCGGCCAATGAGGTAAATTTCTGGATCTACTTCAACTGATTTATATATATATATATATATACAGCTGAAACTTTAGGGATGTGAGTTTTGAGACAATGTGCTGGTAAAATTGGGCTTTACAACTGAAACGGGTATTTCTTGCTTTAGGTCTCAGATTAAAATTTGGCTTTACAGCTCGTTTGGATGGTTGTTACCTATTGTATTGTATTGCGCTCTTACTTTAAATAGTACAATGTTTGTTTTGATTTTTACATAAATTTTATTGTATCATTAAATCCATTGTTAACGGCGGAAAGTCTCATTTTATGTGATGACCGATTTGGTGTTATTGCATCCTACTTGTTTCTTTTTGTCATTTTTTCTTTACTTATTATCTAATAATCCTATTTTATCCTTTATCCTACCTTTTTATAGTAGCTCCACCCCGTACTCAAATAGTCGATATGTGACATTATATAATAACGGGAAAAGATACAATCTAGCATCAAAACGATAAATTTTGATATAACACAACACAATACAATATAATACGATAGATAATGAAACAATATGTAACAAGCATCCAAACAGGATGTTAGGTCACTAACTTTATTGAGACGCACTTGGTCGTACGCATTTGAAATTGTTGTAATTATGGTGACAGTGAACGAGAATATTATAAGGGTGATGAAGTTGCGTGGTATGCAGATGGTGATAAAACTGTGCGGAACGAGTATAATCCAGCCACAGCCTATGCATTTGGTACAATTCTAGACTCTTTTGGCTTTCATCTTCATTCTGATTCTGCTAGTTGTGAGAATATTTCCTAGATTAGTTTGGAAAAAATTGCTTAGGAATTAGATTTTCCTTGAAGTTGATATAGTTATTTTGGTAATGTTTGCTTTGATGCTGGGTAGATAGAGTGTTTGGACCTGAAACAAGTACTCAGGATGTTTACGAAGTAGCTGCTCAACCTGTGGTTAAGGCGGCAATGGAAGGCATACATGGTAATCTTTTTTTGGGACTGAATTGTTATAGTGTAACACATTGTGGTGTCTGATTTAATTGCATTGATCTGTTATTTTGTATTTTGACATGAGACCTGCTGATTATGCAGGCACGGTTTTTGCTTATGGAGTTACAAGTAGTGGAAAGACACACACTATGCATGTAAGTCAATTTTCCTTTGTGTTATGTCCTTTTTTCCTTGAATTGAAGGAAAGTTCACTGACTCAGTTACATTGCCAATGAACCATCTAGGAACTTTTGGTTGTTAACTATTGAAAAGGCTTCATTTTCCTCTTTGCTAGTTGAAGTTGTTTTTCTCCTCCCCCATCCCCACTCCACCCCAAGTGCACAAGTTATTGTAATCTGCATGTTGATTTTTGCAATCTTGTTCAACAGGGAGATCACAGTTGTCCAGGCATAATTCCTTTGGCGATAAAGGATGTTTTTAGCATGATTCAAGATGTAAGTAAGCTCGGAAGTTTACCTCATTCTGAAAATTTGGTGCTGGATTCTTTTGTCTAGCATGACGCCTTAGAACGATATGTCATTATTCAATTTCCTCAATCATCCTTCCATGAGGATTGAGGAACCATGCTTGTTTCAAGTACTAATTGATTATTCCACGGGAAGTGTGACCAACTTTTAAAATTCTCAGACTCCTGGACGTGAATTCTTACTTCGGGTATCGTACATTGAAATCTACAATGAGGTAAGTATTGTGCACATCAGCAGATATTTCCACATACAATGTAGTGACACTGATTAGAAAGAGAAACATGAGTAGCTTTTGTTGCGATGCTATATCTATGTTTAGATTTGAGGTCATGCCCTTCATACTGTTTAGTGGACATTTAGCATCTGTCTTTATAAACTTGTCACTTCTAGACATTTCTAGCTTTATCATTCCAATTTTTACCACAATTAATAATTTGTGTACTCTCCATATTTATGATGTCAGGTTATCAATGACTTGCTGGACCCTACTGGCCAGAATTTGCGTGTCAGGGAAGATGCACAGGTTTGTGTGCTAATAATACTTGCTTTTCAGGGGCATTTGGCAAGGCCTTTTCTATTTGTTTTTAAAGAGCCTGTTCTTCTTGAATGATGATTCGGGTCTTTTTGATGTTCTTTTGACATTTTTTTTCAGAAGATGAGAATACTGTTTCACATGAGGTATCTGGATGTAGCGCTGTACCTATAGACAATCATTTAGGAAAATAATAGAAAAACAATTGCACAAATATAATGATGTCTCTGAACCAGTCGTCACTAGCTTGTGCGCAAAATTTAGCTTGTACTGTTGTACACCTCATAAATATCTTAAGTTGCTAGTAACCCTGAAAGTGAGTCAAGAAACAAACTGAAGCTAACATATGTTACATTTAAGATGTTAGCTCCTTATAGTTCTTTTCACCACATAAGCTATAGTTCCTAAGGTTTCCTCTAGCTTTTCTACCTAGATATTAGGTTTAGGATGTTTGTTCCATATTGTTCTTTCCACCTCCTAAGCAACAGATCCTGAGATTTTCTCTCTATTTTTTCCCCTTACATAGCAGATTTTTAAGCTGCTGTATATAGTTGATTCTAGTGTTAAGGTATAGTTCTTGATCTTTCATGCATGATATAAATATGCAGGGTACTTATGTTGAAGGTATAAAGGAGGAAGTTGTTTTGTCACCCGGCCATGCTCTTTCATTCATTGCTGCTGGGGAAGGTAATTATTGTATATGTTCCAATTGTCTCTCCAAACCCATTATTGACTGCCAAGGCCGTGTTACTGACAATTTATGTTGATTTCTATCTTTTGTATTGCAGAGCACCGTCATGTTGGTTCAAATAATTTCAATTTGTTCAGTAGCCGCAGTCACACAATATTTTCTTTGGTAAGTAGCTCAAGATGGTTCGTTGTTATATAATTGCTTTGTTCAACTTTGAGTGCTGCTAAGTTACTTTTGAGCAATATGTAACTATTAATACTTTCTAGCGAGTTAAAATCCCTTAGTTAAGGCATGCACCTGAATTATCCCTGTGGATTCTGATTATTAAGTGTACTATTTATGAAAAATCTTGTCTGGCTGGGATGGTACTTACATATTCGTCATTCTTTGTTCTGCTTAAAACTTGGACTAGGAATAATTGGAGCTTGGCCTTCCTTTCTTTTTTGGTCTTCTTTTGCAATGGTTGATGATTGAATCTTGTCCACTTCCTTGCACATTTTGCAGATGATTGAAAGTAGTGCCCATGGTGATGAGTACGATGGAGTGATCTTCTCACAGCTCGTATGGCTACTTGCACTGTCTGTTCAGTATTTAAGTGTCAACCCTTACATTATAGCATCTCACTCTTTTTCTTTTTTGTTGCCCCTTAGAACCTGATTGATTTAGCAGGATCTGAGAGCTCTAAAACTGAAACAACGGGATTACGGAGAAAGGAAGGATCATACATAAACAAAAGTCTGCTGACTCTAGGAACTGTACGTACTTTAAGCATCCCTCATTCACCATTTCTATGATGGTTATAATGGCATAGTTTTCATAATTCAGTATCTCGTTCTTTCCTATCATAATGATTGACGTATTACTTTTTCAGGCTGTCTTAAAGATTGTAATTATCTGAATGTAAAGCTGATGCATTGATTTTGCTCTCATGTATTAGGTCATTGGAAAACTAAGTGAAGGGAAGGCATGTCATGTTCCTTATCGGGATTCTAAACTTACTCGCCTACTCCAATCATCGCTGAGTGGGCATGGACATGTTTCTGTAAGTATGATGAGTGCATACAAGGAGTTCTATTCTATTCTTCATATCTTTTATTTATGCCGCTTTAATGATGTGTAATTGTGCATCTTTAGCCTCTTAGCTCTCCTTTCTTTTTCTTCTAAGTAAATAAGGAGGCACACTCTGCCATCTGATATACACGGTGCTTGCTTTGACATTAATTGCTTCACAGGTAGGTAGGATGGCTAATTTCTCCCTTTTTTGTTATCTGCAGCTTATATGTACTCTTACTCCTGCTTCAAGCAATATGGAGGAAACACATAATACGTTAAAGTTTGCAAGTAGGGCTAAACGTGTTGAAATTTATGCATCACGCAACCAGGTTTGCCCTTTTAGCATTGCCTCTGTTTTGTAGAATTGCAATGGAGAAGGCTGACTGTTCGATATGTAATTCTTTCAGATAATTGATGAGAAGTCTCTGATTAAGAAATATCAGAGGGAAATATCATCTCTGAAACAAGAGCTTGATCAGCTAAGAAGGGGGATGCTTGTAGGTGTCAATCATGAAGAAGTTTTGAACTTGAGACAGCAGGTATGATTTAAAATTAAATGATGTGTTAAAGATTCTATAGGTAGATGTGATTGTATCAAACTAATTGCATGTTTAATACTATATGTACTCTATTAGCTGCTTTAGGGTGTTTTTCTTTTAACATAAATGGGTTCTGCACTGA
Source organism: Lycium ferocissimum (assembly GCF_029784015.1). Lineage (NCBI taxonomy): Eukaryota > Viridiplantae > Streptophyta > Magnoliopsida > Solanales > Solanaceae > Lycium > Lycium ferocissimum. The sequence continues at coordinate 17,194,747 of NC_081344.1, forward strand.
ATTACTTATTTTCGTTCATTTTACAGTTGGAAGAGGGACAAGTGAAAATGCAATCAAGATTGGAAGAGGAAGAGGAAGAGAAGGCAGCTCTACTTAGTCGGATACAGAGGCTAACTAAACTGATCCTTGTTTCTTCAAAGAATTCTATTCCTGGTTATTTGGGTGATGCTGCTGCTCAACAAAGGAGTCTTTCTGCTTCTGAAGATGATGTACGCTTCTCTTTGTCGTATTATCATGAGTTGTATTCTTCAATGCCAATCTTTCTTTGCTCAACCTCTGTTTATAGTTTCTGGATTTTAACCTAGATGATTGCTTTAAGATTTTGCAACTGGTTATGCACTGCCAAAGATGGTTTATTTAATCATTGCTATATTCTTCATTCAACCGGCTCAACTCATTAATGTTGGAATGAAATATAAACTATTCCTCTTGTTGTTTATGTTCCTTCGAGTTATTATCTGGATAGACATTCTCTGCCTTTATCTGATCTAGGATAAAACTCCCGTTTTTGTGTATTGAAATCTTCTAATTTCGACTTTTCCTTCAGAAAATGGACAATTCTATGCTCACGGATAGCGAGAATCAGAAAGACCCTTCGTCAGATAGTTCTGATTCTTCCTGTGGTTTAAAGCTGCCCAGAGTATGTCGTCTCAGCCTTCTGTTTCTTTCACAATGCAAAAACTTTTATTTGGAGGCTGCTTATTTAGTTGTTATTAATTCAATTGCCAATTGAGTGCATGTGAATCTTAATCCTTTTCACAGACTCGAAAGATTTGCAATTCAACATATGCAGTTGGTCTCATTCATTAAGGTGAAATTATTGTACTGAAATGTGCAACTTCTAAGACAAAGAGTGTTGAGGTCTACTGAATAAAAGCACAAATAAGCGCAATTCAGTCACACATTTCAGTAGGAATCAGCGCAAATGAATAAAAGATCAAAAGAACATATGTAAAGCAACAAAAGTTAACTTTATACACAAACAGCATTATAAGGGCAAATGAATAGAAATACTGTAACTAAGTGAAATATACGTGCAAAACTATGTGAAACAAGCTCAAAAATCATTTTGAAATTTGGTTAGACTAAAAATGAAGCAAATTTAAGTTCCTAATTCAGATTTTCTCTTAATTTTTAGTACCACATCTCTTAAATAATTTCATAATCATTTCTATAATCATCCATTAAGTTTCCTTAATAATCAAAATATTGATTTCCCATTTATACTTAACTTTAGTGCTGCCACTTTAGAAAGCATGGCTTTGCATCTTGGTGCATGTATCTGAAGCGCCACCTAAGCAAGGTGAAACGCTTGATCTTTGATGCACCTAGCTTCAGGGCTTATATGTGCCTCAACCGTGTATTTAACCCATAAATGCCAGCGAAAGTCATTTTCTTTGTCCAGAATTTGACATGAGCTATTTACATATCTTGCTGAAGTTTCAAATGAAAAACAAACATCGATCCTGGATATGAAATTTTAACACTTACACAATTTTGTATCAGGATTGAGAAGTTGTGTGGTTCCATAGCTATATGATACTCCCTCCAGATCAAAAAGAGTGTCCAGTGGTCAAATCAAGAAAGAGTTAACCTTTGTTTTTTTCTTTTTTTCAAATTTGCCCCTATTAAGTGCTATGTGATCAAATCTCAATACCTATTTAATTAGGGGCAGTTTAGTCAAATTACCTATTTTTTTTTCTAGGAGTTAGTATTTTCTCAAGGGGTGTGCAAATGGCTAAGTGGACACTCTTTTTTATCCGGAGGGAGTACTTTACTTTTATGCTGATCATGTTCGTTTAATGGGAATTGGTTTCTGGATAAAGAATTGGATAAGGACGGTTCATAACTGATGGCTCCCTTATCAGGAAATTGGTTTAGCTTTGCGCGGGGGTACAACCCCCTACTCATGTCGGGCGTTTGACTGCTTGGATTACAATCCCATGGATGGGACACAAAAGTATTATTTTATCCTTTCTACCTTGGCCTTAGCATTCACCGCAGCTTGTGCCATCTCACTCACCACCTTAACCATGATAGATCATAAGCTGTCACCGTTTTGCTTACCTAATTTGTTTGTTATTTCTTATACTTTAACAATAAATGTGTACATATACGGACATTTTCAAAAGAAATTTATGAAGACACATCATCTACATACCAAACCTAGTGTGCAATTTACCCAATCTAATTGACAATCCCCTAGGCCCTAATATATCAGAATTCGTTAAACGGCTCATATAGCTGACCTCAACTAGCTTTGATTGATTGGTTGATATTTCCATAATCCCATCTCTCCCTAATCTGTTCACTGTCTCCTTTGCTAATGATTCCTTCACCATGATCTAGTAATATTATAATCCACTTTTATACCGTCAATTGACTAAATGATCCTATGGGTTTGGGAAATGCTTATTTGCTTATATCTAAAGTCAGTATAGCTGGAACATATTTCTAGTCCTTTGTCTGATGCGTTGGACAAATCGTGTATGGTGCAACATGATGATTTGTATGTTCTGCTCGAATACAGGAAGGTATCTCAATGTCAGATGAAATGGACCTCCTAGCCGAGCAAGTTAAGATGCTTAGCGGGGAGATTGCATTCAGCAGCAGTACATTGAAGCGGTTGATGGAGCAATCTGTAAATGATCCTGAGAGTTCAAGAAGTCAAGTATGCATTCTTTTTCAATCTTCAAAACAATTTGATGGTTAAGTTGAATGGGACAATGATTTGTTTGTCTGCTATAACCTACTGCTGTGATTAGGGTCTCTTCTAGATTTTCTTCCAAAAGGCAGTCTTTTTACTATTCTGCTGTGGGATATGAATATACTGTTTGATTCTTACCACAAACTTCTAGGTTTTGTGTTTATCTCTCTGTTAAGTTTCGAACTTATTCACTTCTAGTGCCATTACCAAATGACAAAGCATCTCCAATATTTGAAGTCCCTAGGCTTCTTATATCATAATTGCAGGACGTTAAGTCTTGTTCTTTATAAATGTTCTGTTCTTCCTTATGCAATGCAGCTGTATGAACGGAAGTTACTTTTTCATTTTATTGTCTATGTAGTTGTGTTTAGGATCAGGACTCACTTATGCTAACTCCCATGACAGATTGAAAGTTTGGAGCGCGAAATCCAAGAAAAGAGAAATCAAATGAGGATCCTGGAGCAGCGCATTGTTGAAAACGGTGAAGCGTCAGTTTCTAAAGCATCATTAGTTGAAATGCAGCAGGTGACCTCATATTATTCGTTTCAGCCTCATTGTTTTTATTTTTCCTTTCAAATTTGTGTCTCATATTACTGTCTTTTAGCAGACACTGATGAAATTGATGACGGAGTGTAGTCAGACGGGCTTTGAGCTTGAGGTTTGTAGCTGATAAGAGTATATTATCATCTTTTTCTTTTATATAAATGACAAAAAAGAAGACAAATTTAAGAAATTTGCCATTGTCTTCACAATCTTAGTAGCTATCTCTATTCTGAGCTGTTTACAATTTGATCCTCTGATGCAGATAAAATCAGCGGACAATCGGATTCTTCAGGAAGAGCTGCAAAACAAGGTCAGATAGCAGTGCTATTTATCTTCATTGCAAATCAAATATTTGTCAGTGCTAAATTTTGCCAACCTTGTATTCAGTTTCAAGCGGGTAGTTTTTCTCCCAAGACTAATGTGGCTGTTATCTTCTTGTGGTTTTCAGTGTGCAGAGAACAAGGAACTGCAGGAAAAGATTTATCATCTTGAGCAGCAGCTGGTTGCAGTCAAGGCTGAAAAGTCATACCCATCATTGGAACGTGTATCTCCCGAATATGTTGATGAACTTAGAAAGAAAATTCAGTCCCAGGTGATTTTTATGTCATTTCTTCTAGCAGTAGACTTGGTCTGCATCTTTATCTATTGACTTTAGTGGACTAGTTGCTCTTGGAACAAACTTTTGATACAGATGGTGTCCACTCCCAGTGCTTAGGAAGGTTCATCTGAAGCCTTAAACCAAACTCTTGACAGTATATGTTGCAGGCTTGCAGCGGTCTTTAATGTGATGAACAGACTTCTTTTCTTTTCTTATTATTTCCCTATGGATGGTCTCTCTTCGGAGCCAAATCAATATTCTAATTAGAGAAAAGTTATAAAGGATGCATCATGTGAATCCTTGCTACGTCCAGAGTCTAGATATGTCATATGTACAAAAACTTCCTTTCATTAACTGAATGCAAGTGAACACTAACAAATCTCACATATATATTCCTTGTACTATTATTCTCTGTATAACATTCCGCATAACCAATTCCTACATCATAATACCCTTATAAACAACACCTAAAGGTCATAAGAATGTTATTAGAACTCACTTTTACATAAGTCCTGCCAATGTAACTAGTGGAGAACCTTATTTATTCATGCCTTGGATGCCTTTAAGATTAGAATCTAAAACATGATGACATGTTGAGACCAAAAAATATTGTAAGAGATGTTCATCAGAGGAATTTCAATGATCTGATTAGTGGATCTATCAGGTGCAGCTATTCTCCTTTCTTTTCTCTTCAAATGCTTTATGCTTTTCTGGTGCGAATTTTGTTCAAATCTTTGGTGTGATTAACTATCTGCAATTTTTCTGTTTCCATGTACTTCTATGTTTAGAATTCTTTGATTCTGTTAGTTGATGTCCATCCAATTATCAGACTGGATCTTTCTACCTTTTTCATATAACGTCATGCATATTTTCTCCGTCTTCACCTTACAGGCACATTATAACATTGCGTTTGCTGTGGATGAGTTTGTATCACAGATCTTATGTATTGTTTTTCAATTTGAGCAGGATATTGAGAATGGTAAACTAAAGCTAGAACATGTCCAGATCGTAGAGGAAAATGATGGGTTACATGTACAGAACCAGAAATTGTCCGAGGAAGCTTTGTATGCAAAAGAATTAGCATCTGCTGCTGCTGTTGAACTCAAAAACTTAGCTGGAGAAGTCACAAAGCTCTCGTTACAGAATGCAAAACTAGAGAAAGAGTTGTTGGCTGCTCGAGAGATGTTGAATTCTCGAAGTTCCATGGCACAAACTGGTAATGTTGGAAGCCGAAAGCATGGTGAGAACCTACGGCCAGGGCGTAGAGGTCGGATCTCTGGCAGAGGAAGTGAAATTCCAGGAGCGATTCATGATGACTTCGACACATGGGACCTAGATCCTGAAGATTTAAAGATGGAGTTGCAGGCCAGAAAACAGCGGGAGGCGGCTCTGGAGGCTGTCTTGGCTGAGAAGGAAGTTGTGGAAGATGAGTACAGGAAAAAGGTTGAAGAGGGAAAGAAAAGGGAGGCAGCCTTGGAAAACGATTTAGCAAATATGTGGGTGCTTGTTGCTCAGCTGAAGAAAGAGAGTGGTGCTAGGCAAGATACAAAACTGGCAGCTGAAAGGCAGAATGTAGAAGACAGTCTGAATGATGTAAAAATCAATGATATCAACCACAAGGACCAGATCCTCGTTGATAGCCTAGCCGTGAATCATACAACTCCCATTGCTGAGGCTCCCAAGGAAGAACCGCTTGTGGCTCGCTTGAAGGTAATTTTGTTATCATTTTCTTTTCACTTGTCTGCACCGATATTTACAGACTTGTATGTGTTTGGACATATTAGTGTCGTTCATCTTAATTAAATCTTCTCCTTTTATGTGTTTGTTCGCCGACATGAAATGATTCATAGAATCACAAGTAGGAGCGCAATGATAGCTTATTTTCTTTACTCCCTCTGTATGGCAACCTCTCTGCCCTTTTATGCTACTCTTATGTGACAGTTTCAATAGCCATGACGTTTCATTTAGTTGTAGATTGTATTGGTGGCAGTGGAAAAAAATAGAAAGTAGCACTTGGAAGTTTGATTAGGAAAAGCACAAACAAATATAGAATTTTTAAGTAGTCAAATGACTGACTTCTTGAAAATTGTGGAAGACATGCAATTGCTTCTTTACGTGCCTTGGTTACTTAAAGAATCCAAAAGTTCTATAATCTTTTACACCTATGCCTCCAGGCTAGAATGCAAGAGATGAAGGAGAAGGAGCATAGGCACTTGGGAAATGGTGATGCAAATTCACATGTATGTAAAGTGTGTTTTGAATCACCCACTGCTGCAATGCTTCTTCCATGCCGCCATTTTTGCTGTAAGATTCCTTTTTCTTTCTAGGCTTGTATTATCTTAGTTCTCACTATATAAACTGTTCCAATGTTGATGAATTTTGCAGTGTGCAAATCTTGCTCTCTTGCCTGCTTTGAGTGTCCCATATGTCGGACAACGATTGTGGATAGGATTTTTGCTTTTACTTGACATTGTTTTTCAAGGTCATGATTATGGTGCAAAGAAAGGTGATTCCTGATCCTCGTATTTTGTTACATCATACAGTTCGCAATGTGAAATTAAGTTTGAACTAATGGAAATTTCTTACTTTCCTCCGTCTTTTCCTTACTGCAGGCTTTCAATGTCAACTCACCATTTCTGTAACATTCTTTAATTAGTTCACCCCTGTGTGTTGTAACCTTACAATGATATATTATTTTCCCTTGTTACTTCACAAACTGTAAAATAAGACTGCCCAAAGAACTGCAGGAAAGAAAGAGGAAAAGATGTAAATGAGTAAACCTGAAGGTTTCAGGAAGTTGCTGTGGCATATTTATTGTGATCTCTTGACCTTCAGCTGCAATGTATAGAACAATACAAACTACCATATAGCGTTTGTGTCTGTATATTTTTGACAAAATGGAAATAGTTTTTTGCTCTCTTTTAACTTTACATATCTCGATTAATTTGCTGGATGGTGCTTTTAGTAGCTTCCTGTTTCTTCACAATCAAATTCTAATTTGTATGGACATTAAGTTTATATACATCCTTTGTGTATAAATTATTTTAATTTTTCAGGTTATGATAGCATCAAACTAGCAACGGAGAGTTGTTAGGAGTATTTATTTTTGTAGATTAACTTTAAGCTCGTTTGCATGCGTCTTTTGTTGCTTCCTCACGGCACGGCCTGTAAAAACATCTTTGGCTTTAATTATCCCTCCATGTTAAAAGAGAATTACTCTGTTCCTTCTTATATGGTGTTGGCATAAACACAAAGTTTAATTATTTAACTTAAATGTTATATCAATTATAATGGAAAAGTTAGTTAACATAATAACTAAAAGACAGTTTTGAGTGATATTGTATCACTTTAAAATTTGTATAGTTCAATATATCCCTGAAAGCTATAGATAAAATAGAACAACGTGAAGCATTTTGAGCATCTAATCATGTAATTAGAAGAGAGGAATAGGTAATAACACTTAGATAAAATTTATCCATATTTATACCAAACTTGTATTTAAATTTTTATTATTTAACCAAGTTTAAACAATATATAATTTAAGTTCAATATGTACATTTGCAATTAAGAGCCTGTTTGACCAAGCTTTTTCTAGGCTAGAAGCACTTTTTTTTTTTTTTTCCCTCCAAAAGCGTTTTTTTCTTAGATTTGAGGTGTTTGACAACAAAAAAGAAAATTTTGAGGAGAAGCAGTTTTTCTGTGTGAGAAGAAGCTAAAAATTTTTGCTTTTTGAAAAAAGCAGAAGCAGAAAATTATTTTTGTCAAGACAAATATTCTTGCCATTAATACATATTACCAAGTGTTTTCCTCATTATTCATTAGTTTTTAATTATAAAACAACCTGTTTGGTTACTACGTATAGCAACTCATTTCATTTTGATTCTTTAATCATGCATTCATATAATTTATTTTTTCTTGATTTTTTAGTATATTTAAAGGACAACTTACACAAATGACCACAACTTTTTTTTTTTTTTTTGTGGCATAGCTACACTTTTGCTAATTACATTTCGTAGCTACAACAACGTGTATTCAAATTCGGCTGTATTTCAATTCGGATGTATCTTGTTGTATTCAATTTGGATGTATTCAATTTGGTCTTATTCATTCGTCACAACTTTTACACTGTATTCAACTTATTGTATTTAAATTCGATTGTATTCAAACAACATAAATGCAAAAAATATATGGATATTCAGTTGTATTCAAAATTCACTATATTCATTTGAATACAAAAAAAAATCTCCTCCGAAATACAAGCACAAAGAAACACTCTATTTTACACTAAAAAATAACGAATACACTGAAATACACTCAGATCTGAAATACAAGAAAAAAATACACTAAGATTTGAGATCCAAGAAAAAAATACATTTAGATTTGAGATGCAAGAAATAAAATACACTCAGATCTTAAAATACACCGTCGGAGATTTTTCTATCACCTGCAACGGCGCCATCATTCGATAAGGATCCAACCAGAAACCATTGCTTTCTATGTATTCAACACAAAAAAAAAATACATCTCAAGCAACAACAATAATAAATACTCAGATATGAGCAAATACACTCAGATCCCGCAACGGCGCCATCGTCCGGGTCGTCCACGGTCAACTATTTCTTTCCCACCCGTCAGCGGCGAAGACCGTCGCCGCGATTGATCTTGAGTCTTAAGAATTTCGGTTGCAGATCTAATAAATACACTCGATCGAAGACGATGGAGAAGATGACCGGTGGCGGAGGCGGCTAGCCGTCGGAGAAGATGACCGGCATTATTAGTAATCATTTGTTTTCTTAGAGTGCATACCTCCTTTGTCTCGTTGTATTTGATGAAAATGTTCTCTTTTCTCTGTAATCTTCAATGACAGGTAAAGGTTTTAGTGGTGGTAGAATGAAGGTTTGTACGGGGAAGCTTGGTTACGGTAGTGTATGGTAAATTTCTTGGGCGCTATTCCTCACATTTGGAGAAGAGAGAGTGAAAAAGGAGAGAGAATTGAAGGAGAAGAGAGAGAGGGTTGAGGGAAAAGATTGATACAATTGAATAAGAGGATATGGGTTTTGAATTAGTTATCTTGTGTAATTGAAATACAACATTTAGCTACTAGATGTAATTAAACTAAAGTGTAGTTACTAAATATAAATATAAAAGTGTAGTTACTAAATATAAATATCTCTTATATATTCTCTATACTATGTAAAATTTCCATATTTAAATCATCATGTTAATAGTATACCAATATTTGATATTTTTTGTCATTTATTTATGTATTATATCGATTTAAAATTTTAATATGTACTTTTTCATTTTAATTAAATAAAAGTAAAATTGTTAATGAAAGTCTTTCATGACAGATATTTAAAATAATTTCTCTCTATAAAATAATCTTAATAGTAAATATTCATTGATACATATCCTTTTTCATAATTTGGCACTCAAAAGTACTTTTTGAACAAGTTTAGCCAAAGACAATTTGCTTATCAAAAAACACTTTTCAAATGAATTAGCTAAATAAAAACTGCTTCTCACCAAAAGTACTTTTTTAAAGAACCTTAAGAAAACACTTATCAAAATAAACAGATTTTAGCCACTTGGCCAACAGGCTCTAAAGTTGTTATATTTAGCACAACTTCGTAAGGACCTCACAGAACTTTAATATGGAGTATTCTTTTGTAAACTTAATTTCAAATATGTTTTGAGCTTGGGCGGGGTTAAAGGCAATTTGAGCTTAGATGCGCTAAGTCATGATGAGCTAAACAATAGTGCATAACCCAACTCGCCCAACTCTTATCAAGGGAAAATCACACAAATACAACTTTTTTAAAATGGTAATTAAAAAGATTACAACTACTTTAAAAAAATTACTCAAATACAACTTATTCAAAATTTGAACTTTTTAATTACATAAATACAACTTTTTACATTCCTAAAATATAAATAGAGGTATTTTTATATTAATGTATTTCATAAAATATTGTATATCGATGCATTTATATGCTTAACTTAACTTATATACTATATCAATGCACTTTGCTTAACTTATATTAATATAGTATATCGATGCACATATATGCATATATGTAGTATATACTATATTATTTTTAATATATGTTATATTAACACTATCTATGTTTAAAGGCTTAATTCAAAGGGAAGGTGGAAAAACCTTCAAAAGCCGACTTAAAGGTACATGTTTAGTATTTATGGTAATATGGTATATGTATATTGTTTATGTCAAGTATACTTAATATTATTTCCTTCATTATATTATTAATGATAGGTAGGAAATGAGAAATTGTAGGGACAAATTAAGGAAATTATCAATTCTATTATTAATGATAGGTAGGAAAGGGGAATTTGTTGGGACAAATTAAGGAAAAAATATAACCTGTATAAATTTGAACATTGATAACCCTCAAGTTATCCATTTGTCTAGAACTTGTTCAGATCAATGCCCCTCTCCTGGTAAAATTGAACATTGATAACCCTCAAGTTATCAAATACTTTAGATTCTTGAACATCTGGGCAAATCACTCTGAGTACAAAGAAACTGTCCAGAAAATCTGGGATGAAGAAGTTTTTGGTAATCCTATGTACATCCTCCACCAAAAGATCAAAAAAACTTATAAAGCCCTGAGTTCTTGGTCTAGGGAAGCTTTTGGGGATATCTATGAAGAGCCCAAGAGACTAGAAGCTAGGATGAGTGTTGGAAGAAAAAGTGTTACCAACAATACTGAAGAGAACAAAAGAGAACTTTCCAAAAGCAGCGCTGAATTTACTAGATTCCTAAAACTCCAAGATTTCATTCTTAGACAGAAAGCAAGAATAAAATGGCTAGAAGATGGGGATGCCAATACTGCCTACTTCCACAACATTATCAAAGACAGAAGGAAAAAAATAAACATAAGGAAAATTATGGATGAGCATGATCAATGGCTTGAAGGGAATGATATAATTCTGAAGGCGCTGTTAGATACTACCAGAACCTTTTCTCTCAAGATAATGGCAATCCTGACTATAGCCCAATCAATCTCTTTCCAAGATGCATTATAGAAGAAGATAATGACAGGATCAGCTCAACACCTTCCATTCAAGAAATCAAAGACTGTGTTTTCTCACTTGATCTTGATCCTGACAGTGCTCCAGGGTCTGATGGCATTAGTGGATTTTCTATCAAAGTTCTTGGGATATTATTGCTCCAGACCTTTACAGAGCTATAACAACATTTTTCTCGGGTGATATCCTTCCAAAATTCTATACTCATACTTGTCTTGTACTTATTCCTAAAATTGAGCATCTCCAATCATTCTCAAATTTAAGACCCATTAGCCTTTGTAATGTTTCTATTAAGATTATTGCTAAATTTCTTAATAATAGGTTAAGCTCTATTCTTCCTAGAATTATCTCCCAAAACTAGAGTGGCTTTGTTAAAGGTAGAGAAATTACTGAAATCATTCTACTTATTCAAGAGATTATCAGTGACATAAAGAAACCTAACAGAGGAGGCAATGTGATCATGAAGCTTGACATGACCAAAGCTTATGATAGGGTCTCTTGGACCTTTCTCCGTCTTAATCTCAGGAGGTTGGGTTTCTCGGAGGATTGGGTAATATTATTTATAACTATATTTCTAACATTTGGTATTCTGTGGTTGTGAATAAAGGGAGACATGGTTTCTTCAAGTCTTCTAGAGGTTTAAGACAAGGAGACCCTCTTTCCCCATCTCTTTTCATTCTAAGTGCTGAACTCCTCTCTCAAATGCTTAATAAGCTTCATGATATTCCTGCTTACAAAGGCTTTTATATGTGCAACAATGGTCCTAAAATCAATCACTTAACCTTTGCTGATGATACTATCAATGATAGCAAAAGATCTATTGAACTGATTATGGATACTCTTAACAGGTATGAACAAATTTCTAGACAACTGATCAACAAAAACAAGAGCATCTTCTCCCTTAAATCCAAATCTAGTCTCATCAATATCAACAGGCTGAAACGAATCACTAGAATGAAATATTAGGAATTCCCCATCAAATACCTTGGATGCCCTTTTGTTACACCTCGAAAATTTCCTGTTACCGTACAGTGAATAGACTAACGAAGGGCATGAGGCATACGATGTTTTGATAAGTAAGAAATAGCGTTTGATGACCCTAATCGAGATTTCAAAGACATTTAAGGTAAGGGAAGAAAGTTGTTAAGGAAAGCAAGTTATATGTTGCGTGTCGGGAAAGATTTATGGGTATCGAGTTCATGACATTCTAATAATGCTTCGGGAAAGAGTTATAATGTCCCTTAGATTGTTAATGAAGTGTTAAACAAGTGTTAAGAAGGTTCCATACGGATTGGAGATCAAACGAACGACGGAGATCATTTCAGGGAGAAGGAGTTATACGACCGACTTATACGGTCCGTATAACATTATACGGTCCGTATAAGGGTTCGTATAACACCCAGCAGAAATGATGTTTGCCCAGTGGTGAACCACGACCACTTATACGGGCTGTGCAATGTTCCACGGACCGTATAAGTGTCCGTGGAAGTCCCGACGAGCTGAATAAGTTCCAATTATCTAAATGTGTTCCCACTTCATTAATTTCATTTTCCACATTTCTTCATCTCTCTCAAGACCTCTAGAAGGTTCCATATTATTCATCTACAAGAAAAAAAAGGAAATCAAAGATCAATATCAAGAATTCAAGTGAACCAAGTGTATGAAACACATCAAAGTTCATCCAAGCCAAGAAATTTCAAAGGAAGTGAACTAGGGTTTTGGGTGCAAAGAGAGTATTCCACTCAAGGCTTGTTCCTAAACTATCTAAGGTAAGTTTTATGGTATTCTCATGTTGTTTAAGGTCTTGAGAAGTTGAAACACTTGGATTATAGAAGACTATAGAAAATGGATCATAAATGTGGGAATAGTGTCATTGTGGAGTAGTAGTTGGAATGAATCATAAATATGGATATGTTGTGATTGTAAGTAGGTTACGAATGACATTTAGAACATGGAATAAGTATTATATGTGAAAGAACACGATAGTGAACTTTGATCATGGTTATGGAGAATTGAAGTGAAATTGTGAAATGTGGATAATGTGAATGAATGATGATTGTTGTTTATGATATGGTGATTGTTGTTATAGATGATTGGGAGTTGATATGTGATATGAGGAAAGTATTATAAACAAAGGAAATGCTGCCCAATTCTCTTTAGCTTTAGTAAGCATGTTCTTATAATTGTTTAGCTAATGTCGATACGAATTCTCTTGAAGGTGGAACGTGTGCATTAAAGGAGAATGAGCAAGCAATAGAATAGTTAAACGACAAAGGTATGTAAGGCTAAACCTTCCTTTCTAAGGCATGAATCTCATGGCATGAATTTCCTCCTTCTTCATGAATCTCCTATCTTCAAGAAAACTAAGAGTCTATGTTCATGAATAGCCATATGAGATAAGAGATACTTTACGAATACGATAATGATGACGATGAGCTTAAGTCTAAAGATTCTAGAGTTCATGATATGACGTTCCTGCAAAGCTATTGATGTTAACCACGATTCATTGATGTTTTCCTTATGTGCATTCACCTTAAATGATTAGTCCCTCCAAGGTGAGATATAACGACTATGATCACTCCATAACGTAATCGGGGGTTACGACCTTATGTCACCCCGACATAGCTATAGTTACCTTCAAGTTCTAATGTACATTTTGATGATAAATGTATAATGATGATAAGTCTATGATATGTACGATAATGTGATTCCACCGTGCCTAATTGGCCGGACATGTCACCGCGGAGGCGGGCTGCTTGTGATTCCACCGTGCCTAAATGGCCGGACATGTCACCGCTAAGGCGGGCTGCTATGATTCCACCGCGCCTAGAAGGCCGGACACGATCACCACTAGCCTGGTCACGTAGGAGTACACCGTGCCTAGAAAGTGGGACATAACCACCACTAGTGGGTCGCATATGATGGTTACCCGGACGCGGGTTAACGATGATGATGTATGTATGATATGATGATGTATACGCTATGGTAACTCATATGATATGCTTATGTATGATATATGTATAAAATGTATCCTCTTAAAGAGTACGCAGGTTATGTCTTCCTCTTATGCCTTATGATTTCCCTATTATGTTCATTTCATTCATGCCTTACATACTCAGTACAATGTTCGTACTGACGTCCGTTTTCTTTGGACGCTGTGTTCATGCCCACAGGTGATAGGGAGGCAATCCAAACTCGTAGGAGCTATTAGCTGAGTTGAGAGCACTCCATTCTCCCGGAGGTGCCATTGATTGATTCTTTTGGTATATATATATATATATATATATATAGTATGTATGTGTATGTTTTGGGCATGACGGGGTCCTGTCCCGTCTCAATGTCTAGTACTCTAGTAGAGGCTCGTAGATACGCAGTTATGGGTAGTATGGTCTCACGATTTCTTATCAAATGTATATGCATATATATATATATATATAGCCAAAAGGGCTCATGTTTATCAAGTGAATATGTTTCAAATGAAATAGTTTTCTATGATTATGAGCATAAGAAACATGGATGAAAGCAGGATGAGTAATAGAATGTGTGGTGCTCGGTGGGTAGCCCCGGGTACCCGTCATGGCCCTAGTCGGGTCGTGACACCTTTGATCACAGGGAAAAAGAAGTTGTCCTACTATTCTGACATTATCAATAAAGTCACTAATAGGATTGGAGGATGGCATTGCATGTCCTACTATTCTGACATTGTCAATAAAGTCACTAATAGGATTAGAGGATGGCATACCAAATTTCCTTCCACTGGAGGGAGGGCCACTTTAATTAAACATGTCCTGCTTGCTCTCCCTTCTCATCTTTTTAGTGTTGTTACCCCCCCCCCCCCCCCCCCCCCGAAGGCACCTTGGAACTTATTGAAAAAATCATAGCCGCTTCTTCTAGTCTAAGAATGAAAATGGTAGTAAGCATCACTGGGTTACCTAGGAAAACCTTAGCTACCCATATGATGAAGGTGGAGCAAACTTCAGAAAAATCTCTGATATATTCTTAGCCTTCAAAGCTAAACAGTGGTGGAATTTGAGAAATAATAACTCTTTATGGAGTGAATTCATGAGGGCCATGTATCTTCAAAATCAGTACCCTTCCATAGTGCAATGGACTGTTGGGAATTCTCAGGGTTGGAAGATCATTTGTGAGGCTAAATTGCATACTGAACATCATATTTTCTAGAAGATTGGTAGAGGAGAGGTTTTATTTTGGTTTGATAACTGGTCCAATTTAGGACCACTTTACTTGTTTTGTCCTAATGTTGAAGATCAGATCATTACTAAGCTCAACTCTGTGTATGTTAATGGAGTGTAGGTCTGGAACAATCTTCATTTTCAACCTCCTAATGATTTGAAAAATAAGATCATCAATCTTGAGATTTCTTTGAGCAACCACATTAATGATAAAGCTATTTGGACTAATTCTAACAATAGGCAGTTCACTGTCCACTCTGCTTGGAACAACATTAGGCACAAAAGAGCTCCTAACTATGCCACCAGTAAGATATGAAACAAAAATATCCCTTTCAAGATGACATTTATTACCTGGAGAGCCATCTACAACAGGCTCTCAATTGATGATAAAGTTGCCAAGTTCGGGATCAATATCACCCCTGGGTGCCACTGCTGTCCTGTTAATACTGATAATACCACTCTAAAGACAGTGGACCATCTTTTCTGTCAGGGAAACTTTGCTACAATGGTGTGAAGTGAGATTGCTAAGCCTTTTGGTGTGAGACTAACTAATAACACCCTTAGGATTCTTATCCTTAACTGGTGGAACACTCGGACCAAAAAACCCATTGCTACTTTTATCATTCAAGGTCTCCCTCCAATCATCTGTTGGGAAATCTGGAGAGTAAGATGTGCTAACAAATTTGAAACTATTAAACCTTCTGTGTACAAGGTCAAGACTAACATTCTGTTTACTATTGTGCAGATAACCAACTATTGTGCAGATAACCAAAAAACAGTTTGGTAGAGCAAGAATAGATTAAAACTGGAGAAGCCTACATCACATATTTGAAGCTGATATCCAACATAGAAGCATCACTATGATCAAATGGACCAAACCCCCGGATTTGGCTATCAAGCTCAACACTGATGGTAGTTTCTTACAAGGGGTGTGTGGAGGAGGTGGTATAGTCATAAACTGCTTAGGAAACACCAGTTTGGCCTTCCCTATTAACTTGGTACTTAGCTCTAGCAACATGGCAGAAGCAGCTGCTCTTGTCTATGGTCTTAAATGGTGTGTTGACAATGATTTTTCCATGGTCTAGGGTGAAACAGACTCCTTACTATTGGCCACATGCATTAACAGAGAATGAAAACCTCCTTGGAGAATCTCAGACATGATTCAAAAGTCTCAGAAGTTAGTTGAAGAACATGGATTCTATACGTCATTATTTTAGAGAGGCAAATAAACCAGCAGATAAATTAGCATCTCTAAGTCATGAACTAGGAGGGATCCATGTATTCGACTCATTCTCTACTATGCCACAGCAAGTCAGAGGTCTCACTAACATGGACAAATGGGATATGCCTTCTTTCAGAAATAAACCTAGAAGACCTTCCAATATTGTATATGACCCTCCCTAGACTGTTAAGCATAGTTAGTGTCCAGCTAAGCAGCTTGTTCTTAATTGGACCATTTTTGGTGTTACTTAGGAGATCAATTCTATATTGGCTCTTTTCCAATGATCATGTAAAAGTTTGGGATGCCAAACTCAAAAATGTACTTTTTGCACAAATCAATGATCAATGGAGGCAATTCAATTTGAAGAAGAAGAAGAAGAAGAAGAAGAAGAAGAAGAAGAAGAAGAAGAAGAAGTGAAATCAAATAAATATAAAATGATAATATATAAATTGATCCTGCGCTGTATGAGCTCGGGGGAATCTCTCAGTGAAGATGACTCCAGTTGAATTCTCAGTCTTGAATAATATAGATCCCGTACAAAAAATAGTAAATTGTAAGATGATTTGCTAGAATGCGTAAAGTGTAAATGTTAAGATACAATTGGATGCCCTCTAACATTGAGATTAGACTCCTTTTATACGTACAAATTCTCCAATAGAAGTCTGTGAATGGCTCCCTCATTATGGGTAATAATGATCAATAAATGCTGATAATTGCAAGAACGTAACATTTGGCTGCATATCTAGACATGATATGTAACACATGAAGCACATAACTGCTCCGTGGAAATTGCTTCGGATTCAATGCTATGGATACGCAAGGAACGGTCTCTTCTGGGTTCTTGAACAAATTGCTTCCTAAGCGTCTCTGCCTGCCACATGCAAGCACCATCTCTTGCCACGTGTACTGTCAGATTTTACCCTATACATATACAACCTTCTTGGACATCTCAGAGCAGATTCATGAGCTCTTGAGAAATTAATAAATCTCTTCTGCAATAACAAATGCCATTATAAGTTGTCCCAATTTATAAGGCCATTTTCTTAGGTTGTTTCAGTCCTAACCCCCAACAGCATGGTGAATCTTTTTGAAAATTAACATCTATTACCCATAACCCACAAATTAACTAAATTTTTTCCAAATTCGGTCCGTGTAGGGGAACATTTAAGGGCACTTGCTACCAAAAATTTCTCCATTTCCAGAGCTCGAACAAGAGTGGAGAGATCACATTACATTTATCCACCACATTCGTTGATGCTAAAGGTACTATAATTGTTAAACGCCTAGTATACCATATTTATGAAGCCTATCAGTTACTAACATTAGAAACTTAGTCCAGAGAATCTTATAATTTAGTCTCTCTGTACTGATTGCTGAGTCCATGACGAAGTTGTATCTCATTATTAAGCACAGTTGGGACTTAGATAAAGATGAGATTTTGATTATTGGAATTACCAGAAAATGTGGAAACATCTACATCCATGAAATTATTACACGATAACATTAATTAATTTGTATTTTGATTTATTTTGAGATAACACATGGAAGAACAGTACTTAATTTACGGTATATATATATATATATATATATATATATATATATATATATATATATATATATATATATATATATATAATAAAGGAAAGATAAACAAGGTGATGTGGCAGCTCTCTATGGCCTCCATTGGTATTTATCTTTTTTCTCCTTTTTTGAACTTTTTCCTAATTTTTTATGTTTTTCCTCCTATTTTTATGTATCTTATTGTAACAACATTAATTAAATGGCTCAATAATTAATACCCTACTCTTCCGATTCTTTTTTTGCCATTTTCTCTTCTTTTTTCCATTCAACTCAATTTAATCCGTAGAATTCCAAAAGTCACTATCAATAAACAACGTACGGTCGTTCCCCTTAATTGCAATTTCCCTTATTGTTTTGATTCAATTCAATTTAATATTTAGAAGGCCAAAAACCACCACTAACTAAAAGTTAACCGTTGTATGCCTCAATTGAAAAATTAAAAGCCTCATTAACTTGGTTGTTATTAGTTCTATTGCAAAGGTCTTTATAAATTATAAGACAACAATTTCATAACTCATGCAAACAATTCGTAAAATTCAATTGGCACCCAAGGCAGTAAAGGAATCACAGGAGGCGAAATGAATCACTATAAGAAATCCCAACGGTAAGAAGCTTCATGGTTGATTAGTTTTTTTTTTTTTTTCCTTTTTCTTTTCACTTGCTTTTGAGACTTAAAGGGCTTTTTGGCCATTATTGCTATATTGGTTGAAAATTTGTGGAAGTTTCCTTGATTTTATCTTGTGCAACAAAAAATATTACTTTGTAAGTTCTATATTTCTGTATTTTTACCTTTGAAAGTATTGTTCACCTTGCTGATATTCAATTTTTTATTTTGTTTGTATTAAAGAGGATCATAGTTTTGTTTTGTTTTGTTTTGTTTTGTTTTGTTTTTTTTTTTGTTTTTTTTTTTTTTTTTTTGTGTAGCATCATGCTCTTTAATTATATTTTATGAATTCAGGGGAGTTGGGACTACAACATTGCGATCTTGACAGTCAACCTCTGTCCTCCTATTTTAGATGATGGATTTTTAGAGAAGCAAATGATGTGCTAGTGGATTATGATTTTTTTGAAGTGTGAGCATTTTGGCACATTCTTTTCTTTTGTGAATAATTTTTCATCTTTTTCTTATAGAAAAATAAAAATTGGATTTTATGATGCTTTGAGGTTTAATTCCCAAATTGCATGATACTAAAATATTAAGTTGTGTTTAATTGCCAAAGAAAGAAACACATGAACGCTTTAAGCATCATAAAAGACAACTTTTATTTTCCTACAAGAAGAAGATAAAAAGTTACTCACAGAAAAAAAGAATATGTGCCAAAATGCTCACACTTCTAAAAAATCATAATCCACCCGCATATGTATTGATTAAACTACTTATTAGATGTTTCAGCACTAAAGCCCGATCACATGTTGTCAAACACCTAAATCAACTCAGAGTGATATCCATTTCCACATTAGTGTTGTACGTATGGCTCATTGGCTGCTCTTCCTCCCATGAATTTTAATTGTTGAGTACAAATTCTTTTTATATGATAACTAAAGGAGTTAGGTTTTATTCACAATTTTATTGCATGTGTACGTATGGAATTTACTTAAATCTAATACTTTTATAATGTCTATTTGGTTCTCCAATTAATTTTTGAATATTAATGAGTTTGATTTCATGAATGAGTGTCGTATGTATATGAGCAGATACTAATACCTCTACTTAGTTTCATTGGCTCCTGAAATATATATGTATTTTTTTTTTTTTTTAATATTTAGAGATGTACACATCCATATTTTATTAGGGTTTAATACTTTTATATTATATGATCTGAGCAATTTACTAATTTCATTGAAGCGCAAACAAATGAACTATTATATATACATATAAATGAAAAAGAAATTGTACTATATTTCATGACGAAATACTCTCGGGATATTATTGTAAGTGGAGTATATTCAGCAACACTAATCAATATCACAAATTGTGGCACAGTTGATGACAGTACAATTTGTTTTACTTTTCGTTCTTATCATGTGTTATTTTTTTTCCTTATCGGAAAAAAAATTAGTGTATAAATTCAACAAGACTTGATATAACCGCACGAAGCGCGGACAAATTTACTAGTTATGCATATAGAGGTACGTAATCTCAATAACGAATTCCAGCATATTCTGTAAACTTCATTACAAGTTACTAAACTACCATATTTTCAACAAAAACAAAAAGGAGCTCAAATATATAATGCTCAAGAAAAAGTAAATGAGAATTACAAATAAATCATTTTCTTTAACTCCACTAGGGTGAGGATTTCTCTATAAAGTAAGGTAGTATTATATTGGTCCATTGAAATTGCAGAGCCCAGAATAACGGCCTAATTAATTTTGTCATTTTTATTGCTAAAATTAGAGAGCAAACACATGCATGAACTTCCGTACAAGTACTGATTCTCTTTTGTGCTCAATTGTTTGTAGCCTCAGAAAAGCATTTTATCGTCTCCTCAATAAGCCCAAACATCACTTAATAAACTATCTTCAGATACTTATACTATATATTCCTTTAAAAAACAGCACTTCAATGTCTGGTGCCTAAGGTATATTTAATTTATAAATTTATTTATTTACCTACCAAATTAAAGTTCTAATGTCCATGACTCCATATTATATATTTATATAATTAAAGAAACGTCTCCATCTGTTTGGAATAAAGCTAGATTGGTTCCCCTTCCAAAAAAAGTTTGCTGCTCATCATGATAATTTTATTTTATTTTTTGGTAAAGAACTAAATGGAAGTGTCATCTAAAAGCTAACTAGGCGTGAGTGAAAATGCACTCTGAGAATGAACTTCAAAGGATTCATCTATGTACAACTACACAAGACCTTTGGGTTATGTATACAATAGAGTTAGCTTCTACACATTGAAAGAGTAAAATTTACACACTATCGAATCATCTAAAAAATAGCTAAAGGGTAATTGTCCATAATAATAAAATAATTAGTAACCTAATTAAGAAAGGCAAGATAAGTAACCTACTATAACTAATTAACTAAAACTGAAAGTATAGATTTTTTTTACACTATTAGTGCATGAAGTTGTTGGCTTAATTTATTAGTAGTACCTGTTTTAAATTTTTTATTATATTCCAATTGGTTGCCGTATCAATCATTTCGTTTGGCTAATGTGAATTGCTCTTTAGCATAAAAGGTTATGTGATCGCACGTAGTTGCTTTTCAGCTTCTAGCCATTATAATCTACAAAATCAGAAGATGCCCATTACCCAATCTTTTCTCTTCAAAATATTTATTTATCTGAGGTCTAATTATCTTAATTATAATAATCAAGGATTCTCTTTTCATGTCTTCGCCATGATTTACCCAAGTGCTGCAATCATCAATTTCAACATTAGGCCCCGTTTGGACATGGTTTGAAACCTGGTTTCAAACCATAGTTTCAAATCATGTTTGGACATGTAATTTGGATATTTTAAGTTATATTTTCTCTTATAGACATAAAAACCCCACAAATTGTGAAAACTATCAAAACATTCTCAATTCTTATACAATCTTACCAAATGAGCAAATCATAATTTATAACAAAATTAGTACACTACTAGAAAGCTTTTCTAAAAAATGCAACATCAATTAGTCAAACTTTACTTCAATAAAATCGAAAATTTAACATGAATAGTAATGTAACTACTATTTACACTACAAGAAAAAATATATTTGGCAACAAATTTTTTTTCGTTGCCATAAATTGATTATTGTTGCAAAAAGTACTTTTGCCAACAAAAAAAAATATTTTGTTGCATGAACTTTTCCCAACGGCTATTATTGCAACAATGTGCAACAACTTCTTTTTTTTGTTGCCAAAAATACTTTTTGCAACAATAATCAATACTATGGCAACAAAATTAAATTCTTTGGCAACAAAAAAAATCATTTGCCAATGATAAAACTAAGTTGTTTTCAAATATAAATTTTTTTATTGCGATTTCTATACTTTCTTGTAGTGTTAATATAATCTTCCCACATAAATTAAAGGTTGGTAGACATAAATAAAGGTTGGTGAAAGTTAATGAGATTAGTAAATGATTGATGGGGGTAATTGTTAAAAATATTTACCAACTTATGGGTCTTTTTTTTTACAAAATATTAACTTATGGGTTAAATTTTGTATTTAAAAAAGTTGCAACCATGGTTTCAAACCCCAAACCATGCTTTTGGATGAAGGTTAAAAACCATGGTTTCAAACTAGGTTTCAAACCATGACTGAAAATTGATGACCAAACGCTGGTTTGAAACCATGGTTTGAAAATTGATGGCCAAACGCCTACTAATTATTAGCAAAGGCTTTCTAAATCAGTATATATGTGTGTAACTTCTATAAACTGGCAACTGAACACGAAATAATTTTTATACTATCAAGTCATTTGAAAAATTACTACAAGTAACTGTGCATAATAATTGAAATTCATAACTGGAGAAACGTGCCCGTAATGTGTCTGCACGTATTATCTTGATATTAAGAAAATAACCTGAAAAACAAAGTAAATTACCTACAATACTATAGGTTAAATCAAAATGATGGTCCACTAAATACTAGAGTGAGTATAAGTTAAATCCTTTCTATACGGCAAATTCCAAATAATCGGTGGGTATATAATAGGATACTGGACCTTGGGCTGGGATAGCATTGTACAAGTGATTAAGAGTTGTTATGTTGGATATAAATATTTTAGCTCATGATCATAACCATAAAATTAAATGGGGACATTCATCTTCTCTACTTGCACAGGGAAAATGATCTAAATTCAGATGCAACCTAAAGGACCTAATATACATCACGGAGGTGCTTAAGAAAGTAACAACTTAGTGAACCTTAACAAATAAGATAGGCACATGCATTAAAATATCAAAAAGGACAGTGACACCTGCTCAATTATTTTACAATGAAAAAAATACTTTTGACACCTGTACAAAATAACTATATTTAATCCTTTTTCTGTAATTCTGTAAACTCTGCACATTTGCTATAAAAACATAAACAAACGCTGAGATTTGAAAGGCTGTTAGAGGAATGGATTAGAAATATGTTGAACTTTCTACGTACAAGAAGGGGACAAGTTTAGTGATCAGTACTAATTATGACTGCCTACATTTTCTTGCATGATTTCCTTGTTTGTCTTTGGATTCTGAACCGAATGAAGCTCGAGAAAGAGAGCTTAACACGTTCGCTTTTCCAGTAGCACACACAAAATACGATTAAAATATGGCCCAAGAGTTATCCTCTAAAGTGCTTTTGTCAATTCAAATGGACGCATGGCATTGAGTTTAACTAACATATTAGTATTAAACTTACAATATATAAAAAAAATTAAACTATCAAATTACTCAAAAATTAATATCATAAATAATGCATTGTAAGGATTATATTTGGATTTAAAGTCCTGCAAGCTATACATATGGAAGATCTCCAAACTCTTCCTGCTTATATTGAAGCTTTTCAAGATCCGTTTCATAATATCCAGGTTGATTATTTTTTTGAACATAATGGTTATCCTCTATTAGGATGTACTATTAAACTTAAATTGAAGTTATGCGCTAAAAACTATGGTAATTTTTTGCATCGAATATATATTACGTAGTAATATGCAAAACTTAATAATTGACCTACTATAAAAAGCAAATTATATTTGTGGTGACAAAAAAGTTTGTACTGTCGAAATATAAGTAGTAATTTAACTCTGACAATACTTAGCCGGCAAAGAAACGGATAATGGGGAGAAAAGCGGCTTTGGAGTTCATAAACAACCAATAAATCAGACATAATTAATTCCCTAAACACAATGATGCAGAGAGAAATTCATGAAAAAGACAAACTGCAGAGACATATGCAAACACGGCATCATATTTAATTTGCAGACCAAAGGCAAATAATTCTTCATTGGAATTCCAAAAAAATACAACTACTCCCTTTCCCTCTCAAAATATATACTTAGTATCTCATTAATTTTGACTTTGCTTCCTTTCCCTTTGTTCAATGTGTATTATTTTACTTTTAACACTTGCAATGCACATAACAAGATAGCTAGAGATATAAGAATTAGCTAGCAATATGTTGCTCGAATCCTACTCGTGTCACCTTCAAAATTAATACTTTTGGAGGATTAAATATACCCGACGACATTTTTGAAGAATTCGAGCAGCATAGACTAGCAGAAATCTTTGTTTCAGGATGATTTTGGGTATTGAAAAAATTGCGTACCAGGCATGAAATTACTAAAAGGACTAGGGTAAGAATTTGAGGGTGGTATTAAATTTGTTGTAACTTGCTGGTGATGTAAACCACTTGAGGAACTTTCGTTAGCCATGTTGTTGTAATGACTTTGATCAAGGCCTTGATCATATAGTATCCCTTTAAAAGCATGTCCAGCTATGTTCACTGAAGTCTGATAGGCATATTGATCCCCCACATTGTCTACTGAACTTACTCGGACACACCGAAATACTGCCGGTAAACTCACTTCTGCTGGAAGTTCTTCTTCTTCTCCACCTACAGTTATAACGTAACAAAAATAAGTGCAGTCAAACTTTTTTATATCAGTCATCCTTTAGAACAACTTTTACTATAAGGCCTAGTTTTCTATGAAACCGAATTCCATAGGAGTATTATGTTATATTATATTTTCCTTATAATAGCATCTTGTTATAGCAGCCAAAATACATCCAGACAAACGATGCCGTTATAACGAGATTTGACTGTAAAAGGAAATATAACTTTTATATATTGACAATTGATAGAGTAATGAATTTTTTCACTATGGTCGGTATTTTTAATTGCTGTAGCAGGTTACCTGCTATATTTTTCATGTTACTAATCCCACTTTTTATGAAT
The DNA here is from genome assembly GCF_029784015.1 of Lycium ferocissimum. Taxonomy (NCBI): domain Eukaryota; kingdom Viridiplantae; phylum Streptophyta; class Magnoliopsida; order Solanales; family Solanaceae; genus Lycium; species Lycium ferocissimum. Next base: position 17,219,530 of record NC_081344.1, read on the forward strand.
CGTTACATGTAACTACTTTTAGATAATCTGATGTGTACGAAATTCTTTTACTGTAAGTGTATAGAAGTTAATTATAATCTTAAGAATTAAAGTAATACTTTATTTTCTGGCCTTTTGCTGGGTTGAGGGTGTAAGTAGTGTGGTTCATCCATCTAAGTTGAGCATATAACATGAGTTAAATAATTGAAAACAGTAAGTGAGAATAGGTATCATTAGCTATAGCAGTAAATAGTAGCTAGGGTTTGATGGTGTCTTCACGGTGAAATACTAGTACACTTTAAAGGTAAGCAAATTCCAATGCTGACTAGATCTCTTTGTACCATGTAATCAAAGATTATATGTGAGGACAACAGTAGAGATGTATGAAGTACCTGCTAATAGTGCAGGAGGATTTTGATTTTCTCTGTATCTTTTGGGGTTTGGTTGCTGTTGTTGAATAGTACTGGAAATCTGATGGTGCCTTGGACGCCTTGCAGAGAGAGGGATCCAAGTGCTTTTGACATGAGTTTGACACTGATACCCTCGGCTTTTACAGCAAGTTCGGCATCTTAAATATGGACAATCTTTCTTTGCTTGATTTCCACAGTCTTGGCACCTCCTGTAACTTGATGATCCTTCTTCTGTCATCATCTCTTTAACATAACTCTCATATCAGATGATTAATTAATTTCACCACCTGCTAACACGGGATACTTTGTGCACCACTCTTTTACTAGGGGTGTTTTCTTCAATAAGGGCAGGTTTAATTATGGTATTAGTTTGTTTGGTCATGACTTTCTTCTTCCAAGAGAGTTCATGGCTCAAGATAGTACTATAGGTTTGATGATTCTTTTCTTCTTTCAACCTTTTCTCAGGCTGTGCCTTTTCAACTATTCCCATTTTTTCTTGGGCCAAAAAAAAAAAAAAAAATAGGAAAAGAATTCGAAAGGTCTCCTTTCGCTATGTGTACAACATACCCGTACTACGACGTGTGGATGTTCCTTCACTCTTCTTTCTGAGCTCAACTAAGATTTGAAGTGTATGAGTTTTGAATTTGAAATTAAAAACAATCTTATAGCTAGTTTTAGTCATTACTTTCGCAATTAAATATTTATGCATATTTAATGAGTTTCCTAGCTAAACTAAGATATAATTAATTCGACTGTTGACAGCAGTGAAAATATAATGAGAAGACAGAGACAAGGGACAAAGGCATATTAGTTGCAAACAGCAATGCCTAAAGTGTAACTGCTGATAATTGAATTATGACTGCTCTGCGTGGAAAATTAATTACAATACCGCTAGTGATCAACAGCTTGTGTACAGTGAGGACGATGTTATTTTAAGAGAGTTTAATAATATTGCAAAATAATTTTCAGACTAACTAAAAGATAATTACAGGTAATTACCATCCTTAATAATTAAGTGAATTACAACAACATACCCAGTATATTCTCACAAAATAGGGTCTGCGGAGGGTAGAGTGTCCCCAGACCTTAACCCTACCTGGAGAGATAGAGAGGTTGTTTCCGATAGATCATCGACTCAAGAAAAGGCATTTCAAAGAAGGTCATATAAGAATTAACAGAAATAAGGAAATCATCACAAAATACAATAGAAAGCATAACAAAACATAATGTAAAAAAAGAAAAGAAACAGTTATGACACCAAACTAAATAGGTTAAAATATATTATAGTTTAAAAGTTATTTGTATAAAATCATTGAATATAAGTTAAATAAACGCCAAAAAACCCGCAAGAGTAGTCGAGTTGGTTGAGCAGGGATCTGCCAAATGGGGAGTCTCAAGTTTGAAACCCAACCGCATGCTTTCTCAGTCGAACTTGCACGGGACTTGTCTAATGCAGTTTACCTCTCAAAGAGAGAAATGTTCACCTTTTCTTTATACATTTTTTTTAGTCTTCTTCTTTTTTGTTTTCATTTGAAATGAATGGCGTACAGAAAAAGACGCGTGCTAGTGCTAGCTCTTTTTCCCCTTAATTAGCCTATGTTACTATGTATACATCATTTCGACAAAGGTAGACAAAATAAGAGTAAAAACTTACCCACATGTTTACACCAAATCAATGTAATTTACTATGGTCAAATGATTTAATGAAGTGAATATTACATTAATTAATAATGGTCAGGTTATAGTTGTATATATATTCAAACATTTGGTGTAAACACCTGATGCGGGTAGACTTTTACCCAAAATAAGCATAGGTTCTACTCCACTTATTTAGTAGGTGTTTGGGCATAAACTTGAACTTATTGATTTAAGTGAAAACTGATTTGAAGTTGAAATTAGGTTTGATGATAATTAAATTTTTCAAATAAATATTTGAAATCAAATTATACTTTTCCGCATTACCATGAAAATCCACAATTTATAAAAAATAAAATAAACTATTAAAACTTTTGTCAACTCTTAGAGAATTTTACTAAACGGGCAAATCTACCTAAATTAACGATTAACAAAGGATTCCTCACTGTAGCACCAACTGAATTTTGGGTATATTTTATGGAAGGGGGAATTGAGTTAGGAGTTGGGTAATTAATTTTAATAAATATGAGCCTTTTTTGCAAACTCTAAAATTAAAATTTTAGGAAATTTAAAGTGTGAAATTCAAACTTTTGAGGCGAAATTTGGGATTTGAAATCAGAATTTTAAGTCGAAGTTAAAGTTTTATTTAAAATGCGATAAACAAATACAAATTTGAAATCAAAACTTTAAATCATGATTTGAATTCACTTATCCAACAACACCTCAGTAGATGATTTGAATTCACTTATCCAACAACACCTCAGTAGCACGACGACTTTTTTAATTATCCTTTTAAAATATGACCAATGCATGAAGGGAGAAGTGCCATGAAAGAAGAATAAAGAGAAGGGATTACCTAAGGAATTCATATTTCATCCTATTTGATATTTTAGACGAGAAAAAAAAGAGAGACAGAAATTGGAAAATAAAGAAAAATAATAGAAAGAAGTTCTGTCGAAGAAAACAAACAACGAGAATGAGGAAATGTAGCTTTAATTTATAGTCAGAAACAATAGGTTATACGCTTGAAGTCACTAATTAGATGACGAAACATGACAATCTAATGCAGCATAATTAATTTGAAATCTGCTTGATTTTTTTTAGAATATCAAATGTTTTAAATAGTTTTTCGTAGGATGAAATTTGATTTCTTCACCTCATGTGTTAAACTACCGGAGCTTTACTTTAAATAAAGTAAAGCTTGCTTTCAATCAGTAGCTACCTTTTTGCTATTTACAATTCGTAACTACATTTAGGCATTTTCATTGTATTTGACTGTATTTCAGTGTATTTGAATGCCTTTGTTCAGTCGTATTCAACTTTATCTAATGTCACATGTATTTGACTGTATTTGGATACATCCAACCTTAATTTTTCTGAATACATGTGTATTCAAAATGATATATATAAGTGCATTTAAATACACGACGAGGGCGGTGTATTTTAGTGAGCTTATATATTGATGTATCCTTTTGTTTTATGTGTAGTTGAATGTATTCGACTATATTTGAATGTATTTCAACAAATTTTCAGATGCAAAATTTGAAATACACTGTATTTACTCGAAAAATTGTATATATATAGATCATTCAAACAACACATACAGTTAAATACATCTAGTTTGCGCCCAAAATACAATCAGCAACGACTGTATTTGAATGTATTTCAACAAAATGTCAGATGCAAAATTGCAAATACACTGTATTTACATAGATCATTTAACCAACACATACAGTCAAATACATCTAGTTTGCCCCCAAAAATACAATCGACCAATGACTGTATCTGACAGTATTTCCATAAAATTTGAGATGCAAAATTTCCAATACACTCAGATCTAAGATACAAACAAAGAGAAGAAGCCATGAATTTTGATATCCATCAGATCTAAGAAGCGTAATGGCAGTAGTGTTTCTTAGATCTAGTGGTGTCGTCGTGGAGGAGGAAGAGGCGGAGAGAGAGATGTGGCCACCATTGAAGCAACAATACGTGATCGAGAAAGCTAACTTGGCCAGAGATCTGGTATTTGGCCACAGAGACGGAGGAGACGGTGGCCGCCGAGGGAAAGAGAGAGGGAAAAAGGAGAGAGGCACCAGAAAGAGGGAATGGTATTTGGCCGGAGAGGAACACAGAGAGAGAGGTGAGGGAGAAGAGAGGAACGAGGGATAAATACAAGCCATAAACCTAATGTATTTTGATATAGCTATGAATGGTAATTTGCAAAATCACCGTAGTTACTAAATATAAATATATTAAAGAGAAAATTACGTCATTAGTCAAGGTATTAGACTTATGAACATAATTATCACAACTTCTAATGTTCATCAAAAATAGCAATTTTATCACTTTTTTGGCATAATTAAATACACGAGGGATTCATGTCTAAATTTTATCCCACTAATCATCCGTTTACATTTATTCTCTTATTCTTATCTTTATCCTTTATTTTCTCATTTCTCTTTCTTCTTTAACTAATACACTCAATTTTTTTTAATTCTCTTTCTTATTCAATTAACTAATACACCGTAATTACTTATGAAATTTCACACTCCTGAATCTCAATTCCCAATGTTACTAATTTTTTGTTGTTCCGACTCTTTGCTACTACTTTACATAGAATAACATTGAGCATCCACATACAAAGTAATACCTACAATATACAGAATATAATTTATTATACAGTATATAATAAAATTATATGAGTATATAAAATTTTATATATTGTGTATAATCAAATTATACGAGTTATATCTAATTTATTTTAATAGGTGTAATAAAATATACTAATATTATTCAATGTATAATATTTTTATTATACTACATTTAATAAAAATAGCAAGTCATATCCAAAAACAAGCCATGAACACTGAAACTATTGTACTTGTGTTCAATATCCCATTCCCATGATGTTCAATCAAAGCTGTAATTTTATTTTTCCTGGATACATGAACAATGAAAGGAGACTAGAATAAGAAGAAGTAGAAAAGGCAAAAAGAAAAAAGCTGGGAAATTTTTTATTCAAAATATGGAGGAAGTGTAAAACGGTAAAAAAATAGTTACAAGTATATGCATGAACAAAAAAATAGAGATCGACTTTATTCATGTGGAAATGGTTTCCTTATATATAGCAATTTGGTTTACTATAAAACTCTTTACCTGCCATGTAATGTTCATTTAATTTACCTGCTAAGAAAATGTAAATATTATTATATCATTGTCTACTTATGTTTTTTTCCCTATATTAAAAGATAGTTATTATCAATAATTACCTCTTAGAAATAGCTATGCCAAGTAATTATTCCAACAAAAAAAAAACTTTGGAGAAAATATTTCCACTATAACAAACACATCCTTAAATGAATTTCTTACAAGGACATGACATCAAGCAAAAGAACTCCCTTGGACTCATGACAGAAAAGTACACTACATAAATGGGAACTCACATTGCAACATTCATTACTCTATTACTAACAATGATGATTGATAAAAAAATATGATACAAATACTTAAGAACTAGTTGATAGATCTGTTGATTTAGCTTTTTAATCCATCAAAAATAAAGAGAGGACACGAGATGCCAATGAAAAAAAGAAGAGAAATAATGTGGTAGTAAAGTAAATTATGTGAAACATTATATTGTTCTGAAGTAGAATTCAGCTCTTAACTTTTTTCAACAAGATGGCATCCATAAAAAGCTGAATTTTACTATATACAAATACACACACGTATTCATAACCGTTGTAAATTTTTTATTTGTCTATCAAACAAGTGTTCCTTTTATCGTCCATTGAGAGGAGAGAATTGAGCGAACATAGCAGTCCCTGAATACTCATTATCAATAGCTTGAACTTCTGTAGGATTTTTATGTTGCTCTGGTGAAGAAATATGTTGGTTATTAGAGGTGGAATCAACAACATGAGCATGAGCAACTGTAGCAGGAGAAATTGGTTTGTTCTCGTCGTCGGCCTTTCCTTGTAATGAGGCTTCTTGCAGCTGCAAAGCATACTCCAAATTCCACAAAACATCACCCATACTAGGTCTATCAACACCATACTCAGCTAAACACTTCTCTGCTGCTTCTGCGAATTTTTTCATTGACTCTGGATCAATTTGTCCTACAAGTGTGGGATCAATGACCTTGTCTAATAAGCCTTTTCTCTTCCATTGCATTGCCCATTCTGCCAAATTCACTTGCTCTCTTGGAAGTGCTGGATTAATAGCAGGACGAGCGCATAAGGCTTCAAGAAGTACAACCCCGAATGAGTAGACATCAGATTTGTCAGTTAACTGCTGCTTCCTAAAGTACTCAGGATCCAAGTATCCAAAACTTCCCTTAACAGCAGTGCTCACGTGAGTTTGCTCCGTGGTCGGTCCATCTTTTGATAGTCCGAAATCAGCCATCTTGGCGACGAAATTTTCATCGAGCAAAATGTTGGTGGTTTTGACATCTCTATGTATAATCCCAGTAGATGCACCCGTGTGGAGGTAATGAAGCCCGCGAGCAGCACCAATGCAGATTTCTAATCTTTGCTTCCAAGATAAATGTGGCATGTTCTTTCCATAGAGATGATCTCTCAAAGGACCATTTTGCATAAACTCATAAACTAATATCATCTCAGCGCTTTCATCACAATACCCAATCAACGACACCAAATGACGATGCCTTAGCTTAGATAACATTTGAATTTCAGTCTGAAATTCATTTATACCTTGTTCAGATTGTGGATTGCCCCTCTTGACAGCAACTTTTGTCCCATCATCAAGTTCTCCATAATAAACATTTCCAAAGCCACCAACGCCGATTATTTCACTAGGTTCCCAATTCATTGTGGCATCTGCCAATTCAGCAAAAGTAAAGTATCTACCTAATCCCATATTTGATGAGAAGAATTGACTCTTGCGCGAAGCTGATGACATAAAAGTTGTATCACCAGCATGAACTGGAAGCAACCAAGATGAGAAACTATTCCTCTTTTGCCAATCTTGAGGTCTCTTTTGCCATTTAACAGCCATTGCACCCAACCCCACAAAGGCTCCAAACATCATTGCAAATCCAACATAAGCCACTGTTTTGCTTGGGCCATTTTGTTTTTTTCCATCAACACCATATTCTCCATCTAAGCTACCCACAGAGTTGTTCATCCGAAACACCTCAAGGCCATTTAGAATTGCATTTCTAAAACCTTGGGCATCATTCACCGGAGAAACACGTACGACGAGAGGGTTTGAAACCATGGTTGAATCTACTTCAAAATCCTTGTAAAAAGCTGTAGACAAATGATTTGTCAATGATGACAAATCTAGCCCAGAAATGGCCATCTTCTCATTAATGTATACGTTGAAATAGAGTTCATTAAGCGCTTTGCTAATAATATCGCAGAAATGCAAGCGTATCAGGTGAGGATACACAGTGTCAATGTCCATAGTCCAAGATATGTTAAAATTAGGAAGTGTTGTTTCTGAATCTGCCATCTTTACAGCAGAGCTATAAATTGCTGGTGGAGCAATCAATGGAGAACCTCCTGATTTTAGATAATTAACAGCAGAGGGTTGTGTAGATACCTCTTGACCTGTGGCATTGTTTCGAAATTGTGCATCAGACATCCAATTTCGTCCAAGAGTATCGTTGGTTGAATCCAAAAGAGGACCCCCAACATTAAGCCTATACATTGTCTCAAAATTACTTTTAGAAAGATCAAATTTTTGTGACACAGGGAAAAGAACAGGTACAGAATAATCAAGAATATTGCCCGGGGCAGTAACAAATTCAATAGCGTTAACGAATGCCACAGACCCTTTAGCTGGCTCAAATTTAATAGCAAAACGCTCCGTGGTGACATTAACAATAAACTCCTTGACAATGGCCTCATCTTTACCAGTTTGAAAATCGCGGAGGAGGACTAATGCATCCGTTTGGACCGAAAATTTAGACTTTTTGAGATCATATTCGTTGTAAGTAAAGGGTAAAAAATGCAGCCTGATCCAATGCAATCCAGGACTACTAGCATGAAATGTGTACGTAGCTTCAGTTGTGAAGATTTTTGCACTAAGGTATATATTTGAAGGGACATTAATTTTTTCCGACGCAGAAGCTTGAATATCATTACCACTATAAGAGAGGTATTTAGCTGCATTTTGATCAGGTTGAAAAACTTTGTTCCCTGGAAGTGTGGTTGGGGAAGTAGCACCACAATCAATTAGGTAATTATCTTGTGGTGTAAAAGCTGGAAAAGATTTTGCAGTGGCTGTTCCATCTTGAGCATAGACATGAAGAATAACATATGGATTTGTGATAAAGAAAAATAAAAATACCAAGAAAATGCCCATGGTTGAATATGTTGACACTAATGAAAATAATGACAAGATAGGGGTGGTACTATGATTTTTTTTTCCATCTCCATCCCCTTAATGATTTTTCCCAAAACCTAAGTATAGGGATTAAAGAGAAAAAAATGGAAGGGGGATGAATGTAAGAGTTTTCAATTCAGTCTGGTTTTGGCCAATATTACCGCCATGTTTTTGCGTGGAAGATTTTACCAAGCTTTCTTCCAATTTTTGTTGATGCTGCTACCTTATTTTGTTAGCTTTACATATTTTAGTGGTTGAAATGGTCACCTAGCGTTATTTTCTCCCTACTCTTCATTTTTACTTGCCTTTTTTAGAAGTTACGACCTCTTTTTACACATTCTTTGACCAGTTTGAAGAATATCATTTGCTTAAGTTGTTCTCTTTCAAGAGAAATTATTCACGCAAACTTCATTAATTTTATGGTAATAAGTATCATCATCATATCATATCATATCATATTATATTATATTATATTATATTAAAAGTGGGAAGCCTCAATGTGAAAAGTTGAATTATGAAAACATCCCTCAAGCGTTAACAAAATGTTTTGCCCTTCACCAAATTAAAAAAGAATTTACGTTAGCACTCTATAATTAAGCTATTACAAATTAAATCATTATTTTAAGAAGTTGAGAGTTTGAGAAGTCACACTAAACCATTTAACATAGAGTCATGGAGCATTAACATTGTTTTAAAAAGTTTAAAAGATGTTTAAATACATTACCGGATTATATGACCCAAATTAAATGTGGAGGACATTAAAGAAAATAAAAGATGAAAAGACCTCAGTTTTCAAGACCCTTATTTATCAAAAACTACTAACTTTTATAATTCCTATCTCTTCATTTTCTCTTATTGAATGAAGAAAAAAGGTTGGTCTTGCACAACTATAAATTAAGACACTGAATGATATGATCGGACATACACAACGAAAGGTAAAGCGCACAATTTTCAATTGCAGATTCTTTACTTTTATATGATTCCTTCTTTTTTAATCCTATCTATGTATCATTTTTTTTCCCTATGTATCATCTCACTAGATTATATTTGTGTTTATTCTTTTATTTCTCTCAGTTTTGGTGGCATCAAAATCACAAGACGGGATGCAGCTGCAATTGTATGATGATAACTTTCATGATTCGTTGTATTTGTCTTCTGTAGTAATTTCTTATTTCTCCGAAACAGAATTTTTATTTTGCACAACATCAACTTCTAAACTTTCAAACTTTTGCTGATTGTGTGGAGAAGTCAGGAGTACATTATTGTTCGCATCTTTGATTAAACAGTGACAAACAATTTCTTCCTTTTAATTGTAATCGCCTAGTAATTGCAAAGGAGTATTTTCATTTAGAATTATCTTTCTTCTTTTTTTGCCTTCATTTGTTTCCTTTTAAAAACCAAAAAATTGATGGAGACGTTAAAGCTGTTCTGATTTGAAGCATGAGTAGATATATTTTTCAAGTATGTAAGCTACTTGCTGGTATGATTTGTATTTATATAAATGTGGTCATTATTTCATCATTTTGTTTATCTTATTTTAAAAATCTTGAAATTTTCTAAATATACTGTTACTAATAAATATTTATTCATTATTTATGAAAAACAATTGCATAAAATGTAAGGTGAGAGGACATACATAAGAGTTAATTTTTTTAAAATTATGTATAACGTTTACCTCTGAATACACTTACTAAAAGGTTTGGACTATTATTTATAAGTATTAATTTTATTTATAAGCAACAGTTAAGTTGGAACAGAAGAGCTTTTGATACTTTTATTCTTTCTAAAATGAGTGTTAAGTTATATTCTCCAATTGATAGGACAGTCTCTAGATCTTTAGAAAGGTACACGATTCTCTTATTTTGATTTTAGTTTTCATATGCATTTTGTGTTGAAGGTGTTGGTATTGTATTCTTACCTCTTCTATATCAGCTAAATTCATAAAATGAGACTCCCTCCCGGATAAAAAAAAGAGTCCACTTAGCTTTTTTTTCTTGGTTCAAAAAAAAGAATCCACTTAGCAAATCAAGAAAGAATTAACCTTGTTTTTTCATATTTGCCCCTATTAAGTGTTATATGATCAAATCCCAATGCCTATTTAATAAGGGGTAGTTTAGTCAAATTATCTATTTTTGTCTAGGAGTTAGTATTTTCTTAAAGGGTGTGCAAATGACTAAGTGAACTCTTTTTTTGATCCGGAGGGAGTAGTATTTTACACTAATTTGAATACAAGGTAAGAGTTCTTACATCTTCAACTATTTGTTGAGCTTTAAAACTTATCCGTTTAGTTTCAACCATTAAAAAGATCCATTCACTTGAATTCTTTTCATATTATTTGTGTTTATAAAATTTGTATACACATATATCGTGTAGCCAATGTTCACATAAAAATTTAGAGAAATCAATTCTTCAGAAGTTATTAAGTACTTTTTTTCCTCTCATTTGGGTAAAATCTCTAATTATTAGGTTCTTTCCCTCTTCCTTCCGGTTTAAGTCCCTATTTAATTAAAGTCATTAATTTGTCAAGAAATTACTCCAATCTTTCAACTGTTTCCAAACTTATAATGAGAATTCTAAAAGTCACTATCATAATCATTCAAAACTTTCATAGTTCTAATAATGCTGGAAAAAGAATATTAGGAGTCTCTACTCTCTACAAACACATTAGTTTGTATAATTATTAGTTTGTACAATTATCTCTCATGTTTCTTTTTAATTTTGACTGATCGTCATTTGCACTTAACAATATATCTTTATTGTTCAATATATTGAAGATTTTTGTAAAATTATATTTTGCCATAATTATACGATTGTAAAATTCCCTTTTGGTTATAATTTTTTTTTCAATATAATCTTCACAACCTCTTCTTCTGTTAACTCACTTCTTCTTCTCTATCATCTTTACTTTCAGATACTTAATGAAGCATAACAACTGATAGAGTCGAAGCAAGATTCATATAACTTTCTAACAGTAATGGGTTGATCATGATGGGATTGAATATATATGTATCAGTTTGGTTTTCATTTCATGCATAATAATTAATTTTATTATATGCATATATAAATATTTCTGTTCAAGTTAAAGTACTAAATAGGTCAGTAAACTAGCATCAAGTTTGCAAGATTTTTTAACTTCAATTTACGAGTTGTTACGTTTTTGTATGTTTTGATTTTTATTTTATAGCTCAAAGAAAGTTTTAAAAAAAAAAAATATATGTACCATTTAAAATTTATCATTTGCAATATAAGATTTGTATTAAGTATTTTTTAACTTCAATTTACGTAAAATAAAAGTGATAATATATAGTACTATAACTTTTGATTATGGTTTTGATTTGTTTTTTTTTATTTTATTATTATTATTAGAGGGATAGGTTAAAAAAAAAATATGCACCATTTAAAATTTATCATTAGATCCCTACATTTATTTGTTTGATATGAATCTAACGTGTGGGCAATTTTTTTTTCTACTATTTCATTCCACTTTTTTTATTTTTTTTATTTTTTATAAACCCCACAAGTTCACTTTCGTTCTCTCTGTTTTCCTCTCTCCATATTTTTGACTCGTACTTTTAAATAAAATTTTATCAATATATAGTATATGATAACTATATGACTGCTCGATTATGTTACATATCCAAAGAACACATACACACACATATTTGACATTTAAATTTAGTGTGCATATATTTTTTAAAACAAACAGTTTATTATTATTATTATTAGTGTGTAAAAATATTTGTCGTTTCTAAAATTATGTTGTATTTCGAACGTAGAAAATGAGACCTAATTTGTGAGGGATGTTACTGATGTGATTAAACATAAACTATATCTTGCGAAATCTAAATTATGGCTGCAATAGAAATATCAAAGGACAAAAATTAAAGACCACAAATTTGAGGGAAAAAAGTAAAACCACCCATAAATTGGGTCATTTGTGCGAGTGACCCCAATTTCTTCATTTTTTTGCTCTTCGCTGGGGGTGGTCTTTAATTTTTACCCCTCAAAATGGTGGTCTTTAAATTCATTCTTCGAGACTTATTTTTGCATGAATTTATTTTTTGCGATTTTTTTATTTTTGACGGGGGTTCTAACGGGGTGTTTGAGGGAAAAAATCAAGGTCAAAAAATGAAATTTCGCAAAAAAAATGCGGATTTCCCTTCTTTTTTTTTTTTAAATTTTACCCCTCACTTTTTTTCTTTTTTTTTTCCTCTCCGAAAATACTCGGTTTTAAGTTTCATAAAAATAAAAATAATTTTCCTTGAGTCATACTTTTAAGAAGAATTTTAAAAATTTGCCTTATCATGTATTCATTCACTAATCTAACAGTTCTTTTGGGTGGTTTTTTTTTTATATGATCCTAAATCCATCAAAATTTTATGAGTTTAAATTTCGCGACATATGAAGGAATTACATATCCCTTGTAGGGCGGACTTTTTTCAAGATACTTTGAACACACGCGCACACACTTTAAAAGTATGCCCCCACCTCGGCATAAACTTGTTGATTTACCAAACTTATGCCGAATGGGGCATACTTACTTGTATACGCAAACTTTGCCTTCGAAGATATATATGTATTTTTTCAAGCATATAAACCAAAGTTACATGGAAAAGTATTATCTCGCAACCAAATGTCCATCCAGTTACAAATTCACACTTTAAAGTTTAGCGAATTGTTGATAGACATATATTAAAGTGCTGAAACCCAAGAAACATTTTCCCATCTTTATTTTGAATGCGTAAAACAAACAGTTGTACGTTGTTGGTATGGCCGGTGGTACACTAGAAGAATAAGGGGGCCGGCAAAATGAAATAAATGGATCTCGTTCATTGAGAGTGCTAAAAATATTTTGGTTTGGAGAGAAAGGAACCTACTCGTATTTCAAAATACTCGGCTTTCTTCCCCGATAGATGCGGAAGATTGACAACATATTCACATTGATGTGAACAACTTCAAATGGCTTTGAATTGCTAAAGTGTAGTTGATTACTCGCTCGTTTTTTTTTTTTAATGTAATAATCTTGAGTTTGACTTATACAAGTTAGTGAGTAGGAATTTTACCATGTACGATTGAAGGTCGCTTTAACTTTGTCTTGTAAAAAAGTTTTTTGGATGGAATAAAATAGACTTTCAACCAAAAAAAAAAAAAAGTTTGCCTTATAAGGCAAAGTTTAAATTTTGTATGCCCCCTCCGGCAGACTTTGTTTGAGGGCAGACATTTAAGGATCCGCATAACTTTAACTTTTCTTAAAAGATTGTATCTTTGATCCCATACACTCCCCCGATCTGCCTTGCGAAATTATTTTTTTATTTTATGCAAGCGGGGTTCGAACCCGTAACTTCATGTATTCGCTCATCTTTCCTGCCGCAAAATTTAAAGACTAAATATGGGCGGCAAAATTTAAAGACCACAAATTTGAAAAGAAAATTTAAAGACCACCCCAAAACGAAGGGCAATTTTTTTGATCCGATAAATTTTTATATTAAGCGCAACCTATGCCGCATAAGGCATACTTTTCCAAAAGCTTTGCTCTGCACATTTTTTTAAAATTTTTATATCCGATCTGAGTTTGATTGAAGTAACCTCACGATAAAAAATTCTTTTTAATAATTAAAAACCAATAATTTGAGGGATAAAAATTAAAAACCACCCCGAATAAGGGACATTCGTGCGAATTGCCCCAATTTCTTCCCCTAAATTTTGAAAAAGGATCCAAATAGAAAAATAATTTGGGCTTGAATAAAGTGACAAGTTTAGCTTAAGCACACATAGTTTCTACCTCCACTTGAAAGAGAAAGATCACTACTAATGATTAGTACTATATTTTTTCAAAGTCATTTGGATTTACGGAGAAAATTGTAATGACAAGCGAAGGAGAAGATGTAGTTGGGCGGCGTGCAGCATATGGTGATTACCGCAAAAAGTTACTTCAGCAGAAGGAGTTAAATGCTCGGGTAACCTCAGGTAACATTTCTCTTAAACCCTAAGGGGTCGTTTGGTTGTAACAAGTTATCCCGGGATTAGTTATTTCATCCTCCCATAGGGATAAAATAACACTACAATCCCATAATAACTAATCCCGGAATTAGTTATACGCGATTTTATCCAACCAAATGTGGGATCATATCATCTCAAATATAATTTTGGAACTATTAATCCTTATCCCTCGTACCAAACAAGTCCTAAGTCTCCCTTATTTCTGACACACCTTGTTTGGATGGTTGTTACGTATCATTTTATAATGTGTATCCTATTATATTGTATTGTACTCCCTCCCGTTCATAATAAGTGTTCACTTAGCCGCTTTATTTTGGTTCGAAATAAGTGTCCGCTTATGTAATCAACAAGGAATTGACGTTATTTTTATTTTCTTCCATATTTACCCATATTTAGATAGTTCAGTTTTTATGTAATCAAGAAACTATATTAATTAAGGGTAGTTTAGTAAGGGTAGTTTCTTTCTAGGAATAGCGTTTTCTTCTAGGAGTTAAGGCGTTTTGGACACTTATTTTGAACCAGAGGGAGTATTGTATTGTGTTGTCTGTATTGTATTGTATTGTTTTGATGATTACAATGTTTGGATAGATTGTATCGTTTCCTGTCATTACATAATGCAACACATCAACAATTTGAAGGATAAACCTATAAGTAAAGTAGGGGATGGGTAGAGCTACTGCAAAAAGGTAGGGTAAAGGATAAAATGGGATTATCAAATAATAAGTAAAGAAAAAATGAGGGAACGAAATAGGTAAAGACACGATCACACCAAATCAGTTGTTACATAAAATAGGAGTTTTTGTCGTTGCGTAACGATGGATTCAACGATACGATATACATAAAATGTAAGTAACAATCAAAACAAACATTGTATTTAAACTAACAACACAATACAATAGGTAACAACCATCCAAACAAGCTGTAAGATGGTTACCTGACAAAGCAGACGCTAATTGAGGATTTATAGGCAGTGAATGCATGCACACATTGTGAATACATGTATCTATATTCTATATATATATGTACGTGTGTAGAAAAAGTATGGGATTGAGGCCTCTGAAACTAAGGTGTACATACCATATCTCTTAGATGTCAACTGCTGATATATTGGACGCGCCTCTGAACTATAAAAGGATAACATCTGAACTATAAAAGGATAAAAGGAGTTCTAAAATCATTTCTCCATACAGATAGATGCATTTTTAGTTGATAAACATTGGCCTTATTAATTTTGAGTTTCTGGAGGGTAAGCCGGTATGGTTGCATAGTATGTCCTCTAGTGGAGAGGAATTGCAGAATTCAAGAACCTAAAGTCTCTGAATTTTGATATAGGTTCATACTGACAGTAACTAACTTGGAATTGGGATTGAGAATTCATTGACGAATATAACGTCTCTGATGGTAGTAATGTAATGCAGCCATCATTTACTATGTGGTCTCTGCTAGATTCCTGTTGCTCTAAAATTGCTAACTCCTGAAGAGCTTAGTTTTATTGGAACCATCCTCAAACTTGTTTTTGTGGGTTCTCAGGTTCTGAGAGATTTCTTTTGCGATGCTATGAATATGTCCATGTGCTTATGCTATGATTGCTTTTTGTGGGGATAAAATACTTAGGGTGTTTTGGTACGAAGGAAATGTTTTGTTGTAAAATAAGTGGATTTCTTACTTATTTTCTTGTGTTTGTTAAGTAAGCAAAAAATATTATCCCAAAAGCATTTGTCCATTCCTTATGGGACTTGTTTGCTCTACTTCCACTGGTGAAGCCATTTTCCTTATTTTTAAGGAAATTGTTTTCCTAAAGAAAATGTTTTCCAAAATTTTTGATCAAACCAAACATGGAAAAATTGGAAAACATTTTTTTGGAAAATGTTATCCTACATACCAAACACACCCTTAAGGTAAGAGAGAAAGAAATGGAAGGTCATAGATTGGTTACAATCAACACGTTGCGTATTTTATGTTTATTAAAGAATCTTAAAAGTCAGAAGCATTGCAACATGTTTTCCTTCCTTATCAAAAACATTTTGCCTTCGTACACCAAGTTCATAACTTGACCTGTGAAGGGACATCACAACTTCTCAAATAGGAAGTTATTCCCTCCTGCAATTCATAGCTGTATTTTTTCTGTGTGAAAGAATCTTACTAATCAGAAACATTGCAACATAGTTTCCCTTGTCAAAAACTTCTCGCCATTGGACCCCAAATTCATGTTTTGATCTGTAAAGCAACATCATAAGTCTACAATTGTATATGGAAACAGTTGATAAGCTTACGCAATGTTGTTTTTGGGTCCTTCCCACTGTGTTAGATTTCACTCATTTGTTGGAATGCAGCTCTACACCATAAGTTATCAGTGCTAGTGTTTCTTTACTAGTTCGAGTATAGGTTGAAAATGGCAATCATAGTTACTTAAGATATGCTACAACATTATCGAAACCTATCATTTTGAAAGGGCTACTACAAATGAAGCTTCCCATAGGCAGTAAGATTTAAAATTGGAAATAGCATGTGGTCTTTTCCTTTTAGTATATTTGAAGAAAGAAGAAACTAAGCAAAGCATCACAACTATTTTGTTGAATGAGAAAATCAGTTGTGGTTTGGAAGAAACATGTATGTTTGAAACCATGCCAAGAAAGATCAGTTGAGCGGTTTTAAGATCCAATTATGTCAAGGAAGTGGATGTTTTCAGTAGTAAAAAGTTCTAGGAAATGGCAAGTCAAGAGATAATCTTTTCCTGAGGAAAAAATTCAAAAACTGAAGTACTAGTGTTATTTGGGAATCATTAAGAAACATAAAGTGGTATTAAAAGATCAAGAGATATAGTAAACACAAAACTACTGTATGCATTATGAGTATTTTCTCTTCAAATTTTTAATTATGTATTTGGTTATTAATATTTAGAAATCAAATACGAATGAATATTAAGTCTGGAAAGCTATAATATGTCACAATTTTTCTTTAAAGAAAGAGGAAGGAATAGAAGCTCTTTTCCGGTAGCATCAATGAGCTTTGAGCCTTGGCCAAATATCTATGACGAGTTGGCTAAATTCTATAAGGTTTTGACTTTGTTTAGGAGACATTTGGAACAAAGAATCTTGGATGGAGAAAGATGATTAAAGAACCTTAACCTTATTTTGTTCGTTCTAATTATTCTTGAATTCATTGGTATTGCTAGTGGTCTCATCATAATTCAATCGTACAGGACCCCTGGGTAGATTCCTTATGGGCAGTTTACCCCGATATCTTTGTTTGGGGTTACCTTTTATGGCTTTTCTTCTTTTCCTAGTTCTTTTCTCATCTTGGCTCATTTAGTCCTGCACTATTGAGGTGGAGTTGTGATGACTTCATCATTAGAAATCATCAGACATCACCATTGTAGTGTAAAATTTTTCTCAAGTATTTTAAGGGCGATCTTAACCTTCTTTGCTTAGAGTTGTTTATTCAATTGATGTGTTTTCCTTGTTATGGTTCTCGATTGATTTATTCAGTATTCTTATGTAATTGTCTGCTGTAAAATTTCTGATAGGCCAATGATTCTGGTTTTGTCTGTAACTCTGTATTTTGTTCGACTTCCATAATAATCAATGAGAGCTTAATTTATGTGCTTTAATCAGATATCATCAATAACTTGAATCCTTAGCTTCTCACTGTTTTAAAAAAATAACTTGAATCCTTAGCTTCTCAGCGTTAAGAAACACTGCTCATCTTACATCAGGAATTGACAGATGAAAACTCAAAGCAGTGAGTCTGCTTTGTGATGGCTAATTATGCGTCACTATTAATATTCCTTAATGGTCACTGATTTTATCTATTTATTTTATTTGTGTTTATATAAGATGCCAAGCAATTTTTCATCTAAGTGCTAGCAACCTTCATTGTATATATGTTGTCTTTCCGTGTTCTCTAGTTGTATAACTGATGCTGGTTGTAAAATTGTACACAGTGAGAGAGAATTTGCGTGCTTCCAAAAAGGAATATGGTAAAACAGAAGATGATTTGAAGTCGTTTCAGAGTGTTGGGCAGATCATAGGCGAAGTGCTTCGGCCTCTAGATAACGAACGCTGTAATACATTTTTTTCTTGTATTTCCTTTGTTAATCTTCATTTTTGTTTGAGATCTATGGATTTTAAGGAGTAAAATTGAGTTATTAGCCCCTGCTCCCCACCTCCCAAAAATAAAAGATCAAAAGGCAATTAATGTCAAAGTAAGGCCCTGAAGACGAACGTTTATTTTTTCACCTAGAGAAGTCTACTTCTAAATGTAACAGTGTGGTTTTGTGCTGCAAAGATAGCAGTGAGCTAGTGACAAGTGCTGTTCATAGGTTCAATCATGCATACATTGTCTGTCCGTACTGTTTATCTATTTCCCTTTTTATTCTCTTAGCTATTACCCATGCATTACCATATTTACTATTTATTCATTTAAATATTGCATTCTGTTAGGAATTATTTTATTGACCCAGTTTTACTTTCTTATTAACAAGTTGAAATAATTTGAGGGACTAACTTAAAAAATGTAATTCTTCAGTGATTGTTAAAGCCAGCAGCGGTCCAAGGTATGTGGTTGGCTGCCGCAGTAAAGTGGACAAGGAAAAACTGACTTCAGGCACTAGAGTGGTTCTCGATATGACGACTCTTACAGTCATGAGGGCACTGCCCCGTGAAGTTAGTGGTTATCTCTGTGCTAGTATTGGGTAACTTATAGGGAATTATCATATTTGTCCCTCCCCGTGTTCCTTATTTATAGGGAATTATCATATTTGTCCAATTGTCCCTTCCCATGTTCCTTATCTTCAGATCTTTATGACAGGTTGATCCTGTTGTATATAATATGCTTCATGAAGATCCTGGCAATATAAGCTACTCTGCTGTGGGTGGACTGTCAGATCAGATCAGAGAGCTGAGAGAATCAATAGAACTGCCTCTAATGAACCCTGAACTTTTCCTCCGTGTTGGAATTAAGCCTCCAAAGGTACCTTGTTTAATATAATTTGACCATATTCTTGTGTCGGGTGCATTCTTCACGGTGCTGGCATGGTTGAAATTGCTGCTACTTTAAGATTTCTTCTGATGCAACCAAGGTTGTTCGTCTCAGGGTGTTCTTCTCTATGGGCCTCCTGGGACTGGCAAGACCTTGTTAGCCAAAGCAATTGCTAGCAACATTGATGCCAATTTCTTAAAGGTAAATGCTAGAGGTTTTGGTTATTTCCTCCTTTTCCAAGCTACTTCACAATGTCAATATTTATTTAAAGTGGGTGAAAAAGGCAGGTAGTATCAAGTGCCATTATTGATAAATACATAGGTGAGAGTGCAAGATTAATCCGGGAAATGTTCAACTATGCTCGTGATCACCAAGTAAGGACTTCAAAGACATCCTGGGTATTACTAAATCCGGTGAACTACTGCTGGTACTGCCTTAAAATGTACTGATTGTTTTTGTCTTTGTGTAAAGCCTTGTATCATTTTCATGGATGAGATTGATGCAATTGGTGGACGTCGATTTAGCGAGGGAACAAGTGCAGACCGTGAAATTCAGAGAACGCTCATGGAGTTGCTTAATCAGTTGGATGGATTTGACCAGCTTGGAAAGGTCTAAGTTGATCTTAATTATATATCTCTAAGATGCCATATATTAGGAATTTCTGTAAATTTATGATCTATGGTGTGCATACTTTGTTTTCCTTACTTGCAGTTCTTGTTTGTTGGATTCCAAAATAAGGATAATTCCTCAAAACCTGATTGTCTATCATAGATATACAAACTAAAAAGAAATTAAGTCAGGAGAGAATGTGGGTTATTTTCTTGAGTTTGGCATTGACTGACAACTGTGGTCCTCTGGTTTTTTTTTTTTTTTTTTTTAAAATAAAAAATTCATTGATGCTAAGTAGTTTATTTTATTCTACTTGCAGGTAAAAATGATTATGGCAACAAACAGGCCAGACGTTTTGGACCCAGCTCTTCTTCGTCCTGGTCGGTTAGATAGAAAAATAGAAATACCCTTGCCTAACGAACAATCAAGAATGGAGATCCTCAAGATTCACGCTGCTGGAATTGCCAAACATGGCGATATTGATTATGAAGCTGTTGTTAAGCTTGCTGAGGTGTGCTACTGATGCTTTGAAAATTAGTTTGCTTGTGCCTTGTGTTACTTAAGCAGAGTTTTGTCACTGTTTTTCCTCAGGGTTTTAATGGAGCTGATCTTCGTAATGTGTGCACCGAAGCTGGTATGTTTGCAATACGTGCAGAGCGCGATTACGTCATCCATGAGGATTTCATGAAGGTACGTCTGGTTCTTCTTTTACAAGTTGCCGGTTAGTTGGAGGGTAATGCACATTTTGAGTCACAGTCCGAATTTATCACAGGCTGTAAGGAAACTGAATGAAGCAAAGAAACTTGAATCAAGTTCGCACTATAGTGCTGATTTTGGCAAGGAGTGAGGGATTTCTGTGATATAACCCCAAGGAGCTATTGGATTGTTCCACAGTCTTCCGTCTGGCCACTTGCTTGACAATTGTAGTTCCATATGCTTGTATTGCCTCGCTTCAAGAACTGTGTAAAGCATGTTTTAAGAGAGCATCCCACACCTGGTCAACCCTTTTGTTTAGCCCATATGCTTTGTCGGACATTTCTCCTTTATAATATTTAATGGACGGTAAAGGTGATGATTGATCAAAATATATATATGATTTTCTGATGATTGATCAGAATATATGATATAATTTTCTCAATTTGCAGTTCGTGCCACTGAATTCTGAAATCGTGTTAGATATTGATATAACAAATACCTTCAGCTTGATTTTCATATAGCGTCATCCTCTACGCGTAGAGAATTAACTACTGCTGCAACTTAGCAAATGTGCTTGAGTTGCATGCGGAATTAGAGTTCGTAGATGCTGAAGGTGATCGTGAAATCTCTGTTTGAATTCAAAGGATTTGTTACCTTATTACAAGTTTGTAATACAACCCAGGTAAATGTGTGATGGCAAACTGGCAATAGCCCAGAGCAGCTCAATCTAGGTCTGTATTTGATTAGGGTTTTTTGTTAGTCCTAAGTTTCATCGCTTCAAATCAATCTTTAAATAATACAAGAATATGCAATGCTTGGTTATGTTCTCTATGGGTTGAAGCCTTCAACCAGCATTGTCATATATTTAAACTGGTGTATGGTGTATTTGGTCTGACAGAAGCTAGTTTCCGGAATTGATTTTTAGAGAATAAATAGTCTTCTTGTGTTTGGTAGCTAGGAAATGTTTTTCAAGTAAATCATTTTTTGCCAATCAAGTACTGAAAAATAATTTTCAGCTGGAATACATTATGATGGTACTACATGGAAACCTGTTGTGCGAAGTTCAATTAGTTTATACTTTGACCAAAAATATCTGTACGTCTGCTATATGTATCAGCTAAGTCTCCAACCACCAAAGGTGGATGGCGATGGGGTGGTTAGTGAAATACTTTCTCGGTCGAAATCCCATATGAATAATATTAAGACTTTATTATAGGTCTTAATCATTCAAATTTATTAGAACCATTAAATGATTATTAAAGGACAAAAACATTTAATGATTGAGATTTGAATGATTCATTTTCTCTAGAAATCTAACACACTTAATGATTAAAATCTAGATTTTCATTATATGCAAACAAATGGGGCCTTAGACTAATGTCAATGGCTGTCAATTATGACGGCCCTCTTCCTTTGTATGGTCGTCACGTTTGAGGCCATTTAAATTCTCCTGAAAAATAAACCCATATTTTTCTTATCCGCAATTTGGTCAGGGTCTCATCATCTCTTTGTTATCCATAGTTAATGTGGAAGCGCTTGTCATGCCTCCTTCAACTGGAAAAACCTCCATGCAGAGCTTTGGTGAAATTATATTAACTGTATTTATATAGTAGGATAACATAGTCGACCTTCATATTAGACTATTAGAAGATCCACAAATTCCAACGGCACATAAGGGTGACAATCACATTCATATATAATAGTAGCACTTTTACCTGTCAAGGTTGGAGCTTAAGGGTGCTTACCACTTGTTTCAGTAAATGTTTCAGTCTGCTGAAAATTATTCCAGTTCAAGCTGGACATGATTGGCTTGCCCGGACACTCGTTATTCAGGGCAATTTAGCTACTTTGACTCCAGTACTCTTGAGCAATAACCAATCTTTTTAAGGTCTCATCACATTCAAGGTTGTCGAAAAACTATTAAGCGCTCTAAGTGACTCAAATACAAAAAGAATACATAGATCCCTTATCTAAGGGCTGATACTACTATACTACCGCCGTTAGGCAGGAGTAGAACACCAATATCTGCTCCTGTATGGAGAATTGAGATGAGCACTTTTAAGCATATAAAATCTTCAGGACAATTTTTCATGGCCTTGACATGAAAGAAACCCAAGAGAACATACACTGAAAGAACTTCTACTTTCAAATTTGCACTCTTCTCCTTTCCTATATAACAAATTAATCATCCAACTTGTATTGTTCCCCTTTTTTTACAGTGTATACTTCAGAAAGTATCCTAAAACTGCCTGTGAATGCATTTCCACCATCAAGAACATGACTGTCCTCCACGACTCTCTGCTATCCAAAAAGGTAGCTGAGAGAGCTTACCCATGTCATCTGCAGATATTAATGCAATGTAAACCATTTGTTAAGAGGTTGGGGTTTGGGAGTAAAATCTATCAGAAATCCACTGCAAACCGAGGACGTAAACGAGAAGGGATCTTTACAATATTACTGGGTAAAATGTCTGAAGGAATTTCCTTACGTTTTATGTCCATAAAGAAAACTACTCCTTGTTAGATTTTCTCCAGAAATACCCCCTTTTACGAGTTGAAAGACTCTCAGAGTAAGATCTTGACCCCTTTGAACCAAAGGAGAAATAATGCCGTAAGAAGGGCTTCTTTGAAGAGCTCTTCATACTGGAACTGGAGCTTATCCTGGGACACCCTCCGTCATGAGCACTACTTTTCTGACGCTCAAACCGAGCAAGATTGGCACTAATATCACTGTCAACAATCCGGTTCCGGAATCTCTTTCTAGCTTTCAGATCCATCTTAGCTTTTGCTTTTTCGTATATCTTCAATGCCTGCTTCTCCCCAAAAGTACAAACAGGACAAGCTGGGTCATACTTGTTGATTTCAGATGTCATATTCTCCAAGCACTCAGCATGGAAAACATGGCCGCAAACTAGAACAGCAACAACAAGTTCATTCAATAGCTTCGCACATATGCCACAGGTTTGGAGATCAAACGAAGATGAACCAGAACTTCGGCTAGCAGCCCTTTCACGATGGAACCCAAAGGATTCACTATCAAATGACCACCTGTCTCTACGATGATTTGCCAGGTCAGCAAAGGCAGGAACTGACCAACCATCTGATGATCCACCATGAGAGCCCCTAGTTGATTCATTACCCCAACCAGGGAGCACAAAGGAAGATGATTCTTCGGAAATTGAAAATCTAGGTGACTTCAGCCCTGGTACACGGCTATCAGGAAATTGCCGTCCCAGACGGTGCTTTGAAGAATGGTGAGGAAAACAAGGAGTAGAGCTAGAAGGAAGCAGCGGGCTACGCGATGATAAAGGAGATGTGGATAAAGATGAAACGGAGGGAGCAGATGGAGATAGCTTTACAGGAGAGGGGAATGAAAGTGCTGATGAACCAGCTAGTTCTTTAACCTAATTATCAAAAACAAAAGAAATCAGGCATGTCAAAAGCTTATAAACATGCATGAAATTGTCTTCAGAAAAAAGTAAAACCCCTCTGTTGTTACCTCAGTGGAATTCCTCTCAGCCAAGGGATCTGCAAAGAAAAATAATAATACTGTCATCTTACCAACAAACATATAATTTCCATCCACAAAGGGCTACTCATATATTCATATCATATAGAATTTAAGGGCACTATCGGAAACAGCCTCTCTACCTCCCAAGGTAGGGGAGGTAGGGGGGGTAAGGTTTGCTCTACCCTCCCCAAACCCCACTTTGTGGGATTTCATTGGGCATGTTGATGTTGTTGTATAGAATTTAAGGGCAAGAGAAGGAAAAAGATAGTGTTTTGTTACTCTTACATCTAAAAGATAGTCACAAGAAGAATAAACATTATGACTTCCATATAAACTTACACATCAAAATCATACAAAAAAAAAAAAAATCTCTTAATGAGTGGTATCATCAGGGTGCAAAACAGAAACATATACCAGGGTACATAAAAGAACACAACCTATCTTTGGGGTAAATGGCCTCCATATAAGATATGATGAGTCAGTAAAAGACTACTACCATATGATAACAACAACATACCCAGTATAATCCCACAAGTGGCGTCTGGGGCCAGTAAAAGACTACTACTACCATATAATATGCTGTAGAAATTTCATCAAATCAAGAGGGCCAGAAGAATCAAAAGATATTTGCGTCAATTACAAACATCATAGAACAATACCTTTGGAAGAATTAAAAGGCATGCCATTTCAACAAAACAATTTACCTAAAACTGAAGTTATCATGCCTATCCCGACTACTGCCATATATAAAAGCAACATTCAAGAATGCTTCCTGATGAGACTAAGATCAATAAGATTCTCTGATCTTATCGATGGGACTCCTCATGGCTCCTTTCTTGCTAATAG
Source organism: Lycium ferocissimum (assembly GCF_029784015.1). NCBI lineage: Eukaryota > Viridiplantae > Streptophyta > Magnoliopsida > Solanales > Solanaceae > Lycium > Lycium ferocissimum. The sequence continues at coordinate 17,244,543 of NC_081344.1, forward strand.
AGGAATATGGCAAGGCAATCCCCTGTCTCCATTCCTCTTTATTCTTGTTAAAATATTCTTTATTCTTTGATAAAACAAGTGACAAGTAACTATTCATCTTAAGGACCAACCTCCAAAAAAAAAAAAAAAAAAAAATCATATGTTCCAATGGCCTAAAAAATTGGCTAAACAATTTTACATCCTAGATGCACACACATGCGACATCTAACATCTTTCATTTCAGTGCTATCTACCTCCTATTTTTACCCTAGATCAACTCTATCTCTACATTTCAACCTAATGAACATTTTTCTCGCTGGACAATTTGGTCTGCTAACATCAGCTAATTAATTCTTCCAGGACTCATGACCTTTGACAAAGTTTTGCCTCCACATTCCACAACACAACATGACAAAGCAACCATCATTATGTCATCCAATAAGGTATTCCCATAATTCACAAAGTTCAAAAAAGGAAAAAGAAAAAGCAATTCAAACCATCATTTGCAATCAGAACTTCGCATCCTTTTTCTCTTCAATTTGCAAAATCACCTAGTTATTAGGTATTTATCATTTCATTGTATACAAAAGCAAAAGGGAGAGCAGTGCAAGTATTTACCCAATAAAGGAAGTGAAAAGTTCCGATTATTTCCATCAGAAACTGGTGACTTCTGCCATGCAAGTGATCTGAAACTATTCAATGGACTACCCTCTTCAGATGCATATACTGTTCCCACGGTTGTTCCAGATTTAAATTCTAATCCTTCATTGCCACCAATTCCATCAGAAGACCAATTCACTGACGTGTCCTCCCCAGCCACTCGGCCCCGATTATCCCACCGAAAGCTCCATGTAGGCGAGTGGCGGATATTCGTCTGCAAATCTCCACAGCTTGATCCGTTAATAACAGCTCTATCTTTGGCAGCAACACAGCAAGCGGAACCCATGCTTACTTACAAACACAGCATACAATACGTAGGCAGGCAGCTATCAGTCAGACCAACGACAACGTCAGCATGTTACTTCATGATTCAACTTTGAAAGTCAAATTTTCTGTAACAAAAAGAATAATGCAGTTAAAAAAAAAAAAAAAAACTATCAAAAGCAAACCAAATATGCAGCAAGAATTATCCTTCATATTGAACACATAAAGCATGTGAATGGTTTGAGACACAATGCTTTAAAACATGTTATATTAATTGAACATTTTGAGGGCAGTTAAAGTGCCAGTCTCCACACTCAACACAGATATTGTCCAGGTGCTCGCGTTGTTAAACCCATTTAAGGTTTGCAGTTTTGCACATAGAACGCCAAATATCACTCTAATGCTGCCAAGTCACCCATAGAATAAGGTTTATGCAGAAAGTTGCAACAGCTAACACTGAGAATCTAGGGCGTGATGCCTCTTAGAAGAGAACAAAAAGAACTCGTTGAAAATACCAATATAACCATAGGCGGAGCCAAGATTTTTAACTTTATGGGTTCTGGACTTTAGAATGATGACTTCAATTACTAATAACTGGGTTCTAAATTGAATATACGTACATATTTAACGAGCTTCTTAATGCAAATACACTGATTGAGCTAAAGCTACTGGACTGGGCCAAATCCGTAGCCCGACTTGTACCTCCGCCCCTGAATATAACATTCCACTAGAAATTAAGTTCCCATTTTTGAAAGATCACTTTCAGCTCAAAATGAAACTGTGACACATTAGAAAGAAAGTTGCTAGTGAAGAATTACAGTACAGTCAACACAAACACTATTGTTCAATGAAATCCAATGTTTCAGTTATTCTTAAAGTGTTCATAATTACACAAAAGCACCTGTTGAATAAAACCAAATGCAAATCTGATAAACATGTTTTTCGTTTTAATCGTTACACAATAATCCACTAAATCAGATCCCCAAACTAAACCTAAGATTGATTTTGCCAAACAAAAAAAACTAAAAATGTATGGAACACTACGGAGGTTATAGAGATCCAAGGGTAAAGCAACAAAAGCATGAATTTACTATCAAAAACGAAAAAATGCAAATTATCTCCGAGAATATCCATACTTATCAGTCACAAATACAAATTGTAGAGCTCAAATAAGTACATACGAGAAATTCTAAAAAATAAATGAATATCATCTCAAAACAAAATAAAGGGATCAACCGTTACCTTGAAATTCGCCGTTCTGTGCCGTGAAAAAGTAAGGCATTAGCGAAGAAGGTGAGTGGGTATATATATATATATATATATGGAGAGAAGGTAAAGGTTCTGATTCTCAGGTCCTTTTAAACGCCCATTTTACAATTCAACAGGCAGGATCGTTTCTTTTTAAACGGCGTTAACGGACACGTGTCACGGAATTTGCTTTGTTTGTTATGTTGGTTATATTTACCTCCTTTTTTTTCATCACTGAATTTTCCAAACCAAATGGGAATAAAACATGATCTTTTTTTTTTTTTGGTGAAAGAGTCGATTTATTTTTAATAATTTACAGGAAGTAGAACCCAGACCCCACCTTGTGGGATTATCATTGGGTATGTTGTTGTTGTAATTTACAGGAAGTAGAACTTTCACTGAGGTTCGAACTTCGAACTTGTATACTGTGAGTTAAAAATTGGGTATTTATGCGGTGTTCAGAGGATCAGAATGAATGTTAGGGAGTATTTTAACTCTTATGTGTGAATTTTGATTTAAAGGGTCCTATATGTGTGAATTTTGATTTAAAGGGTCCTAATACGAGTATCGAATACCAGAAGAAATGGTTAGAATGAAATATATAAAAATGCTCGTCGTAACAAATATCATGCTACATATTTATTTAAGAAAAGAAGTACAAAGTAGCCTTGTGTTGTATGTACGTTGTATACTTTTGGGTATACAATTTACATGTGTATATCTTAATGGTATACAACAACGTGATTCAAATACGTACGTGTACTGTTATATCTATTAACGTATATAAAATGTGAATTACGATATACATAATTTTCATAGTGTAATTTTCTAAAGGGTGAATTTTATAAATAAGTATAGGTGAGTAAATATTTTATTTCGCATCAATAATCATGGGGAAAAACCCTAAAATTCTCACCACTAAAAAGCTATTGCTATATGTAATTTGAAATAATTAAAACTATGTTTATACAGGTTACCGCCTCTCTTCTTTTTCTTTTTCCATTAATTAATAAGTAATAGTCCAATATGCCTTGTCAAGTGGAAAAGACAAAAGAAAATGAAGGAGTAATAAAGAATTAGGAAGAATGTGGGCAGGTCATTGACGGTTGAGATTGAAAAGTCAGTAGACATTCAATCAAAAGGTCTAATGGGAACAGATCTTAGCACATAAAATCAAAATGAAGAAAAAGAGAAGAAAAAAAGAAACGAAAAGGGAATTAAGAAATTAAAGTGCTGGTCAAAGCAATGCCGCTTGGTACATTGGAAAATTGGGCATATATAAATGTCAATTCTTTGTTTTCCACATTTAACAGATTTTCCTTTTTCCATCACGTATTGATTAAAACATTTCTCTCTAATAGGGACAGATAACCGACTCCTTTTGATGAACTAGCTTTAAAAAATAAGAAAAAAGAGCCAATAAGTCGGTCTTTGAACATAAATGTGAAATTTGAACAAAAATAGTATTTAAAATAAAAGCTGAACAAAAGTATTTAAAAATTGAAATTGTGTTTGGACATGAATACAACTTAGAAAAGTGTTGGATTTTTATGAGTAATTTGGAGTGAAAAATGTAAAAACATGTATTTGGAGTTTTTCGAATTCAGAAATATTCTGAAATTCAACTTCAAATTAAATTTCGAAAAATTATAACAATTTTATATCGAAAAAAATGAAAATTGTCCATGACCAAATGGGCCTTAATATTTTCGCTTTCAAAGAGTATAAAAAAGTGAGTGCCACCTAAGAAGCTAGCCGCACATATTAACGGTGTTATAATTATAAAATAAAAAATTGCATTTTTTCCTTCTTTTCGAATTGATAAAGTGTGTTTTCCGCAAGTTTTCGGTAGCTAAAAATATGAGTCCGCGACTTTTTTAGTTTAAAAAAAAAACCCCAAACTAACACCCAAAAAAAAATAAATTACATAAGTAAGTTTCGCGCACAGAATTCATGCGTAATATGGCTCCATAAAAACCCTAAAACACTTAGCCATTTTTCAGCAAACTCTTTTCCTTCATTTCCTCCATTTTCACCCCTTCAAAACACTTTTGCACCCCCAAAAGCATGTCTCAAAGCTCCCAAACCTCAAACTTTGCTATAGAACCCCATGTTTGTGAATGCGGTTATTATTATTGAACTTTTTATGTATTATTAACTCTATAAATTAATAATAGACTTAAACAATCAAAGCAAATTAAAAACTTACTAATTTTTCTTTTATTGATGACTTCATCATAAACTAACAATACAAATTAACTGTATGAGTCAGAAATTTAAAAGAACTTAAATAACCCCTAATCTTCATCAGAATAGAAGTCCTCAATATCGTCCTCTCGAAAAAATATTGGCGGTATTTCTTAAGATACATCTTTTTTTCGAAGAGATGTTAGTTGTCTCGATTGATGATGCTTGTTCTTCGGCCAACTTTAGCATGTAAAATCTGCAACTTCTTGCTAGCATTCTGTTGTTTTCTTTTCTAATCCTTTGTACGGCAAGCTCACATGTTTCTACACCTACCCGGGGCATGGTAATTGACTACCTTGTTGGGATTGGAGCGTTGAGATTTTCCAAGTCCCGAACAAGACGTTCTGATTCGGCAAGCCGATGTGACCATTCTCGACGTAAACCACAATAATATTCTCGCCGATCTGAATATTTCACACTGCAAAAATCATCATTACGCTCAATAAGAAGGTGGGAATTTAGCTCGTCTAGTTTGAAATCACTGTTATCACTCGAAAAACTGCTATGATTTGAACTCTCATCATCACTGCTATTTGGTTCTTTTGGAAGGAGTAAAGACCAAGCTGCGTTTCTACTACTCGACATTGAATACGTTGTAGTCTACTAACAAATGAAAGGGCTACTTATATAGTTGCAAACCCCCATGTACCCTTAGTTGGGAGTTGGGGGGTGGGGTCTTTATGACCTACCTACTTACTTTATATAAAAAAATATTAATCTTCATCGGACATCTCACAGTTCGAATCCCACTTGGATCTAAATCTTGTGCTCCCATGTACACCATATTCTACTCTAAGGTAACGTATTTGCATCCGATTGTTCTTTTCGCAAAAACGGTTAAGAGCAAAATTATAGTCTTGTGGAGTTCTACGAGGCACTGACATAGCACGTTTTTTTAGGCATTTAAGCCCTACTGACGCTAACTTTTGCTCCAGTGATGCAGCCTCCCTAATACGCCAATCCCACTCTTCTCTCATTTTATTCCTGTATTCTCGATTGAATCTGTTGTTAAGGTTATTTGAGTATTGAAAAGCATCATCTAGTTCCCATGTCCTGGGGTAAAACATGTAATAGAATCAAGATTACCAAATTGGGTGTGGAATGACATGATAACTCATTTTAATGTGAATGCTTCCTGAAATTGTCAATCATGTTATATATAGTACTTCATTATTTGACCGTTTTAATATGACTCTAACTTGTATTGCGCACCATTTTAATGCGCAATGTAAGTGTTGATTTGACAACACACCACGCATGACAATTTCAAGAATCTATTTAACATGAATGTTGGACGAGTGAAAAACTCATAAATTTCATAAGTCTAAGCAGGGACGAATTTAGGTAGGAAAAATAAGTCACGTGAACACATGGTCGCTCGACTAAACTCGGTATATTATGTATATAATTCTTAAAATATATCTAATGTTAACTGAAGGAATACATGAACCAGTGCTGGGTTTAATCCCTTAAGGTCCTGGGATTATAAACCCAATTAAATGCACTTTTGCGTCTTTAAAAAAAAAAAAATCTTAGCACCAATGGTGAACCCATCCTCTTAAAATCCTAGATTCGCCTCTGAGTCTAAGTCTTTCAAGTCATTAAAAAAAAATCAAAGTTCATAGAAAAAATGTCTCAAAATGCTTCAACTGTTAGGGTTTCACTATTCTGGGATGGAGATATCGTTGAGGACAATTACTCCGTTCGTTATAGTATCAGACCAAAAGCCCGTGCTAAATTTATAACAACTTTAAATTCTGAAACACTAGTCAGTTACATGCACAAAAGAATGAAAACTACACCCACTGAGTTTGAAATCTTAATAACAGGCAGATATCCACAAACAATATCAAACAGTGTAGTGCGTTATGGCATGCACAATATCAACGATAATGAATCTTTGAGTGATTATTTGGGATCGCCGGAAGAATATAGTGATTTAGTATCCATTAATGTTCTTGAGATGTATGTTGAAAAGATACCTTGAGAAGAAGTCCCTCAAGTCCAGCCTATTCATGGTAACACTTATGGGGACTTTAGTTCTTATGGAGACATTTTGAGCGGTCAAGTGCCACTAGAAAATCTAAGCCAACAATTTAATCAAGCCTACAATGAAATTGGTAAATATGCATTTTTATATTATTATTGTGTGTAGTAGCACGTGTTTGTTGTATAAATTGGTAAATAACCATTTTTCAAATCTTTATAGGAGCTATTCTCAAAACTCTTGATGGTACCAAATATGGATATTGGTCAATCCTCTCAGTTCGGTGGAGTTGATCATTCTCCACACCATGATAATGCTTCTCAACATCATGAAGTTCATCACCTTGATATTAAACAATCCGTATATATATATACGATGTTGGTATTTAAAATGTGTTACTTTTCGTGTAGAAGGAGGAATGCACTTGATAATGAAGATTTTCCAAATTACTATGAGTCATCATCAAGTGGTGACGATGAAATACCTAATAATGCAGAGGTAACCGATGATGAAGATGATGACGATGATGGTCAAGTTGGTATGACCAACAATATTTCTCAAAGTCAAAACCAACAAGAATCAATGCACTACCACGTACCACCACCGATGACGGAAAACACAACTTCTGAAAGCCCAATTCAGTGGCATTCTAACAATATTCCTTATCTTGATAGCTTGCAAGGTCGCATTTGTCTTCACAAGAGAAGATGATCATAGTCGCCTAAAAACCTGGATTGAACTAAAGGATCTCAATAGAGATCAATGCTACCTTGCAGTAGAAATGATGTTCGCATCCAAAAAGGCGTTGCAACGGGCTGTCAAAATTTATTGTATTGAGGAAATGATGGAGTTTAAGGTTGATCAGTCAAACACAAAGATATAGAGGCTAGTTTGTAGACAACAGTATCAAGGCTGTCAGTGGTTGCTTCGGGAAATTGTTAAGCCTGATGGTATATGGGCTATCACAAAATTCCGCCAAAGGTACACTTGTGATATGGAAGACAATCGAGCAGATCATTATAATTTAAATACAAACATAATTGCTCAAGTGTTACTTAAAGACGTTGCTGAAACACCAAGGTAACTTATCCTAACTAGTACATTATATGTCTTATATCAATTAAAAGATCATTACTAAAACGTTGTTTGTTTAAACTTGTGCAGGATCCCCATCAACGATTGCATTAGAAACATTCAAACTGTATATGGTAAACCTATAAGTAAGAGAAAGGGATATCTCGGGCGTAGACATGCTTTTGAGATGATCTTTGGAAATTGCATACCTTTTTTCAATCGCTGCCAAGGTATATGGCGGCTCTACAATATTTTAATGCTGGTAGTACTGTTGTCGAGTGGCTTATAGAGGGTAAAATTTTCAACTTCGTATTTTGGACATTCAAACCATGTATTGATGGGTTTGCTCACTGCCGGCTTGTGATATCCATAGATGGCATGCATGTATATGAAGTATACGACATCAAGCTCCTAATTGCAGTAGGAATGGATGCCAATGGGTCAATATTCCCTCTTGCTTTCGCAATTGCTGCTAACGAGAGCAACGACACATGGGGGATCTTTTTGACCCATTTGAAGACTCATGTTATTAAGGATCGTAGGGGCATATGCATCTTTGTCTGATCGTCATAAAGGCATATTGCACAATATGGATAATTTGTCGGGGTGGCAGCCTCCTCTTGTTTACCATCGCTATTGCTTAAGGCACTTGAAAGCAAATTTGCAATCAAAGTTTCACAATGGCACTATAAACAAATTGATGTGGGGGGCTGCGATGGAGCATCAACAAAGAAAATGGGCTGCAAAAATGGATCTGATCGGTAGTTAGTGAACCCACATATGTTTGGTTAATGAAACTCGAAATTGAAAAATGGACGCTTCATGTTGATTGAGGCAAAAGATGGGGCATGCTCACAACAAACAGCTTAGAGTCTTTCAATGGCTTGCTGAAATCTTTTCGGGGACTCGTCACCGTAATGGTGAGAATGACTTTCAAGCAGGTTGGAGCGATTTATGGTTAGGACAAGGTAGGCCAGAGCGATATTAGCTGAAGGCGGGACATGGATGCCAAAGCCCTTAAAAGATGGAGCATTATAGAAAAAAATGTGAGCTTCACCAAATGACCGAGTATGATCCCATTCAACGTATGTATGAAGTTAGGACGGGTTATTACAACGGTAAGGGTGGAAACGTGCATACCGTTTACAAGGCAATAAGAACATGCACTTGTGAAAAGTGGCAAACGTACCACATGTCGTGTTCTCATGCTGTAAAGTGCTTTGAGAGAATGGCAAGAACGGTAACAAGTTATGTGGCGGGGGAATACAAGGTCCACAGTTACCTTAAAGCATATTCCGGCCAATTCCACCCACTTGGTAATGAAGCTTATTGGCCAAACGAGCCGTTTTCGATGGTTGCTAACAAGGATTACATCAAAGAAATTGGGCATTAACTCACGGAGTCGTATACGCACTCAAATGAATGTTAGTGGAAGAACTTACTCTCGCAAGTGCTCTACATGTAAGCAATATGGCCATGACAAGTGTTCGTGTGGGCAACAAGGCTGTGGTGGTGCAAGCACGTCTCGAAGTAATAGAGCCTCTAGAACTTGAAGATTGTATTTTTATTGTAATTTAATATTGTATTGCTTTGAATTAGTATTGTAATTTAATGGAATGTATTATTTTTTAATTAGTATAAACCTCTCGTATTGGATGAATTATTGTTAAATAAAATATTTATATTTGTACATTCAAATATAATATTTAAACATAAAGATAACAAGTTTCCAAACAATACAAAATACACATTACATTAAAAAAAATGCGGATTACACAAAAGACATATATAGCAAAAACAAAAAAGACAAAAAAGAAAAATAACAACATAATATAAAAAATTAAAGGTAGAATCAAAGTAGTGCATTAAACACTTCGGATTACACATAATATTAGAAAAACAAAAAAGTTACATAATACAAAAAAGACGGAAGAAAAAAAAACAACATCAACAGTACAAAAAAAGACATAGAAAATACAAAATACATAAAAAAAAACAACTACAAACTAATACAAAATACATAGAAAATACAAAGTCTTAGCCTCTAGTTGAGAGTCTCCAAGACATTCTTTTGCCCAACTCTCTTTCAATCCCGAATCTCTAAGTAAGGATTTTAGAAGCTCATTAGCTTCAAGAGCTTCTCTAAGTTGACATTGCAACTCAAACTTCACGGTTTGGGAGCTTTGAGATATGTTTTTGGGGGTGCAAAAGTGTGTTGAAGGGGTGAAAATGGAGGAAATGAAGGAGAAGAGTTTGCTGAAAAATGGCCAAGTGTTTTAGGGTTTTTATGGACCGCTATTGCGCATGAATTCTGTACACGAAAGGACTTAAGTGTAAAGTTAAACTTTGGTCCTATCTCTGTGCGCGAAACCTACTTATGTAATTTTTTCTTCTTTTTTTTTTGTGTTAGTTTTTTTTTTTTAACTAAAAAAGTCGCGGATTCCTAAAAATATACTTGTGTGGGTGTTGTTTAATGTTCACTCTCTGCATTTTAATTTATGTGATAATATTTGATTGGCATGAAATATAAAGATAAAACTTGTGGTTTAACACAAAATAAAAGTATTTTTGTGGTTATAAATCATACCATTAAGAGTTAAATAAAAAGTTTTTAAAGTTAAATTATTATTAAATGTAGAAAATCATTTTCTTAAAATTGATTAAAAGTGAAAGAGTGTCAGAGACGGAGAAAGTAATACTTTTCTCCTAATCTTTGTTCTCTTTGAATATGTGGTGTCTATGCATGCAAGACATCTTTCTCCGTCTGAACATTGACCTATGCAAAGATGAATGTTGATAAACTATATACGTCCAAGTATTGCATCTGAATGTTGATATACTATATACTTCCAAGTATAATAGATGCGTGATGAGTCATACCTGAAATATAACTGCGAGAAGACATAGATGCATGTCTACTTGTAGCGCATACGTAAAATAACTCCTACCAAAATTAACCAAAAGTAGTAGTACTACACTACTACTTATCATGAGTGATACTTATAAGTTTAATCCAGATGTGCAAAAGAAATAAACCCTGCAATGTTCCTTAGGTAAAGTTATAGTTAAAGTGATAGAATAATAATAATTCAACCTATGTTAAAGAATTAAAAAGTCCTTTTTTTCTTTAATCAAAAAAGAAAGGGAAAAGGTTCAAAATATCCGTTTACTTTGAAAAAAGGCTAAAATTATCCTCCGAATTCATTTTTAATAAAAAATATCTCTCCCATTATTAAACTTTTCAAACATAAATATTCAATCCCCCAAAATAACCATTTTTTTACCCGACCCAATAAAATATTAACCCATAATCCACTAAACAATACCTAAACGTTCCCCATTGAAGTGTGCTAAAGTGCACACAATGCAGACCCAAGTGGAAGATTCTGTGAAACCCATTGTTGATCCTCATGATATCGACCCAAAATTGCTGCAAAAACTTGCTTATGATGCCCTTGTCTGGTGCTCTCTGAATGGTCTTCTTGTTGGTGACAGAAATTCAGAGGTCAGTCAGTCTATATGTCAATAGAGAAACTTTATTCCTTTCCTTTTTTTGGCACATCAACAGAGAAAGAAGTTTATATTACTGAATTATCTGTGAAAAGATTGGTTTTTTTTTGTTGATTTAGTGTACTATTTGATTAAAGTTTGGTGCTTTATGTTCCTTTTCTCCTTTGTTCTCAAGAAGGTTAATATTGCTTCGTGTGATATTTGTGCTTTTTTGAAATTTGAAGAGGTCAGGAACTGTTCCTGGTGGCTGGTGTTGATATAGTTCATGCTCCAGTTGCTTTGTTACCAATGTCATTTCCTGAAAGTCATTGGAAGCAAGCTTGTGAAGATGCTCCTATTGTCAATGAACTCATCGATCGCGTAAGTCAGGATGGAGAATTTCTGCAGCAATCACTCTCTAGGTGGGTTTTGTTTGGTGGATTAGGAGTTAATATTTTATTGGGTAGGATTAATAGTGGGTCGGGTCAAAAAAATGGTTATTTGGGGGGTTGGATATTTCTGTTAAAAGAGGGTATGTTTGAAAAGTTTAATAACGGGAGGGGTATTTTTGACCCAAAATAAGTTCGGAAGAAATTATTAGCCCTTTTTTCAAAATAGAGGGATATTTTTGACCCTTTTCCCAAAAAGAAAAGCTTCTTCAAATTAAAATTTTATGTTATACGTATACTGATTTATACAAGAATAGGTTAAATAAACATATAACAGTATGTCACTCTCATTATCCAAGCTTGATATAAAAACATTAAAAATAAAGCAATAATCTTTCGGATAAGTTAAATTGCACTCAATTATAGTGTAAAAATTAGGTCTGTATCTGTAACTTAAAGAAATATTTAAAATTTAAAGTTAAGCTCAGCTAGAAAGAGATAATTATGAAGTCTGATAGTTTTTTAATATACTATTGTGATATACAGTGATGCTGTGATATTTTTTATGGTAGATTTCAACTATGGATTCTTACTCCAAACTAGTCCTAATCATTTCTAATCTTCTCTCAAATTTGTATATAACCTAGCCTAGCTGTTTTAAGTGAATTCTAACCACCTCCACTCAAAACAACACTACTAAAAAGTTCACATTTCGAAATAAAGCTTCAAATGAGTCTTTAATTGATTTTATATTATGATGAAAATTGTCATTAACAGTTTCAGATGCTTGTGAATTAGACTTGAATGCATTAAAAATGGATTGTGGATTTTGGGGTGTGTGTGTGTGTGTGTGTGGCGGGGGGGGGGGGGGGGTTTGTTATTTATAACAAAAAAAGTTGGCTACGGGTTGCCACATTGGACTGTTAGATAACTGGGTGCCAATATTTTACTTGGAGGATTAACAGATAGCCAATTTTCACAAATATGCAAACCTAAAACACAACTTTGTAGATAGATAACTGATATCAAAGTTTCAATTTTGAAATAGGTAGCCAAATTGTTTTATGTTTGTGTATATCTAAATGTATATTCATGTATATCAATATATATCTTTCTGTATATTCGTTTTACTCTTGTATATATTATGTATATAGGTGTCTATCACACTCAAATTTTCAGGTTTGAATTTGGCAAATAGTGCCAAATTATTTTATGTTTCTGTATATCCCCATGTATTATTCATGTATATCTCCATCAACATTAGTGTATATCCCCCTACATCTCCGTTTATATCCTATATACCATGTATGAATATCTGAATATGATATACAACTTGATATATACATGTTCTAGTGACATTTTCCATGTACGAATATTGACTCCATACTAGTCTAAATCACCCCAATCTTCCTCAAATTTGTATATAGCCTTGTTTGGGTCTTCCATATGATCTCAACCAGACCAACTCAAGAAAAACTAGTAAAAATTTTCAAATAAGAGTTTTGTTGCGATTTCGTTGAATTTTAATGAGATTTTGCTTCCGATGAACTCTAGGTTGCGATTTCTACCCTTGCTAGTGCATCGCAATCTTTAGTTCCCTCCGGCCGAATGGAGGTATAAACAATTTATTTGGCTGCAACCTTTGCTGGCATGTAGATTCATCTCGTTTCATCTTTAAAATCAGGATTTGGCAATCTGCTGCTAACATTTGAGGCTATAGTTGCTAAGGTCTCTGGCTAAAACCTCGTTAATAGATGTTAGCAGTATTTTATATATAGTTTCCCTTTTTTCAAAAAAAAAAATTACTTGCATAAATGTAAATGAAGTTATTTTACTTCAAGCTGAAGTTTGTTCGTGAATTCTTGGTTTTAAAACTTGAAGTTTTGGTGAATTAATTATTTCAAGTTGAGATTGTGATTTGAAATTATTGCAAGTGGAGCTTTTCGGCTGGCCAATGTTTTAAAAGAATTTAAGAATATTTTTTCTTTTCCAAAAGGGTTCTAATATATGGACTTTTTTTATTGGGCAATTTGCAGGAATGTCCTTCGCTGGGGGTGGTCTTTAATTTTTATCCCTCAAAATGGTGGTCTTTAAATTTTGCCCTTCAGGCGAAGGTAGAATTTACATGACACAGGCAGAATTTCTGCCCGTGCAATTCTGCCTGTGTGGCCCAAATTCTGCAAAGTCTACCTTACGAAATTCTGTCTTGCGATTTTTTTTTTTTTTTTTTACCGAATTCGGGATTCGAACCCACAACCTCGAGGTGATAAAACTTAAAGACCACCAATTTGAAGGACAAAAATTAAAGACCACCCCAAATGAAGGCCAATCCGCACAAAAAAAAGTTTTATTCAAGTGTTGGTCATATATATGGCCCATTGGGTCAATTTGCACGATTTTCCTTATTCGGGGTTACTCTTTAATTTTTGCCGCTCAAATTGCTGGTCTCTAATTTTTGTCATTCGCCTTAAATATCCCGAGGTTCTACATTCAAACCTCGGCTCAGTTTAAAAAAAAAAAAAAAAATGGGGGGCAAGACAGAGTTTTGTAGCAAAATTAGACCTATTCGGGCCATCAAAGTAAAAATAATAATAATAATAATAATAATAAATAAACTGCCTTGCAAAATTTCGCAAGGCAAATTGTGCCTCCCCCGCTGGAACTTTATAAGCCTTGCCTTGAACTTTTTTTTAATCGAGGGGGGGTTCAAATCCAAAACCTCAGGATATTTTCAACCACTTTTTTGAACGAAAGACAAAAATTAAAGACCAGCGCCTTTGAAGAGCAATCCGTGCAAAAAAACCATTTAGAACTCATGGACCTGGTCCAAGACCCAGTTTAGTCAAGAACCGACTAGTTTTTCATCCGCTATAGTTCTTGAAATGCTCATAACCTAATGGTGATGGCTTATAAAAAAACTAGAGTCCTTGAAAATTTCACTATATATCTCATTATTAAGTTATTATCTCGATTTTTTCCCCTACTTTTTTCTTAATGTGATTTCTCAACTGGACTAAAATAAGCATTGCTACACACAGAGTCAACGACGTGATTGAGTCATGAACACCATTTAATTAATTTTTCTTGTATCACTAAAAGAATGGCTATCGCAGAGAAGAATCTTGATGTTGTAGAACTCCAGGCTGCAAAGGAAAGAAGGCCAAAACTCGATCGAACTGAATATTAGTGATTTTTCCAAATATCATTTCTTTGTTGACATAATAATATTCTTTTTGAAGCATAATATATTATAATTATTAGATCAATGTGTTCCTTTGCTTTACCAGATTCGAGAGAAAAATATGGAGCAGAAAGTCTAGATATGTTGCACTTGCACATGACTTTCCTTTTCAATTTTATAAAGAATGACTCGCTTTTAAATTTTAGAATATAATAAACTTTACATTGTTCATAAATTATTTCAAGCATGATATATTATAATTCTTAGACCAATGTCTTCCTTTGCTTTACTAGAATCTAGAAAAGAATATGGACCTGAAAGGCTTAATGGTACTCCCTCTAATTTCAAGTTATGTGCGCTTTCATGTTTAGTTCATTTCAAAAAGAATAATATGCTTTTAAATCTGAAAACTATTATCTTTATATTTTCATAATATTTTGTGAAGCATTATATGTTATGATTCTTAGATCATATCTTCCTTTGCTTTACCATATTCTAGAGAAAAACATGGACCAAAAAGGCTTAACAATTACTTCTTCATTTTTTTAATAACTTTGTATCGAGCTAAATTATATCACGTAAATTAAAATTAAAATGGAGGAAGAATTCATTTTTAGCGCAAGTTGTGTTATGTTCCTTTTCATGAAGAGCTAAAGTTCATGGTAGAAATTAAAAGGCACCTAATTCCTCTTGCTATAAGATCGAATAGCAAGTAAACTTGTAGTAATATTCCATAATTCTTTCTGCAACAAAAGTAGATGGATAGATATTTAGAGATGATTGATATATCTGTTGCTCTTATTGTTTAGCATTATTGGATAATGGATAGAAACTTTTTGATATTATGTGCTTGAATTTCCTCCGAAAATAGTGCTCTCCACATCCTCTCTTGCAATATTTTTTTCTTCCTTAGAGAGGAATACTATTCTGTACAATTAGATAATATTCTACGAACGTACAAATGAAAAGACAAAAGCTCATGGTGTCATTATTTCTATCCTTTAGAAGAGCCGGTTTAAGGCACCTTCGTCGTCCGTCTGTGGACCCCCATAAAAAAAAAAAAAAAATTTAGGGCCCCATATTAATCAACCCCTAAAAAAAAAAAAAAAATTTTTTTGGCCCCATATTAATCAAGCCCTTAAAAAAAAAAAAATTGGTATATTAAACAACATCGAGTAACTCACCACATCCAAAATCAGAGGAAAAAAAAGTATTGAAAAAAAAAAGTGAATCCCATATTTAAAAAATAAACACCGTTAAAAAAAATGTGGCCCCATATTAAATATGTGTATTCGTAGCAAACACTAATATAATAAAGATTTAGATACGAAGACAAACTACAACGTTATATTAATCGTATTTTGAACATAGTCTATATATATATATATATAGCATAAAAATAATAAGAAACTAATAATGTCCAAAAGGGTGGGCCCCATACTAAATAACACCAAGCAATATAAAAAATGAAAATTAAAAAAAAGGAAGAAACTATATAAAGCATGGGTTTAGACTCATGCTTCATCGTCCGTTGTCCCTTAAAAAAAAAAAGGGGTGGGCCCCATACTAAATAACACCGAGCAAAGAAAAAAAATTGGAACTCACCTTCTCCAAACTCATGGAAAAAAATAAAGTGGACCCCATATTAACGAAATCAAGCAAAAAAAAATTTTTTGGGCCCCATATTAATCAAGCCCTTAAAAAAAAAATTGTGGGCCCCATATTAAACAACATCGAGTATTAAAAAAAAGTGGAACTCACCACATCCAAAATCGAGGAAAAAAAAGTATTGAAAAAAAAAGTGAATCCCATATTTAAAAAACAAACACGTTAAAAAAAAAATGTGGGCCCCATATTAAACAATGTGTATTCGTAGCAAACACTAATATAATAAAGATTTAGATACGAAGACAAACTACAATCGTTATATTAATCGTATTTTGAACATAGTCTATATATATATATATATATATATATGCATAAAAATAGCAAACTAATAATGTCCTTGCGCCCTATACTAAATAACACCAAGCAATATAAAAAATGAAAATAAAAAAAGGAAGAAACTATATTACGGGTTTAGACTCATGCTTCATCGTCCGTCGTCCCTTAAAAAAAAAAAAAGGGGTGGGCCCCATACTAAATAACACCGAGCAAAGAAAAAAAATTGGAACTCACCATCTCCAAACTCATGGAAAAAAATAAAGTGGACCCCATATTAACGAAATCAAGCAATATTAAAAAAAATTGAACCCCATATTAAAAAAAAATATAATATTAAAAAAAAGAAGTGCAGACTTTTTATTCGTAGCAAACACTAATATAATAAAGTTTTCATACAAGAGACAAACTACAACGTTATATTAATCGTTTTTCAATATAATATATGTATATATATTATATGCATAAAAATTACAAACTAATAATGTCCAAAAAAAAGTCATTTATAAAGGGTGGACCCCATACTAAACAACATCAAGCAATATATATATATATAAAAAAAAAAAAAAAAAAAAGTAAAAAAGGAACCCACCATCTCCAAACTCACGATAAAAAAATTGGACCCCATATTAACAAAATCAAGATAAAGATAAAAAAAAAGTGAACCCCATATTAAAAAAAAAGAATAATATCAAAAAAAAGTACTTTGTATTCGTAGTAAACACTAATATAATAAAGTTTTAGATACGGAGACAAACTACAATGTTATATTAATCGTATTTTGAACATAGGTGTGTATATATATATATATATATATATATATATATATGCAAATTAATAATGTCCAAAAAAAAAAAAATGCACCCCATATTAAAAAATCAAACAATATTCATGTAATTTCCAAAGTATCTTAATAATGACGTATTTTGCCACGCGTATCAATCAGTGTGTGTGCTTTTCTTATATATATCAAATATATATTTTTATATATATATATATATTAAAAGTATTTGCTATTCCGCCACGTCATTTATTTGTTATGTTTACTAAAATAAATATACTTAAAATATTTATATTTTAAAATAAGATAGAATTTAATTATTTTTTTATTTTTATTCTTACTCCAATAAATGTGAAAGAGATTAATCGTAGAAAAATATATATCAAATGGAAATCAAATAATGAATAAGGTAAATTAGTCAAATCATAATTCTAATCGACGTTTTCTTAAAAAACCATGCAAAAGACAACATGACAAGCAAAATGAGCTAAAACCGAGAATATTTACCAAAAATTAAAAAATGTATTTCTTCGCTTAAATAGAAAACAATTTCTACTTTGTTTTGTTTTAAACATGTAAAATTAATTTAATAATTTAAATTAGAATTATCCAAATCAAAATTTGATAAAAATAATAAGTATTTTACACTTTTAAATTAATCGAATTAAAATTAAAAGTATCAACCGATGCTTAAATATTGCTATTACTTTATCTCAAAGAGACGAAAATATTTTTTTTTAAACAAGTCTTCTCTTTTTAAAAAATATTAATAAATTTGCCGATTTTGTATTCGTAGAACCAAATATATATAAAATGGAAATCAAACTATAATATTATATTAATTGTGCTTTGAATATATATATATATATATATATATATATATATATATATATATATATATATATATATATATATATATATATATATATATATATATATATATATATTAATCACCATTCAAAGATAACTATATACACATAGTTTTGCCTTCCAATAAATAGACCGCTAAACATAATAAGACGTTGTACATCTAGTTATCAGAATATCGCAACGGTGATAGATCAAACCCTAAACCCCAATTTATGTGAATAAGGTATTTGATTAAAACAAGTCATAAATATTTATGCGTTTATAAAAAAATTAAAATTAAAATTATTTCTAAATAAATTTAAGTATGACATTCTTTATCGCAAACATAAGAAAAGTATGAGAATAAATTATGATGTTGAAATTAATAGCTTTTACGATAAATAATGTGTTATTGATAGTCAGTGAATTTATTGATTAAGGATATAATAAAAGTACCGATAGTGTAAATGAATTTTAACACTATTAATCAATTTAACATATTGTTTACTTAGTTCTAAGTTAAAATATACGATAGCGTAATGACTTTCTTATATCAATATAATTTTACTTATTTTAAAAAGTTATCTACCATTTATTCCTAAATTACCCAAATGATATAATTAATAAAGTTGTCTATAAATAAATAATCTAATTATATAAATACTTTTTACATTATTAATTAATAAACTAACTTAAAATTAATTGGTAATCAATTTTTTGCGGATTGCCCTTCTTTGGGGTGGACTTAAATATTGGCCCTCATATTTCAAGGTCTTTAAATGGAAAGGTGTGCGAATTTCTCCGCTCGAATCCCGCTCGTATATATATATATATATATATATATATATATATATTATATATATATTAACTAAAAGTCGGCTCCCATAAGGCAAAACTTTTCCGAATTCTAGTAACCCATAAAATAAAATATAAGGCGAACTTTTCCTTAAAGACCTAAAAGCCACTGGAAAAGTAAAATAAAATAAAATATATACATTGGAAATTTTTTTTTAAAATCTTTAATTAAACGAAAATTTGAATTGAAATATATATATATATATATTATATATATATATGATATATATATAGTATAGACCCATTCTCTTCTGACCCACCAACAAGATTGGACTGTCCAAGACTAGTCAACTATTTGTAAAAATTAATGCAAGTTGTTCAAATCTCTTGCTTAATTAATGATCTGTGTCTTATCACCAACTACCTAGTACTAAAGTTATTGCAAAGTTAATCTTGTATTTACTCCCTCCGGATTAAAAAAAAAATATAGACATCCCTTAAGAAACTACTCACTCAAAAAAAAAAAAAAAAAAAAATTGACTAAACAATCCCTAATTAAATAGACATTGGAATTTGATCACATAACACTTAATAGGAGCAAATCTGGAAAGATAAGGTAAATTATTTTTTGATTTAATAAGTGAAAACCACCCGAAAATTGACACTTTTTTTGCTCCGGAGGGAGTATTGTTTTGAATCTTCCGTATTTAAGTTAATCTATAAATATGTCCGTACGCGTTTAAATATTAATTTTAACTCACTTTATTTACTTTAATATTTTGCAAAGGAAATTCTCCTTTCTCCATATTTTTTTTTTCTTTTCCTCTTATTTTTCCCCTTAATTTATCAATTGTTGTTAAAATTTGTTTTATTTTGATTATATCCGCCTCTTTTTATATTTCGTAAGTTGACAATTCAAATATCCTACATGTCAAGTTTATAATCACAAGATTCAAAGGATATTTTATTATATTATACACATTTTTAATTTAGAACCACACACTACCACAAAAAGGTCCTTTAGCGGCAATAAAAAATGCCTTTAGCGGCAATAAGTATTGCCTCTAAAACATTTACCGGCCATTAATGTTTGGCGCCGGTAGCCTTTGATTCTAATCGGTCTAAAAATGACCCTCGCTTTAACAACAATACGGCACTATAAACTATTCATTCCCAAAATTTCGATCTACCCTTTAGCATCTATTCATAGTGAATTC
The DNA here is from genome assembly GCF_029784015.1 of Lycium ferocissimum. NCBI lineage: Eukaryota > Viridiplantae > Streptophyta > Magnoliopsida > Solanales > Solanaceae > Lycium > Lycium ferocissimum. Next base: position 17,264,644 of record NC_081344.1, read on the forward strand.
AATTAATAAAAGTTGTTTTAACAACTATTTTTTAGTGACAATATTAATGGCCATTAAACTCATTTAAACGGCTTAGTTTACCATTTAGCGTCCATTATTATTGTCAGTAAATAAGTTCAAAATGACTTATCGATTTAGCCTCCATTTTTGATACAGCTAAATCCAATTGAAATATCTATAAAAATAAGTAATTTAGCAGAAAAATAAAAGGTACAAAAGCAAGTACTAATTGCAAAACAACAACAATTAAAAAGGCAAATGCTAATAAAACATATTATTATTAATTCATAAAACCATAATGTACTTTATTAAATCTGGGACAATCAAAAGCAAGTTAATAAAAACCTATGTATCACCGAACTAAATAACAATATTACATGTTTAAACTAAATAGCTAATGTTGGTGTATATAAATACAATAATAAATTTTCGAATAGTTATCCTTAATGCATCCCGCCACTCTTCATGATATCTTCCACATGTTAAATTTTCGAACTTCATAATGACCTAACAATAAAAAGAGTGAATTTGATTGTATGAAATCTAATGTATAGTACATGTACATCTATTATGTTGTGAAATTTATAGACTCAGTTTACTTGCTACTCAAATTCTTAAAAATTCTGGCAGTGTCCCCCTTGTAAATTGGACTGTGTAAAATTTTCCATAATTGACTATGAAAAGTTGCACATAAAATATCCACAACTATCAAAGTAGCTTATAGTCAGGTAGATGTGAAATTGGAGAAAGCTAAAAGAAGAAGTGCTAAGAAGCAATTGTAAAACAAATTAAAAAAAAGGATGGGTTCAAGAGTCGGGTGTACACACATCTTTATACTCCATCCAAAAGACGGTTGGTTTAAATGAATTCCTACGAGTGCAGCTTGTTCAAAAAGCACAGATAGTCTCTCTTTAATATGCTTTCCACAAAAGAAAAAAAATCCTTGATAAACAAAAAAATTCTTCTAACTATTGTAGTCATTATAAAAATAGAGGATGTCTCAGTTTTTCATTTACTGCATCATTGACTTGGTTTTCCCTGTTAATCATATTCACAAAAACTCTTATGTATTTTATCCATTATGCACCCTGTTAAAGTAATACAAATTACTTGTAACCATCCAACCAGAGATCAAATCAAAGCTTGACAAAACAGAAAAAAGCTTTACCTCATGAGTTTAACTTATTACCTACAAAGATAAAAGATAATTGTTCATAATAAGAAGAACTGATAATCCAAATAGTAATAGGCTACCTGCTACAACAACTTAAATAAGAATAATGTAAAAACAAAATGTGTATCATCAATGTAAATATCTACATTAAATACCCGAGAGGTGCATCTTCACCAATAGGGACAAATGTGGCAAAGTTGCAGGGTTGAGCTTCATCGGTGTTGGCACGAAGTGAGCTGCATAATGTGCAATTTGTTGAGGGTCATTCTTATTAATGCTCTCTACTTTTCCGTCCTGGTATAATTTTAACGCATTGCTTTCACCTGAATTAAATCTATTTGCTACTTGGAAGTGAGTGTCATCTGCTAAGCCTAATCATTAATAGCCTTACAAGTACTACTCGATTTGAGTTTCGTCATTGAGTTCACAAACGATGTTGCTCTTGATGTAATTCAGAATACTCCCAAGTCTTTTTGGATGTTGAAATGAAGTACTAACATTTAAAATCATCTCAATTCTTTTTGGAGCAAACTAAGAGAAAATATGACCTAATATAGTCATGTTATCAGAAACTCCAAGGTTAATATATGAGATTTACAACTCTTTGTTGAAAAAGAAAAGGAACAAACAATAGCGTCGAAGATAAAGATGAGTAGTACCGAGAGAACGTGGAGTATTTTCAACAATACTAGGTATCCTTGATGTTTGTGGTACTTGCTCATGGCCACTTTTGGCCAAGAACCTGATAAATATTAACATATTAGCCAAAGAACTAGTAGCAAGCAAAAAGTTTGAATAACTTATCTTTAAGACTAAAATAAAGAGATATCAAGACCGCTGGCAACACATCAATTTTAAGGCAGACAACAAAAAGAACCTATTTTGCATAGTTCATACTATTTGTTTCTTACGAGTTCTCCACAATTTCCAGAACATGTATTTGCAACATATATTCGCAACATATATTCAAATATGAAAAGGAAAGGGAATTGTTAATTGAAATGGCATCCCTGGTGCTTGTATTTCTTGTTCATGGCCACTATTTTGCATATTTCGTTCTTTTAAAAATAAGCTCTTAGCTAGCTGCAAAAAAAAAAAAAAAAAAAAAAGAAAAAAAAAAAAAGAGAGAGAGAGAGAGAATCAACCCAAATATAAGATAATGCAGAAAGGTTAAAAAAACATAATAGCCAATTCCGACATTAAACCATTCATGTTTCACCATGACAATCTAAGTTGACATTATATTTTTAGTCAAAGATAATTTGGTGAAGGGAGAGTTACATTCAACAAGAAGAATCATAGCTCTATTTGATAAATAATGCAATTTAGGCGAAGAATGAGGACAAAAGGGGGAATTAAAATGGTATTTTCATGCCCGTTTTGGATAGTGGTTGACAGATAAGGTTCCAAATGACAAATTTGTTATTGACACTGGATTTAATTTCAGCTCCACTGTCAGTTCCAACAAAAAGAGACTTACCTAGTAAACCTGATAGATGTGCCATATTATGCAACTTCCCATACTAACTAGGAACAACGTCAAATCACTTGAGATGTTTGGGAACAAGTACAGAGAGACCACATCTTTAAGAATCCAAACAAAGTTACAATTAACTTAACTTAAATTGCAATAGAGCTCATTGATGTTCCTCCTTTAACAAACTCATGTGATTTTCTTTTATTTCTTTTTTGATTGCAGAGATTATTTAAAATAGATTTAAATAACTTCCATCTGTTCAAGCAAACCATTTGATGTAACCAAATGAAGGAAGCTTAAAACTTCCGAAAAAAATACAGTGCATATTGAATAAATTTTTCTCAAACTTTTCAGGTATAGACAAAATTTAAAAGGCATGCATTACATAAATCATATCCAATACTAATCCTCACATACACATAATGCACTCACACTCATCTAACTTACAGACAAAAGATTTTACAGAGAGCCGGAAAGAGTTTTAACTACTACAAAATAAGGACATAGTCAACCCATGTGACCTGCATAACCACAGGGGTATAACACAACTACTTCTAATATTAACACACTTCTTATAAAAAGCACAACCAATAAACCTATAACAATCAATTAATAGTCTATATAGACAAATTAGTTATGGTGCAGCTAACTATTCAGAATTTAAGGCATGCGACATAGTTAAGAACCGCAATATATATAGCTGCAAACAAGTGTAAGGGTTCCAATAGAGAAAAATAGAAAAGCATGAAGAAAATCATTAATTTCCAATATGAATTCCAAAACTACTTTGAGGTTACTCCTCATATGCCACACAATTGTTTTTGATAGAAACTGTGATAAAGATGAGTTCAAATAAAATCTATTGTAAAAAGAATTCAAAAAAAGAAAAGGAACAAATGTTTTATTTTTATTATACACATTTGAACTAGACTTTAATTTAGAACCACAGAGATTACGACCTCCAATTCAAATATCCTATTTGTGAAGTTTACTAGAATTTTAGAAATCAGGGTTTCCGTGGAAAAGATTTAGAATACAGTTCTTCAGTAGAAGGATGGGATTTTACGTTATATTATACCCAGGGGTTTGTAATGGGAAGGAGATGAGATTACAGAAGGTATTGTTCAAGGGAGAAATTTAAATTTTGGAATATTTATTGGAGGGAATGCTTAACTCAGCGGGGAAAATTTTGAGAGAAGATATTAGTAAACGTAGACAATTATTAGGTTGAGACAAAGCAACTTATTACCGGTTAATGTCAATTGCCAGTAACAATGAAGGAAATGAAAGGACAAGCCGAGACAGCTTCATATTTATTTCTTAAACGTGAGGCATAACTTAAAAAGAAACATACAAAATAGAATTAATGTTCAACTTCTGAAATGTACACATGTTAGTCCCAACTTAGAGTACAATTTCAGTTGCTTTTTGTACAACTTATTGTTATTGTGTTCGTCCACCTTAGGCGTTTGTTGTTAAATAAAAAATAATTGTCTTATTTTGGTTATGTCCTCCTCTTTTATATTTCGTAAGTTGACAATTCAAATATCCTACATATCAAGTTTACAATCACAAGATTCAACGAATATTTTATTATATTATACACATTTTTAATTTAGAATCACAAGATTTGAAAGTCAATCTTTATTTCTTAAATTCCGTGTCTAGTCAAACGTAGACACTTAAATTGAGACGAAGGGAGTATATGCCAAATGAAAGAAATGAAAGGACAATTAAGACATTGCGGACTGTGGGGACTTAAAAGTAACACGCGAGAGGTAGAATTAATGTTCAGAGAAATATACTTACTTTAGTCCCCGCTTAGAGTACAATTCCAGTTGCTTTTTGTACAACTTATTGTTGTTGTGTTCATCCACCTTGGGCGTTTATATATAATAAGAAAAATATAGAATAGAAAAATAGACATATATTTTTAGTAATGTGGCCAAGTAATATGAGACGAAAGGAGTACTTCATTTATTAATTCTTAAAGAACGTGAAAAGTCAAGTATAGTAATCTGGCCAAGTAATATGGGACGAAGGGAGTAGTTCATTTATTAATTCTTAAAGTCAAGTAATATGGGACGGAGGGAGCACTTTATTTATTAATTCTTAAAGAACGTGAAAAGTCAAAAGTGAACAACTAAAAGTGCACGAAGGAAATAAATATGTGTCGGAGAATTAAAATTGAAGTGCATGCGTGTATACATGAGAAGAGAATAAATATTCAGTACTATGACATATGTCCACATGGGATTTATTAATTCTTAAAGAACGTGGAAAGTCAAAAGTGAACAAGTAAAAATGCACGGAGGAAATAAATTTTTGTAAGAGAATTAAAATTGAACTTTGAAGTGCATACGTGTATACATGAGAAGAGAATAAATATTCAGTACCACAACATATGTCCATGTGGAATTTATTAATTCTTAAAGAACGTGAAAAGTCAAAAGTGAACAAGTAAAAGTATACATAAGAAATAAATTTATGTAGGAGAATTAAAATTGAACTGCATACGTTTATACATGAGAAGAGAATAAATATTCAGCAAAAACGTGAAAAGTCAAAAGTGAACAAGTAAAAGTGCACGGAGGAAATAAATGTATTGAAGAATTAAAATTGAAGTGCATACCTCTATACATGAGAAGGGAATAAATATTAAGTACTATAACATATGTCCACGTGGGATAAAAAAGTAGTTGGTTAAAGTGTACGATTTATATAGCTTTTGCTACAAGCATTCATTGCGTGTACAATTTATAAAGCTCTTCGTACAAGCAGTCAATGTTGTGTTGGTCCCTCTTCCACACTTATATATAATAGAAATATAGTGACAATATAAATATAAGGGTTAATAAGTTACATAAGACAATATATATATATATATATATATATATATATATATATATATATATATATATATATATATATATATATATATATATATATATATATATAAGAGTTATTAGTACTTCGATCCTTCCGTTGTAGGTGAATTTTGATTTTAGCCTCTATGATATCTGACTAAGCATATTAAACCTTTAATTAATTGAATTGTGCATTATTTATCCCTTCGCTTGTGAATATTCACATATTACCATAATTATAATAGTTCGGTCACCACTTAATTACTCATGGGTTGTATTACTCAATATTTCTCGGTAATATATGTTATATAAATAGTCAGATACAAAATAGTTCTACTTGAAGCTGGGACCAAAAACACACATTTCAATTATTCGAAGATTAAATATGTTAACTTATGTATCACAAGGACCAAAAGTAGAGTCATATATCACAAGGACCAAAAGCAGAATTTATAAATAATTTAGGGACCAAAATACTATTATATCTATAAATAAATATATTTTACACTATCAATGCGAGTAAATATACTTTTACATATCGTATTAGCAATTAATTTTTTATCTTATAAATAGTTTAATTGCATAAATAATTTCTTAATAGTAAGGGGTCGTTTGGTAGCTGGACAAGAGACAAATTATTTATGTATTAATAGCTGCATTAACTTATATCATGTTTGATAGCTCGTAAAGAGATACCTTATTCATGTATTAATTTATGCATACTTATACCGCGTTTGGTAGCTAGTTAGGAAGTAAGTTACTCATGCATAAAATTAATACGATGTTTGGTTTGTAATTTAGAAACCCGCATGAGGTATATCCGTAACTGAATACATTAGTATGACTTACTTCGTTTTTTTCCAATTTCAAGTTATGTGACTTAGCTATCCCTCGTTATCTCGTGTAGTTGATGCATAATTCATAGGGTGAGTTCTTCTATGTCTCATTAGTATATAAATCTTATGAAATACTAGTAAGTTTAGACAGGGGCACTCTAGGGTGAGGCAATTAAACATTGCTTTAGGCCCACTAAATATTAAAGGCCTGAAGTATTATTATCTATACTATATTAAAGGGGAAAGGACACAATTGGCCGGTCGGCCCAAACTTATCTCACCCAATGGCCCAACTTTGTACAAATCCAAATTATAGCAACTAAAATAATTCCAGCCGTTAGGCACTTTTCCTTCTTTTTCTGCTTTCTCCATTTTTCTTCTTCATCTTCTCCTCCTCTTTCCTCTTCCACCTTCTTCTCCAATTTCATTTGATGCCCTGAGAGGACGCCTTTCAATTTTATTTGATACAGATTACTTTTACAGGAAAACATTTACCTCATCAAAGATCAAAACTGGCAAATGACAAACCAAAAGTAATATCTAGAGCCATGGTGCTCCAAATTTTAAATAAGAAAATTGAAGAATGCAAATAAAATAGTATAAAAATAAACAAAAGGAAGAATGAGTAAAATATACGAACAAGTGCAAAAGATAAAAAAACCAACAGTTCATAATGGAGCACGTACGAAAGGACACATATGATTGTCGTTGTTTTTTGTGAGTTGCAGGTTACGAAAATGGCAGAGGATTCATATGAAGACGCCATTGCGGGATCGAAGAAGCTTTGATGTATAGAAACTGTATCATATGTGTATATAATATGTATCCCTGCTATATATGTATATAAAATATATCATATATATAGAAATTATATCATATGTGTATATAATATGTATCCCTGTTGTATATGTATATAAAATGTATCATATGTATATAAATTGTATCATTCTTGTATAGAAAGTGTATATATAATTCAATATGTGTATACAAACTGTATCAGTCTTGTATAGAAAGTGTATCATACGTATAAAAAATGCATTATAGAAATGGTATCATTGTGGTATATAATATGTATCACTATTGTATATGTAAAAAAAAAAAAAATCATTTCATTATTGTATAATATGTGTATAATAAATGTATAATTAACGTATAATTTATGTATAATAAATGTATGATTAATTCCAGCATATGTATATAAACTGTATCATTATTGTATATAAAGTGTATATATAATTCCAACATATGTATATATGCTGTAGCAGCCCTTTAGTGGCGACTAAAAAGTTTTTTTTTTAAGCGCCTGGGCTGTTGGGCCGGCCAGTCTTGGCATTATTTTGGGCCGGCGGGCCATTTTTTGGCATCAATTTGGGCCGACCGGGCTCCTGGTGGGATTAAACTCAAACAATGGTTAAATGTGGGATTAGTTTGGCAGAGTGGACACACAGTGTCCTTTTCCCTATATTAAAAGCACGAAGGGCCTTAGACATGTTGATTGAACTTTTTGCCCTTCATTAAAAGACTCTGCAATAGAAAAAATCGTCATTTACTATTTTCCTTAACTTATTATTTGCTTATTTTTATAATATTTCGTTTATTTTTTTTAAAAAGTAAAAAGATTCACCGTTATTTTTGGAATAACACTGAAAATCAAAGTAGGAACTTCCGTGTATTTTAGGTTTCCTTTTATGTTTAGAAGTTCAAATATACTTTGTTATAGAGTTATAACCTATTAATAAATTTATATATTTTTTATTTAGTTTAAAAAAGAAATTGTAAGAAAATAAGTATAGGAAACAATAAATAAAGTGCACTTAGAACTACTTTTATTAGGTCTAGAATTACGTCCTTGTTCTTTGCTGCCTACATAAAATCAATCAAAATTTTGCATGATATAGCTTTCAAACTTACCATAATTTTGTTCACGTGAATTACTGCCGGTAAAAGAAGGATCCTAATTTGCAATTGACTCTGATGGAATCTATATATGGTCTTCTTTATAGAAACTTGAGGGAATGAATATATTGTAGTTTTACATTTGACCGATTGTATTGTCTTTTGATAGCATATTCTACCAAACAATATTGAGCTTTTCATATCTCAATCAAGTCATTTATTTTTCTTCCAGTATTGACGTGGTTTTATATTTTTCTACGAATAATATAATTTAATTTCTAATTACGCGATATTATTTATGTTGCAGATCGGCATAATTCATCGACGGCTGGCTGTGACTTGATGATTTATTGAAAGCTGCAACTAATCTTCGATCGTGACTTGTGAGTTATGAAATTGAATATTCTACATCTGTTGATAATATTTGTTCAAAAATATGAAGTACACAGAAAGTGATAGTCTCACTTTGGACAAGCCGTACCTAGCTATTATTGGAATCTGATCGGCATAATTCATCGTTGTGACTTGATGATTTATTGAAAGCTGCAACTGATCTTCGATCGTGACTTGTGAGTTATGAAATTGATTATTCTACATCTGTTGATAATATTTGTTCAAAAAGATGAAGTACATAGAAAGTGATAGTCTCTCACTTTGGACAAGCTGTACCTAGCTATTATTGGAATCTGATCGGCATAATTCATTGCTGTGACTTGATGATTTATTGAAATCTGCAACTGATCTTCGATCGTGAGTTGAGAGTTATGAAATTGATTGTTCTACATCTGTTGATAATATTTGCTCAAAATGATGAAGTACATAGAAAGTGATAGTCTCTCACTTTGGACAAGCCGTACCTAGCTATTATTGGAATCTGATCGGCATAATTCATCGCTGTGACTTGATGATTTATTAAAGATGCAACTAATCTTCGATCGTGACTTCTGAGTTATGAAATTGATTGTTCTACATCTGTTGATAATATTTGTTCAGAAAGATGAAGTACATAGAAAGTGATAGTCTCTCACTTTGGACAAGCTGTACCTAGCTATTATTGGAATTTGATCGCCATAATTCTTCGCTGTGACCTGATGATTTATTGAAAGCTGTAACTAATTTTCGATCGTGACTTGTGAGTTATGAAATTGACTGTTCTACATCTATTGATAATATTTGATCAAAAAGATGAAGTATATTGTACTAGAAAGTGATAGTCTCACTTTGGATAAGCCGTACTGTCACGACCCAACCGGAGGGCCATGACGGGCACCCGGAACTGACCTACCGAGCACCATATACATGCATCTTTTAGTCAAACCTGTGTGGTCCATAATGCTGACTCGTAGATACCATAAGCTGTATGGGACACAAGTCCCAAAACATAATAAACGTACGTCATCAAGCTAATCCCAAGTATACAAGCTGGACCAGGATGTCGCATACATCTAACTGTACATACTGTCTATAGGCCTTTACTGGAGTACATGACATAACGTGGTAGGGACAGGGCCTCGCCATACGCATGCAAATGCATTTGCAACCATGCTGACTCACAGAGCAACTCCGGAGCAAGTGGAATGCCACGACACCGCTCGCCGAGCCGGTATCCCACCGAGGATCCATCAACCTGTATCTCAAGACCTGCGGGCATGAAACACAGTGCCTCAGCAAAGGGACGTCAGTACGAATAATATATCGAGTATGCAAGGCAGGAATATAACATAGTAAGGATATACTGTAAAAAAGAAGGATAAGAATCAACCTGGCACTTCTGACTTACCAATAAGAATCTAGCATGTATGTCTCTCTATACTCTCATGGGCTCAACTACATCTATGTAGAATACTGTGTCTCTGACCTACTTATCATCCTAGTGCTATCTGCCTAACTGATCAGTGGTAACTGCCCATCCGATTATCGCTCGATGGTAGAGCACAACTGCCCGACTGACCAGTGGTAACTGCCCAACCGGCCGTAGCTCGGTGGTAATAACTGCCCAACCAGCCATAGCATGGTGGTAAATACATAACTGCCCAACTGGCCGTAGATGAGTGGTAAATATGAATGCATTTGTTGCGGAACGTGCCACCCGATCCAAATATGAATGCATGTGCTGCGGAACGTGTAACCCCATAAATATGAATGCATGTGCTGCGGACCATGTAGCCCGATCTAAATATGAATGCATGTCTTTGCGGAACGTGCAACCCGATCCAAATATCCCCTATAGGCACTCCTTTACACACTTGTAGTGTTCATTCTTTATCTATTAGCTTGTATGCACTTCTCATGATCATTACTTATCCGTTAATACCTACATGATCACATAAGACTTATAAGCACATTTCTGGGTCATTAAGAATTTTCTCGATTAACTAAACCTTAGGAAATTCTTGGTTGCATCATAATCCTATATTCTAGCATTAAGTACCTCATTAGGGATCTTCTACTAGCATACTATTCATGTCTTACAAAACATTCCTTGAGAACACATTTCTAAATTTATCGGAGTGACGTAAGGTCGTTATACCTCCGATTTCCATTATGGAGCTAACATCATTGGCATATCTCATCTTGAAGGAAAAATAATCATAAGGTGAGACCAACATCAATAATATCGTAAGAACATCAAGAATGTAAGCTTCTATCATTTCTATGAGAGGAATCATTATGGACATCATTTGTGAAAGTTCATAACAATAGGATTATGCCTTAAGAAAGAAAGGGACAACCTTAACATACCTTGCTGCTTACTTAGCCATTCAAAGTCTACCTTTCGAGTAAAGGCAAATCTTATACTTGAAGAACTTTAGCCATACCAACTTTCTTCAAGACCAAACTCCCCATAACATCAAGTAGAAGCAACAATAATCACTTTTTATGAACTAGTTTAGTGTAAATCTTGTTGAATTCTTGATCTAACGGACTACAAATGGATGTCTATGGAGGTTTCTAGAGCTCAAGAGAGTGTAGAATGATGATAAAATGAGGGGAATGGGAGGTCGGTTCCACCGCCTTCCAAAGTGGGCCCGCGGAGAAGCCATTTGGCAGTCTATCTTGAAACGCTCATAACTTTCTACTCCGATGTCTTATCACCGAACGGTTTATTGCATTAAAAACTAGACTTAATGAGCTTTAATTTACATAGGTTATGAATTCCATAACTCCTCGTATTCTAGGAGATATACCTCTCGCAAGTTGGACCAGAATTCTGTCCAAAATTCTGCCAAGTTTTCCAAAATTTTGACAAACTTAATTTCTTCGATTCGCTTGATCCTGAAACCTTTAGACACTTTCTTAGCACTTGTTAAAAGTATTCCTTGAGCTTATAAGGGTTCCAGGACCTCTCCGATTTTCGAGGTGTAGCATCCCCCCCTTAAAAATATTTGTCCTCGAATGTTAAACTCTCAGAGATCTTATGAAAATTTCGGCAGAGCTTCCTCTGTAACTGTAATAGTACCAACCTGTCACGCAATAAACCAATAACACAATGCCACCCAGGGCTATAACAATCAGTAACAACAATGGCCCCACACGACCAATGACAGTAACTAACAACATATACGTACCTGAAGGCTATGATGTCTTAGTCTGAACCTCCTCTGGGAGTGATAACAAATGCAGATACATTAATCTCATATTTCTTTATAACACCCTTGCAAGTATACTCTATATACTAAGGAGGCCCTCGATAATATCTAGCTCATTGAGCGACATACATCGCTCTTTTGCCTTTCCTAACCAATCATGTCCCTTTTTACACATTCAAACAATAACTATCCTTGGAGAAATCTTGTGTTCCGTATCATATCCTTTTTAGACTTTAGGCATCATCATCCTTATAACCTCTCCCTTTTCGTTTTCATAATTCTAGTTTTACCTCCTTCTGCTAGTAAATTATTGGCATATTTACACACAAGGATCATATTTAAACACATACGTATCCTTTTCACATCTTATCTCGAGGGAAAAATACAACTCTCATCTAATCATATCGATGTCTCATTAATAAAACACTTCTAAGGTTGATAACCACTCATAATATAACTATAGTCCTTTACTATTACCTAACTGAAAATCCCATCGAACTTCTCTTCTGTTTAAGTCTCATTAGAACACTTCAAAAGTTATCTTACCAAAATTATATATAATATATCGATACCACCCTCAAGAGTGTACAAACAATATTACCACAATAATTGTTCGTGATGTTATTGCTCATCCCCTTGTACTGTACTATCTTCCCTTACTTACAAGTCATTCATATTTTATTGATTCCTCTTAATACCCATCATTTGTAATTCTGTAGATGTAGTCTCTTCATCGAACTGTGTTCCCCACACATGCCCTTCCTGATTAATCATACCTTTGCCTTATTACCACAACATATCTTTTTCCACCGTACTATCAACATATTCATAATTTTAACCCATTGTCTAATCACAGATTCCACTCTAGGTTCCTTTTTAATATTACTCCTTCCCCCGTCATCATTGCAATCCTCGAATCACCCGTAGTCCTTTCTGAAGGAGTCGTCGTCAAACTATAAGACAACAGAGGTCAGGGTTGAAGATTTACACCCTATGACTCAGCTCTATAGCACGATCTAGGATATAAAGAAGGGTAACCGTCCTAAATGTCCTGCAGCCTCCTGTTTATAAGTGTGGCATGCTACACACCCATAAATAAGACTTTACTGGACACAGCTCGTAGACAACCCTCGGACTGAATTGCTCTGATACCACTTCTGTCATGACCCAACCGGAGGGCCATAACGGGCACCCGGAGCTAACCTACCGAGCACCACATGCATGCATCTTTTAGTCATACCTGAGAGGGCTATAATGCTAACTCGTAGATACCATAGGCTATATGGGACAACTCCGGAGCAAGTGGAGTGCCACGACACTGCCTGCTGAGCTGGTATCCTACTGAGAGATCCGTCAACCTGTATCTTAAGACCTGCGGGCATAAAAAGCAGCGCCCCCAACAAAGGGACGCCAGTACGAATAATGTACCGAGTATGCAAGGCGGGAATATAACATAATAAGGATATACTGTAAAGAATAAGGATAAGAATCAAACTGGCACTTTTGACTTACCAATAAGAATCTAGCACATATGTCTCTCTATACTCTCATGGGCTTAACTACATCTATGAAGAATACTGTGTCTCTAACCTACTTATCATCCTGGTGCTATCTCGCCTAACCGATCGTGGCAGAATCGCCCGACCGGCCATAGCACGTTGGTAACTGCCCATCCGATTATCGTCTGATGGTAGAGCGCAACTGCCTGACTGATCAGTGGTAACTGCCCAACCGGCCGTAGCTCGGTGGTAATAACTGCCCAACTAGCCGTAACATGGTGGTAAATACATAATTGCCTAACTGGCCGTAGACGAGTGGTAAACATGATTGCATTTGTTGCGGAACGTGCAACCCGATTCAAATGTGAATGCATATGCTGCGGAACGTGCAGCCCGATCCAAATATGAATGCATGTGCTGCGGAACATGCAGCTCGATCCAAATATCCCCTATAGGTACTCTTTTACACACTTCTAGTGTTTATTCTTTATCTATTAGCTTCTATGCACTTCTCATGATCATTACTTATCTGTTAATACCTACATGATCACATAAGACTTATAAGCACATTTCTGGGCCATTAAGACTTTTTCCCGATTAACTAAACCTTAGTCAATTCGTGGCTGCATCATAATCTTATATTCTAACATTAAGTAACTCATTAGGGATATTCTACTAGCATATTATTCATGTCTTACAAAACATTCCTTGAGAAAACATTTCTAAATTCATCGGAGTGACGTAAGGTCGTTATACCTCCAATTTTCATTATGGAGCTAACATCATTGGCATATCTCACCTTGAAGGAAAAATAATCATAAGGTGAGACCAACATCAATAATATCGTAAGAACATCAAGAATGTAAGCTTCTAGCATTTCTATGAGAGGAATCATTATGGACATCATTTGTGACAGTTCATAACAATAGGATCTAGGGGTGGGCGTTCGGTTTTTCGGTTCGTTTCAAACTTCGGTTCGGTTTTTTCGGTTTCGGTTTTTTGAAAGTGGACACCGAACACCGAACCGAATTAGTTCGGTTCGGTTCGGTTTTTTGAAGTTCGGTTCGGTTCGATTTCGATTTTTTAATTCGTTTTTTTTTTTGGCATGGGCTTGAAATGGGATATTTTCTATAGATGTTACTTTTCAACTTCAATAATAACATCTATAGATGTTACTTTTATTATTATTATTATTTTTCGGACTGTGGTACTTTGCCTTTCTTTGAGCCGATGGTCTATCGGAAACATCCTCTCTACTTTGCCTTTCTTTGAGCCGATGGTCTATCGGAAACATCCTCTCTATCTCCACAGTAGGAGTAAGGTCTACATACACTCTACCTCCCCAAACCCCACTTTGTGGGATTACATTGGGTATGTTGTTGTAGTGCTTAAATAATATAGTAAAAATTGGCTACCGAGTAAAATTAGCACTTTTAGGTGATCATTGATCCAATCTCCCATACATAATTCAAGCCTTGTATTGTAAAAATTTCCAATGGACTTTATTTATTGCTAAACAATAAAAGATTATCGCTAATTTTATTTAACGATGAAAATCAATAATGAATTATCGAAAAATCATGTTAGCTAAAGATATTTAGCAACATATTAGCATCAAAATCCATAGTTATCTTCAGATTGCCTTTTCTCCATGTTGGATCGTCGTCTTAGTTCTCTGCTTGACATTATCGATCTAATACCAAACCAAAAAAAGTGTGATATTCCAAATCTATGCAAATTGACCATGCAATGCATCGATTATGGTACGTGCTCTCTCCGATTCTATACACAAGCAATACTAATTCACCACAATCCTGATTTCCTTAAATTATATGTTGCTAATATTGCATGTTGCACCACAAACCAATTAAAATAAAGTTCTTAGGTGCCTTGGTATCCCATACTTCTTCCCTGCCTCCTTTCTATCCCCATCACCATTCCTGCTTATGTGTGTAGGGTAGATGACTTCATCAATCTCCTAGAGCTCCGGATCCGTGGCATTCTTTTTCCAACTCATCCATAATAGTATTTGATGCGTTAGCTAATCAAAGCAAATTGCTATAGTTTATTCTTTAGCAAATTAGTGAAGAAAATTTAGCAACCAAGACAATTCACCGACCAGAAAATACTTTAGAAAACATTTCTAAACCGTAGCAACGTAAGGTCGAGTTAAACCGAAAAACCGAAGAACCGGTGAACCGAAACCGAACACCGAACCGAACACCGAATTTGTTATATAAAAAAAACCGAAACCGTACCGAAACACCGAAAAACCGAAACCGAAAAACCGAATTAATTCGGTTCGGTTCGATTTTTCGGTTTTCGGTGTTTATGCCCACCCCTAATAGGATCATGCCTTAAGAAAGAAGTGGACAACCTTAACATACCTTGTTGCTTGCTTAGCCATTCAAAGTCTACCTTCCGAGCCTGCAAATATTATACTTGAAGAACTTTAGTCATACCAACTTTCTTCAAGACCAAACGCACCACAACATCAAGTAGATGCAAGTATAATCACTTTTCATGAACTAGTTTAGTGTAAACCTTGTCGAATTCTTGATCTAAGGAACTATAAATGTTTAGGGGATGTTTATGGAGGTTTCTGGAGCTCAAGGGAGTGTAGAATGATGATAAAATGAGGGGATTGGAAGGTCGGTTCCACCGCCTTCCAAAGTGAGCCCGCAGAGAAGCCATCTGTCAGCCTATCTTGAAACTCCCATAACTTTCTACTCCGATGTAGTATTGACTAACAGTTTGTTGAATTGGAAACTAGACTCAATGAACTTCAATTTGCATAGGTTATGCATTCCATAACTCTTCATATTCTAGGAGATACACCTCTCTTAAGTTGGACCAGAATTCTGTCCAAAATTCAGCCAAGTTTTCCAAAATTTCGACAAACTTAATTTTCTTCGATTCGCTTGAACCCGAAACCTTTAGACACTTGCTTAGCACTTGTTAAAAGTATTCCTTAACCTTATAAGGGTTCCATGACCTCTTCGAGCTTACGTTAGTTTACTTACGACGCAAACGACGCGAAATTTTTTGAGGTGTAACACGTACCTAGCTATTATTGGAATATGCAGGTAATTTAATTTCCTTAATCACTTGAATTTTCTCTTCAAAATTAATTTCTTGTATCTACTTGGATTAAAAAGACACGTCCATGATTTTTTTTTTTTTTTTGAATAAAACTTATACATGAAATTTTAATCATATCAAGTTTAGTCGGACTTTGAAGTATAAGTTTCACAGGATGCTAATTAGAATTTTGGATAAAGACTAAGAATAATAAAAGCAGATTAATTCTACTAAAACTGGTTATTTAAGTTTATAAATATATAATGCGGTCAATCTTCTCTTGTCGGTTTCAAATACTACTAAATGGAACGCTTGGAAATCTCCTAAATAAGACAAAAAGGAAGTGTAATGTTCCAGGACTCAAGGACTCAATTTATAGTAATCGGTTTGAAAATACAAACATTAAAGCACTCGGTTAGTAGAGATTTAGTAGCTCAGTTGGTTGGCTACCTGAACTTTTACCTTATTGGTGCGGGTTCAAATCCCCACGTTGTAATCCTCTCCCCCATTTCCCCTTCCCCTTCTCCTACCTCTTATGTAATAAAAGTTTTATCTCAAAAATAAAAATAAAACACTCGGTTGAAATTGAAGAAGACATCATAATAATTAAATTGTTTTAAACATATAAATGTTCCTGAAATTTTTTATTCATGTGCTGAGATATCTTACCAAATTTTATAAAGGCAGAGAAAAATCCCAGATATATTACAAAGTTAATTAAAGTCTTAAATGTAGGTATAATTGTGTGTTTATTTAATTTCCATAATCACTTAAATTTTCTATCCAAATTTAATTTCATGTATCTACTTGGATGAAAAAGGCACGTCCCTGATTTTCTTTTGAATATAATTTGTGCGTGAAATTTTAATCATATCAAGTTTAGTCGGACTTTGAAGTATAATTTTGACATGATACTAATAAGAGATTTGGATACTAACATTGGTTATTTTAAGTTTATAAACACATAATGCGGGATTCTACTAAATAAACATGAATTAGCGACGAAAAGTTAAACATCAGAATTCATCGCTAATCCTATTTAGCAATAAATTAGTAACAAATTATCAAATAAATCAATCATAGCTCCGTACAATTTAGGACCGGATTAAAAAAATAGCTAAATGCAATTTTTTTCTCTATAGTGTTTGTTGTTAAATGAGGTACGCGTTTTGATCACACACAATGCGCGTACACTGAGGCTAGTATTATTATATATAACTTCTAATTTATGTAATTATTAATAAATAATTTCAAATTTTAACATTTGTTTTTAATTTGGTAGAGGTTGTAAGCTTGAGTGAGTAAATTACAATAAATTTTCTCTCATTAAATTAAATAGTATATTTACCTTCTAATCAATTCAATTTTTTCTTCCTCTATGTATAGTCTTTTTTTCATATGTATTATGATTTCACTTTCTAACTTAACTCAAGTTTCTCTGAATCAATTTTTTTTTTTTTTGGTCGTATTTGATTGATCCATATATCAAAAAGCAAGTCATTTTGTGGCTCATTCTTTATTTAAATAATAAATTTTGTGGCAAGTGTCACAAGATTCGAAACTCGATAGATAATGGCCTCACCTCTCTACCTTTTTCCACTTAAATTCCATATTTTTATATAGGCCAGGGAGAGTTTGATAACCTGATACACGCCAAATCTACATATTACGCATTGCGCTTTCACCACTAGATCAAACTATGTGGTTTCATTTTTGTCTCATCATTGTACGAATTTTATGAAAGAAATTTAAAGGCCTTTTAAAATATTTTGACTTTAGACAACAAGTCCGTTGAGTTGCCCCAAAATTTAGAAGTCTCTTATTATGATTTGGCTGGAGGTCCCAGAGTGGGGTGGGGGTTGTTGAAAGTTATAAAGTTTGTTGGTGGAAACTTTCCAAATGGTACCATGTGATGTGATGAGAGGATGTGTCTATCAAAATGTAAAACCACCATCTCTGGAAATATCATCGAACACCATTTGACCTCAAGGCTCACATGTCTTACCTCATAAATAAGTAATAGAGCATCCTTAATTTCTGAAATTGCATCACATCCTAACAATGTTAAAAAGGCTTCACTTGTCCATATGCAAGTTAAAATATGAATCTTGATGATGCCACAAACAAGGGGGTTGGTACAACGGAATTTCACAACAAATCATGTTATTTGTTCCATTTCAAAGAAAGATGCACAAAATACAAATTCTTTACTCAAATCTCAAAACCGGGAAAGGTGTTTAATGGCCAGTGCCACTAAAAGGCATTTAGGCAGTATAAAGACATTTTGGTATAAATTGTTTGGTTTTTGGACTTCAACTTCTATATAATGGTAATTAAAAATTACTTACTCAATGTGTCATATATAATTTAATTTTGGGATAATTTGAGAGACCACCCATCAAGTTTGATTTCAGAACACTAATCTTTCTTGTAGTTTGCAATATTACACTTACTCCCTTATTTTAATTTTTTTGTAACAATCATTTTATCTTATTTTTTTATTAATGTCAATAATTATAATCCAACCAAAATGCCCTTTCTAATATTACACCTTTTAATTTTTTTTTTTTTTTTTTAGATAAGCACAACATTAAAATTTCAAGTTACTTGGAACATCCAAGGTAATTCGGTCATTCATCTTTACTTCATAACCAAAAAAGTTTTAAACTATTCTTATCTTCAGATATAAACGATGATTAGGCTTAAGATAGGAATAATCAGGAGTACTACTACTAATACTGCAACAGTCACTACATCCTTAGAAAATTTATTTTTAATAGTTCGTTTATTCATTGTTCTTGATGCATCCAAGATTCGAGGAGCTTATTTGCTTCACTATCATATATATGGTGATAGTAGGCAGACAAAAAATAAAGGAGAAGGGTGTCGTCATTAGGAATACAATAACGATGATTATATTAATTTGTGTGATGGTCCTCCTTCCCGGGTTTTTTTTTTTTTTTTTTTTTTTTTTTTTTTTAAATTAAGAGAAATTCACCTCAGGTTAGTACAGTTGATGATGCATGGGGGTTTTGACATAGACCCCTACCATGTAAATTATAGGGCCGTCTCAACAATAGGGGGTCTAAAGCCAAACTTCAAACAGAGACCCTAATTTTATTTTATTTTTAAAGAAAAAATTGTCATCTATATTTTTATTTAAAGTCTATTTTTTAGCTTTTTTAGATGAGATATCATTAATTACTATTTTATAATCGATTTGTTGTAACAATTTCTTTTTAATTGATAATATAGCTAATCCATTCAATCTCGAGAAATTGTTGATCTTTCTTTCTTTTTTTTTTTTTTTTTTTTTTTTGAGAAATTGTTGATCTTAGATAAGATTTTATCAACTTTAATTTTGAAAAACTTCTTTCAGTTGAGCCAACAATTTATATATAAAATACATCTTTAATGGAAAAATGAGGCCCAAAAATTTCATTAAAAGCGATTGCTTTATTCGCCTTATAATCGAGCCGCCCTTGATAAATCAGAATCCAATATATAAAAATATGAAGGAGGGGGACATGATACCTTACCTCCCGTGGACCTATGTCAGGATAAAAGTTAAGCTTGCAAAAGATATATATATATATATATATATATATATATATATATATATATATATATATATATATATATATATATATATATATATTCCTGTATCATCAATCTCACGGGTATGGTTATCATCCTTCCCTATCTCTCCATCATCACCTTTTCTTTTAATCATTATACACAATGAGGTCAATTGCTAAGCCAACAAAGCCATCTACGAAGCAAACATATTAAAAGGTCAAAGTGCACAACTTGAAAGGGTTAGGGAGCAGTCTAGTCTGCGCTACCTTTTTAAAATCATGTAATACATACGGTGCAACTTAAACTAATTATTAGTGTCGTCCATAGACAAAATAGTCAATCTACAACTACCTTGAAAATGAAATTGGATATATGCCAGTTCTCGTGGAAATATCTCCCTTAGACTACACAATCGATACCTATAAAGTGACTGGGATATAATTAATAGGAAAAGGTTACGAATTAAGATTATAGCATTTGCTATAAGCTCATGAGCTTCTTTTGCTAACTTATAATCCCTCCTGTTAAAAAATAGGTGTTCACTTACTCTTTTATACACCCTTTAAGAAAATTCTAACTCTTACAAAATAAATAAGTATTTTGATTAAACTAAACTTTAGAATATTACGTAATTAATATAGTTTCTTAATTGCATAAAAATTACTTATCCTAATAGGGGTAAATTTGGAAGAAAACAATTAATTCCTTTTTAATTATGTAAGTGAACACTTATTTTGAACCAAAAAAAAAAAAAAAAGGCTAAATGAATACTTATTATGAACCGGAGAGTACAGTTTTTAAGTTTGTTTTTTTTTTTTTTTTTTTTTTAATAACATAAGGGGTAGGGGAAGGAGATTTTAACGTAGGGATTCTAACCCTCATCAACAAGATGAAAATTTAGGTAGCCAACCAACTAAGTTACTAGATCCCTACTTTAAATTTGGGGTTGTGTTTCCTCGTAAGCTATACTTAACATAATTGCTATCAATTATACAGGGCAAACCTGAATGATGAAAATTACTTTTCATATCGTGCTGAACAATATTGACTGAGGTTGTTCAAATTCAACATTTCACTTACGTACTTCAATTTTTTTTTTTTTTTAAAGAAAGACAAATGAGAGTATAGGGGGATCCACTTCTGAGAAATTTATATCTCTCCTCTCTCTTCCATCTCTCTTCTCCCAACGGTAATAATCTAACCTGAATTAATTGCCGGCCAGCGACCACCGGAGGTCGTACCAGGTAAGTCGGCGGCGCCTCACTCTCTCTCCTTTTCTCCCTCTCCCTCTTTCCAGTCTCCTCCCAGTCACGACCCAATTGTAGGGCCATGACGGGCACCCGGAGCTAACCAACCGGGCACCTCTTAACATGCTTCTCATTATCATTCTAGGTGGACCATGAAAGATAACTTATGAATATTATAATCTATGAGGGCATGAATCCAATAAAATAATAGCTCATCTATATGATCACCATCAACCATGCCCATACATATATATACAAGCCGATAAGGCTTTTTGAAAATGAAGTACCAAAAATATGAACCGATAAGGTTATGAGACATCTAACTATGTACATCTGTCTACGAGCCTCAACAAGGAGTGCATAACATCATAAAGACAGGAAAGGACCCCGCCGTGCCCAAATATGTACACAAAAGAATAGTACCACTAGGCTGCAGCTTCGAAGCAAGTGGAGCGCTCCTGAGAAACCGCTGATGAAGCACCTATGGGTCTGATCCGTCTCCCTACCTACCTGCGGGCATAAATGCAGTGTCCACAAGCAAAATGACGTTAGTACGAATAATGTACTGAGTATGTAAGGCATGAATAACAGCATGATGAAAATATGAAGGTAACATGAGATAAAGAGATCCATGTATACCTCTTAAGGTGACTGTCATGCATACTTAGCCTTTCTCTAAAGAAAACATTCCATATATACACATATAATGATACAAGCCATAACAAGGCTCGGTGTTGTCCGTACCTATCTGCAGAGGTATGCACAATAAATATCATACCCGTCCATATAGGCTCGGTGCTAGAAAATAGCTACATATACATATGGCACACATGAGTATTCAAAGGAAGTATTTCAACTCTATCAAAGTGACATAAAGTCGGTGAACCTCCGATTATCATTATGGAATCATTATTATCACTTTATCTTTACTTAGAGGGTCAACTATCATAAGATGAGATCAACGATTATGAACAAGATCAACAATACCATATGAACCTTGAAAATCATGAGTTTCTAGCATTTCTAGGAAGTAGGAAACTATGGATATCATGTATGGGTTCACAATAAGGGAATCATGCCTTTAGAAAGAAAGGGTTAGCCTTAACATACCTTGTCTCCTTAGTTATACGGATCCCACGAGTCCTCGTACGCTCTACGAATGATTATCTACAGTAAACGAAGTATCCGTATCAATGGTGGGTTCATAACTTATAAGGGAACTCATTTAGACATTTTGTCGAACATTTTATGTGCATAAGATTCATGTAGCTTGTTTTACTCAATCCTATACATATTTTGGTACCACCAATCCTTCACTAGTTCCTTTTTATCTTCACAACTCACTTAACAATCCAACAACTTCATATTACAACTTTATTTGCACAAACCAGCCCAACAACATCACAGCCATACCAAGTCTAGAACAATTCATAACTCAAGCATAGCTAAGAACAAGTTCTAGCACAACTTAAACCTTGCTTTCATATTTTCTCCTTCTCATAAGTTATATAAATGCCAAATAATACTATAAACATGAAGATGAAGTAATAATCTTACCTTCAATCACAAGGATCACTCTAAATTCGAAATTCCTTCACCTCCAAGAAGTCTCCAAATTCAACACCACAAGATGAAGAACAATCTAATGATGATCATGGACTTCTTTATGTTAGAATCACTTGCTTTGCCCTTAATTTTGGTCTTAAATCATAAGAAGACTTGTTGAGAGAGTTTTAGAAGTTTCTAGGTCCAAAAATGGTGAAATAATGATATAGGGTCAAAGTGGATCTATTTATAATAGTCCAGAAAATTCTGGACCGACACAACATGCCGCGAGGTTTGTGGCGTCGCATAACGTGCTTTGAGAGCGGCATGTTGTGTCGCAGACCTTGCAACATCATCAAAATTTCCTATCACAATATGTTGCACCATCTGCGTCTCTCAAAGCATGCTTTGCAGCCCACATGTTGGGCTCTGAGAGCCACATATTGCGCCATCATATGACACTTTGTCGAACTTTCGCTGAAACTTAACTCCGATGATCCAACAAGTCTTAAACCTTCCCGAAGCTTACTAAACATGGTTTTACTCTCTTATATATCCAAGATGGGCATATCTATCCTCATGACCTCGAAAAATTTGTCCTGCTTCCCAAGACTAGGACAACTATTACCCGGCGAAACTCAACGTACAAAAATGCGAGGTGTAACATCCTTCTCCCCTTAGAAACATTCGTCCTCGAATGTTTCCCCTATAAATATGCCACTACCATCCTGTCACAAGAACCCAAAATATACAACGCCTCACAGGGCTACAACAACAACAATAATGGCCACAACCAAAAAAATCATAAAAATAAAGCATTACGCACCTGAAGATAATGGTGTCTCTGTCAGAACCTCTTCTGGGGGTGGAAAAAAATGTGGATACCTGGACTTCATATCTTCTTTAGCTTCCCAATTTATTTCTTCTCTATTATTGTTTCTCCATAGAAATTTAACTGAAGCTACATCTTTGGTTCTTAATCTCCGAACTTGTCTATCTAGAATAGTAATGGGAACTTCTTCGTAGGAAAATTGCTTAGTAATTTGGACATAATATATGGGTACAACTCTGGAAGGATCTCCAATGCACTTGTGGAGCATTGATACACGGAAAACCAGATGGACTGACTTCAAGTCTGAAGGTAGCTCTAACTCATAGGCCATCTGGCCTACTTTGCGTACGATCCTGTAAGGTCCAATATACCGAGGACTAAGCTTACCCTTTTTATCGAATCTCATGACGCCCCTCATCGGCGACACCTTTAAGAATATCCAGTCATTAACTTGGAATTCCAGGTCTCATCGACAATTATCTGCATAAGACTTCTGTCGACTTTAGGTTGTCAATAATCGGTCCTGAATAAGCTTGAACTTCTCCACTGCTTGCTGGATCAAATCTGGCCCTATTAACTTAGTTTCCCCTACTTCGAACCATCCAATTGGTGATCTGCATTTTCGCCCATATAAAGCCTTATACGGGGCCATCTGAATGTTGGAATGATAACTATTGTTATAGGAAAACTCAATGAGCAGCAAATGATCATCCCAACTACCTCTGAAGTCTAACACGTATGCCCGTAGCATATCTTCGAGAGTCTGAATGGTACGCTCAGCTTGTCCATCAGTCTGGGGGTGAAATGTTGTACTAAGACTCACTTGAGTTCCCAAACCCTCTTAGAAAGACTTCCAAAAGTTAGCTGTAAACTGCGCACCTCTGTCAGAGATAATGGATATTAGAACACCATGGAGTCGTACTATCTCGTTGATATAAAGTTTTGCATAATCTTCAGCTGAATATGTAGTCCCGACAGGCAGAAAATGAGTTAATTTCATAAGTCTATCCACAATTATCCATATGGAATCATACTTATGCTTAGAACGAGGTAAGCCTGTAATGAAATCCATATTAATCACTTCCCATTTCCAAGTCGGAATTTCAATAGCCTGCAATAATCCACCGGGCTTCTGATGCTTAATTTTTTACCTGCTGACGGTTAGGACATTGAGC
Organism: Lycium ferocissimum; assembly: GCF_029784015.1. NCBI lineage: Eukaryota > Viridiplantae > Streptophyta > Magnoliopsida > Solanales > Solanaceae > Lycium > Lycium ferocissimum. The sequence continues at coordinate 17,289,442 of NC_081344.1, forward strand.
TACGAACTCATCTATGTCTTTCTCATTCCATCCCACTAATAAATTGACTTAATATCATGATACATCTTCGTCGCTCCCGGAAGAACGGAATAATGGGAACAATGGGCTTCCCCCAAAATCTGGTGACGTAATCTTACAACATCAGGAACACATAATCTGCCTTGATATCTGAGAACTCCATTTGCAGAAATCTCAAACGGTGACTTCTTCTTCTGAGGGAATGTATCTTTGTAATGAACTAACATGGGATCCTCATACTGGCGCTCTTTCACCTCAACTACTAAAGACGAGATAGCTGAATCCCGAATAGTAATTCCCATATCGCCCGAGTCTAATAATCGAACTCCTAGGCTAGCTAACTACTGAAGTTCATGAACTAACTCCCTTTTCCTTGGTTGAACATCACATAAGTTGCCCATGGATCTGCGGCTAAGGGCATCGGCTACTGGGTTCGCTTTCCCCGAATGATATAAGGTGCTAACATCATAATCTTTTAATAGCCCTAACCATCGCCTTTGCTATAAATTCAACTCTTTCTTTTTGAAAATGTACTGAAGACTCTTGTGGTCTATATAAATATCAACATGAACGCCATATAAATAATGCCTCCACATTTTCAACGCATGAATCACCGTAGCCAACTCTAGATCATGGGTCGGGTAGTTTTTCTCATGTTTCCGCAACTGCCTTGAAGCATAAGCAATAACTTTACCGTGCTGCATCAACACACAACCTAATCCAACACCTGAAGCATCACAATAAATAACGTAACCTTCCAGTCCTTCTGGAAGTGTCAGGACCGGGGCCGAAGTCAATCTATTCTTCAGCTTCTGGAAACTGCATTCATAAGCATCCGTCCATTGAAATTTAGCCGATTTCTGAGTCAGCTTCGTCAGTGGTGCAGAAATAGAAGAAAAACCTTCTACAAATCTTCTGTAATAACCTGCCAAGCCCAGAAAACTACGAACTTCTGTAGGTGTTGTAGATCTAGACCAGGTCTTCACCGCTTCAATCTTCTCGGTATCCACCCGAATACCGTCAGCTGAAATAATATGCCCTAAAAAAGTCACAGAATTCAACGTAACTCACATTTAGAAAACTTTGCATATAAATTTCGGGCCTTAAGAATTCTAAGGACAACAATTAAATGATCTGCATGTTCTGCCTTGGATCGAGAATATACCAAGATATCATCGATAAACACGATCACAAAATAATCCAAGAAAGGCCTGAATATGCTATTCATCAAATCCATGAATACCGCCAGTGCATTAGTCAATCCGAACGACATTACCCGAAACTCAAAATGACCATATCTAGTTCTGAAGCCTGTTTTCAGAATGTCTTTCTCTCTAACTCTCACCTGGTGATACCGGGATCGTAAATCTATTTTTGAGAACCATTTGGCACCCTATAGTTGATCAAATAAATCATCAATTCTTGGAAGTGGATATTTGTTCTTTATCATCACCTTATTCAATCATTCGTAATTAATACACATTCGCAAGGGGCCATCTTTCTTTCTCACAAACAAAACAGGTGCTCCCCATGGCGAAGAGCTAGGCCTAGTAAAGCCTTTTTCTAGCAAATCTTTTAATTGCTCTTTCAACTCTCTCAATTCTGCAGGTGCCATTCTATAAGGAGGAATAGATATGAGCTTAGTATCCGGTAGGACATCAATGGAAAAATCAATCTCCCGTTCTGGTGGAAGGCCTAGAAACTCGTCTGGGAATACATCGGGAAACTCATTCACTACTGGAACAGATTGAAGAGTCGGCAGCTTTGGTTCTGTATCTTAAACCTAGGCTAAATGATAAATATAACCTTTAGCAATTATCTTCCTTGCCTTGAGATAAGAAATAAATCTACCTCTCGGAGATGCTGTGTTATCCTTCCACTCTAGAACTAGCTTTCCTGGAAACTGAAAACGAACTATTTTTGTCCTACAATCAACATTGGGATAACAAGAAGCCAACCAATCCATGCCCATAATAACATCAAAATCTACCATATTTAATTCAACTAAATCAGCCATATTATAACGGTCACAGACTATAACCACACAATTTCTATATACCCGACTAGCTATCCTTTGGGTCACCAACGGGTATAGATACCTCAAAAGGTTTAATCGACTCAGGTTTCACCCCAAATTGACCAGCAACATAAGGAGTAACATATGACAATGTAGAACCTAGGACAATCAATGCATACACGTCATGAGAAGATACTGATAATATACATGTGACAACATCGGGGGAAGACTCAAGATCTTATCGTCCAGCCACTGCATAAATACGGTACTGAGGACCGCTCGAACTGGACGTTCCTCCTCTACCTCTACCACGGCCTGCTTGTATCTGTGAGCCTTGCCCCGAAGGGCGTACAGATGATGAAGAACCAGCTGCTGACCCTGTGGGCTCGACCCTACCTCTACCACCTATCGATGGACAGTCACGCATAATATGACCTGGCTGACCGCAGGCATAACAAACATCTGAATCTAATCGACACTATCCCCAATGTAATTTACCACACTGAGTATATCGTGGTAAGGGTGGTCTCATCTGGCTTGAATTACCCCTATACTGAGAACCCGAAGCTCTGAAACTCTGACCCTGTCCGGGGTGAATAGGTCGATCAAATCTTTGACCCGCAAATCTTGGAGGTGCACTAGCCGCTGAATGACCTGAGTGTCTAGAATACTGCTGCCTTTGAACCCCTCTGAAGTCACTAATAACACCTGAGGATCGGGCCCTCTCACTATAGCCCCTATCATGCTCACGCTCACTCCTCCGCTGTTACTATCATTCTTCAAGATCCCGGGCATAGACCTGTATATGAGAAATATCCATACTCCTCTGAAGTGAGCCGTCAAACAATCATCAATCAAATAGGGTCCCAATCCATTCACAAATCGATGAACTCTATCTCCCAAATTAGCAACCATAGCTGGAGCATACCAAGCCAAGAAATTAAAACAAAGGCTATACTCGGCGCTCGGGTTTCCTATTCGAGGTTCGAGAACCTATCCGGTCCGTTGAACCTGCGGCGGCAAATAGTGTCGGAGAAAAGCATCTGCAAACTCTTGCCATTCCGGTGGAGGTGCATTTGCCCCTCTAGAAGATATCCAGATAGCATACCAATGAACAACAACATCCTTTAATCTATAGGAGGCCAACTCTACCGACTCAACATTAATAGCATGCATTACCTGCAATGTTCTCAATATTTCATCTATAAAATTTTGCGGGTCCTCGTCCAATTTTGACCCAAAGAATTCTGGAGGGTCCAAACTAATGAAATCGCGGACTCTAGCACTAATAGCTCTATCACTATGTCCCATACCTTGCCGCTGAGCCTAAGCGGCTACCAACTGGGTTAGCAACAGAATAGCCTCCCTCATTTCCTGACCGAAGGCACCCGGCGGAGGAACTTGGGTGCTGGAGCTGGTACTAAGGCTCATCCATGTTCCTCTAGAGTGGGCAGAGTGTGAGAGGTCTAAGATGGAACCTCATTTACGGGACTCACCCTCCTCTATATATGCCGGCGGTACCCGCTCAGCCCTCCTACCTGCCACTGTCTTACCTTTCTGGGCCGCTGTTGCTTTTCTCTTCACAGGCATCGCTGAAATCACAACACACAACAGGAATAAGGAAATTCTTATATCGTAGCTCTATCGCATGATCTAAGATAAGAAAGAAAGGTTAATCATTCCTAAATGCCCTGCAACCTCCTGTTTATAAGTGGGGCGCACTTCACACCCATAAACAAGACTCCACCGGACACGACTCGTAGACACACCCTAGGATGAACTACTCTGATATCACTTCTGTCACGACCCAACTGTAGGGCCATGACGGGCATCCGGAGCTAACCCATCGGGCACCTCTAAACATGCTTCTCATTATCATTCTAGGTGGACCATGAAAGATAACTTATGAATATTATAATCTATAAGGGCATGAATCCACAAAAATAATAGCTAATCTATATGATCATCATCAACCATGCCCATACATATATATACAAGCCGACAAGGCTTTCTGAAAATGAAGTACCCAAAATATGAACTGATAAGGTTATGGGACATCTAACTATGTACATCTGTCTACGAGCCTCAACAAGGAGTGCATAACATCATAAAGACAGGACTGGACCCCGCCGTGCCTAAATATGTACACAAAAGAATAGTACCACTAGGCTGAAGCTCCGAAGCAAGTGGAGCGCTCCTGAGAAACCGCTTATAAAGCACCTACTTTCCGATCCGTCTCCATATATATTAAATAAGATCAAAATATTTTTCTATCTCTATAAGTCACGCTTATTTCAATTCATGAATGCGCGTCCGGATACAAGCAAAAGGACGTCAGTACGAATAATGTACTGAGTATGTAAGACATAAATAACAGCATGATGCAAATATGAAGGTAACATGAGATAAAGAGATCAATGTATACCTCTTAAGGTAACTGTCATGCATACTTAACCTTTCTCTAAAGAAAACATTCCATACATACACATATAATGATACAAGATATCGTACCCGGCCATAAAGGCTCGGTGTCACCCGAACTCGGCCATAACAAGGCTCGGTATTGTCCGTACCCATCTGTAGTGGTGTGCACAATAAATATCGTACCCGACCATATAGGCTCGGTGCTATAAAATAGCTACATATACATATGGCATACATGAGTATTCAAAGGAAGCATTTCAACTCTATCGGAGTGACATAAAGTCGGTGAACCTCAAATTATCATTATGGAATCATCATTATCACTTTATCTTTACTTAGAGGGTCAACTATCGTAAGATGAGATCAATGATGACGAACAAGATGAACAATACCATAAAAACCTTGAAAATCATGAGTTTCTAGCAATTCTAGGAAGTAGGACACTATGGATATCATGTATGGGTTCACAATAACGGAATTATACATTTAGAAAGAAAGGGTTAGCCTTAACATACCTTGTCTCCTTAGTTATACGGATCCCACGAGTCCTCGTACGCTCTACGAATGATTATCTACAGTAAACTAAGTATCCGTATCAACGATAGGTTCATAACTTATAAGGGGACTCATTTAGACATTTTATCAAAATCTTATGTGTATAAGATTCATATAGCTTATTTTACTCAATCCTATACATATTTTGGTGCCACTAATCCTTAGCTATTTCTTTTTTATCTTCACAACTCACTTAACAATCCAAAAACTTTGTATTACAACTTTATTTGCACAAACCCGCCCAATAACATCACAACCATACCAAGTCTAGAACAATTCATAACTCAAGCATAGCTAAGAACAAATTCTAGTATAACTTAAACCTTGCTTTCACATTTTCTCCTTCCCATAAGTTATATAAATGCCAAATAATACTATAAACATGAACATGACGTGATAATTTTACCTTCAATCACAAGGATCACTCTAAATTCGAAATTTCTTTACCTCCAAGAAGTCTCCAAATTCAACACCACAAGAGGAAAAACAATCTAATGATGATCATGGACTTCTTTATGTTAGAATCACTTGCTTTGCCCTTGATTTTGGTCTTCAATCATAAGAAGACTTGCTGAGAGAGTTTTAGAAGTTTCTAGGTCCAAAAATGGTGAAATAATGATTTAGGGTCGAAGTGGGTCTATTTATAATAGTCCAGAAAATTCTGGACCGACACAACACGCAGCGAGGTTTGCGGCGTCGCATAGCGCGTGCTTTGAGAGCCGCATGTTGTGTCGCAGACCTTGTAACATCATCAAAATTTTCTGTCATAATATGCTGCACCATTTGCGTCTCTCAAAGCATGTTTTGCGGCCCACATGTTGTGCTTTGAGAGCCACATATTGCGCCATAATGTGACACTTTGTCGAGCTTTCGCTGAAACTTAACTCCGATAATCCGACAAGTCTTAAACCTTCCCAAAGCTTACTAAATGTGGTTTTACTCTCTTATATACCTAAGATGGGCATATCTTTCCTCATGACCTCAAAAAATTTGTCCTGCTTCCCAAGACTAGGACAACTAGTACTCGGCGAAACTTAACGTACAAAAATACGAGGTGTAACACTCCCAGCCCGCTTCACTACTCTTCCTCTTCTTCTTTCCCCAACCACCTCAAACCTTAACTACCACTATAGGGTTTGTGTGGTGTTTCTCTTCCTCCCTCGTCTTTTCTTCTCTTTTTTTTTTTTTTTGTTGGTTTTCTTGTGGTCTCGCAATATAGGTGGAAACTGAGCAGCAGACATTCGCAGGCGAACAGTTCTTTCCAGCCTACAGTATTTCCCGTCACCGGCGAACTGTACTTTTCGGCATCAGCGACCTTCAGTGTTTCGGCAGCAACAGCGGCACTACTTAGCAGCTAATTCAGGTTCTATCCAGCCCAGAGTTGGTAACTCCGGCTACACTTAGTCAATTTTTTTGCCTTCCGTCATTTTACCGAACCTATTCTTATATTTATACTCCCCGTCGTTCTACTTTCTGCTTGTATAGTGTTATTGACACATTAGCTCAAATTTTATTATAGTGGTTGTGGTGAACTATGGTAAAGTAAGGTCATGTTCTCAGGTAGGGCGAGCGGTGGGTGGTAGGAAGAGGGGTAAGGGAGGAAAGGGAGCCGCTAGGCTGAGAATTGGGTCCTGTAACATTGGGACTTTGACGGGAAAGTCTATAGAGTTAGCAAAGATTATCAAGAAGAGGAAGATCAACATAGCATATGTCCAGGAGTCTAGATGGGTGGGAGATAGGGCTCGGGATGTAGATGGGTTTTAGTTGTGGTTCTCAGGAGGCGCGAAGGGTAAGATCGAAGTTAGTATTTTTGTTGACAGAAAGCTCCGTGATCTGGTGGTAGGGGTTAGGAGGGTGAACGATAAACTGATGGCTATTAAAATAGTAGTTGGAGGGCATACTTTAAACGTGGTTAGTGCTTATGCACCACAAACGGGCCGGGATGAGGAGATCAAGAGGCTATTCTGGGAGGATTTGGACTAGGTTGTGTGGGGTATTCTGCACTCAGAGAAGATTTTTCTTAGTGATGATTTCAATGGTCACATTGGGACGACTGCTAGGGGTTATGATGATGTACACGGAGGCTTCGAGATAGGTGATAGGAATGAGGAAGGTACGTCGCTATTGGATTTCGCGAGAGATTTCGACTTGGTGATAGCAAACTCTAGTTTCTAGAAGAAGGAAGAGCACTTGGTCACCTTTCGGAGTACGAGGGCCAAGACCCAAATTGATTAGCTACTCTCCCGGAAGTGTGATAGATGTTTATGCACGGATTGCAAGGTTATCCCGAGCGAGAACCTCACGACCCAACATAGCTAGGCTCTTAGTTATGGATCTGGAGATAAAAAGAAAGAGGAGAAAGAGGGTTGTGGCTGGTCAGTCGAAGATTAGGTGGGATGCTTTGAACAAGGACAATGCCCAGGAGTTGGGGGAGCGGTTGAGGGCGTTGGGAGCCTAAAGGAATCGCGGGGATGCGAATAGAATGTGGACTACGATAGCTGCTAACATCAAGAAAGTGACAACAAAGGTGCTAGGGGTCTCGAAGGGTTACTCTGGCAGACACAAAGAGGACTGGTGGTGGAACGGAGAGGTCCAAGATAAAGTGAAAGCTTAGAAAGCAATGTATTTAAAGCTAGTAGAGAGCACAGACGAGGGGGAGAAGAGGACTAACAGGGAGCAGTATAAGAAGGCGAGGAAGGAGGCAAAGTTAGCGATTCTGCGGCTAAAGGGCCGCATTTGGACGCTTGTATGAAGAACTGGGGGAAAAAGGCGGGGAGAAAAAGTTGTACAGGCTAGCCAAAGAGAAGGAGAGGAAGGCTCGGGACCTGGATCAAGTGAAGTGTATCAAAGACGAGGGAGGCAAAGTTTTGGTAGAAGATGCCCATATTAGATGAAGATGGCAGACTTACTTTCATAAACTCTTAAACGAAGAGGGGGACCAAAACATCGTATTAGGCTAATTGGAGCTCTCAGAGAGCCACTGCGATTTTGGGTACTGCAGGTGGTCAAGCTTGAGGAGGTCGAGGGGGTTATGCGTAAGATGAGCAGGGGGAAAGCGAGCGGGCCAAATGAAATCCCGGTAGAATTTTAGAAGAATGCGGGCAGGGGAGGCTTGGAGTGGCTTACGGGAATGTTGAATGTTATTTTTAGGATGACAAAGGTGCCTGAAGAGTGGAGATGGAGCACCATGATCCCGTTGTACAAGACCAAGGTGGATATCCAGAACTGCAACAACTATAGGGGTTATCAAGCTATTGAGCCATATGATGAAAGTTTGGGAGAGAGTGGTGGAAGCGACGATGAGGAAGATAGTATCTATTTCGGAGAACCAGTTCGGATTCATGCCAGGGCGTTCAACTACAGAAGTTATTCACCTTGTGAGGAGGTTGGTGGAGTAGTAGAGGGATAAGAAGAAAGACTTGCACATGGTGTTTGTTGACCTAGAAAAGGCTTACGACAAAGTCCCAAGGAAGGTGGAGATGTTTGGAAGCTAGAGGTGTTCATGTAGCTTACATTAGAGCGATAAACGACATGAATAATGGAGCCAAGACCCGGGTGAGGACGGTTGGAGGTGATTCAGAACACTTCCCAGTCACGATGGGCCTGCATCAGGGGTCCGCTCTTTGCCCCTTTTTGTTTGCTTTGGCGATGGACGCATTGACGCTCCACATTCAAGGAGAGGTGTCGTGGTGCATGTTGTTTGCAGATGACATTATGCTTATTGACGAGTCGCGGAGTGGTGTTAACACGAGACTAGAGGTTTGAAGACAGACCCTGGGTCGAAAGGTTTTAAGACTAAGATAGAGTACTTAGAGTGCAAGTTCAGTGATGTGATTCAGGTAGAGGATGAGGACGTGCAGCTAGATACTCAGGTCATCCGGAAGAAAGAAAGTTTCAAGTACCCGGGGTCAATCATCCAAGGGCATGGTGAGATTGATGACGATGTCACACATCGTATTGGAGCTGGATGGATGAAATGGAAGCTCGCATCGGGGGTGTTGTGCGATAAGAAAGTGCCGCCTATACTAAAGGGAAAGTTCTACAAAGTGGTGGTTAGATCGACTATGTTGTATGGGACGGAATCTTTGGCTAGTTAAAAAAGCTCATGTCTAGAAAATAAAGGTAGCAGAGATGCGGATGCTGAGATCGATGTGCGAGCATACCAGGAGAGATAGGATTCAGAATGAAGTGATTCGAGACAAGGTGGGTGTGGCCCCTGTGGTGGATAAGATGCGGGAAGAGAGGTTGAGATGGTTCGGCCATGTGCAGCGGAGATGCGTTGATGCGCCAATGAGGAGGTGTGAGAGGCTAGCAGTGGTGGGCCCGAAGAGAGGGAGGGGTAGGCCAAAGAAGGCTTGGGGAGAGGTGATTCGGTAGTATATGGCGCTACTTCAGCTTACCGAGGACATGACCTGTGATAGGATAGTGTGGAGGTCAACTATCAGGGTAGAGGGCTAGTAGGGGGCCGCAAGGATTTCTTTTCTATATTAGGAGTATTATTATCTTTACTCACTCGCTTATTTTTTCTAAATCTCTCATATATCTTGCTTGTTTCTTTCTTTCTTTCTGTAACGTCATTTAGCTTATTATATGTTGTTATTACTGCCTATTATTACTATTGTCTTGGCACCTTTTCTTGAGCTGAGGGTCTATCGGAAATAACCTTCCTACCTCCCAAGGTAGAGGTAAGGTCTGCGTACATTCTACCCTCCCTAGACCCCACCATGTGGGAATATACTGGGTACGTTGTTGTTGTTGTTGTACAAATAAGAGTATAAAGAATTGAGATGTGAAACCTCACGAAGTTATAAGTTGGTTTCTGTGGATACATGGAGAGAAACCTGTCACGTTTCGCTTTTCGAGAGTCAATTTGATTTATCCTAGAAGCTAAATTGAATTAAATTAATTTAATATCTTAAAATTAAAATTTAGATATTCGAAAACTATATGAAAAATACTATAAGTTACAATTCTTCTCATATTAATATGTTGAAAAATTACATCTTAAAATGTTGGTTAAAATCCATGTAGTTTGACTGTCGAAAACGAAACGAGACAAGTAAAAGTGAACCGAGAGAGTACAAATTAAACAGAGATCCACGCATATAAGAGATGACCAAAGCATCAAGAGCAGCCAATTCCGCACATATCTATCTATATCTATCTACATCTATTAAAAGCATGAATAATTTTCGCTAAATCTTGAACGACAAAAATATTCTCTAAATATTGATCGAATTTTATACGTGATCACATGCAAATATAATTATTATTTTAACATAATTTTTATAACAATTAACAAACGACATTCGTACGACGCTTGAACGTAGAAACTAGACACGTTTTATATAAAATTATACGGTAATTAATATCCCTTTGGTTTTTATTATTGTTGTAAGTGGTTTTCACTCAAAATTTAATGTACTATTTTATGTATAGTATTATGACCCATTTGATTGATAGAGACACACTATTTTTTTTTTCTTTTTTAAGTTTTGGTTCCACCAGAACTCAACAAAACATTCGCAAGGCCAACTTGAATAAAATTCAGCAACTTCAACTTTTTAAAGATTTTTTTTTATAGAATAACGTCTCTAAAAACTGTTCAGTAGATATAATTGAAACTCTATGCGAACTTTATTTCTTTCCATGTCAATTGCTATATAATATTGATTTTTCAACATATATATCGTATATAATTTTTCCTAAATGAATTTTGTTGTTCCTTTTTATAAAAAATGACTTCACATTATAATGATGTTAGTAGACGAAAATATTCCTAAATATGTATAATATTTACTGTACAAAAACGTAAATGGTATATTTAATTAATTAGAGTCCAAACCAAATTCACATACTTTGATGCACTTTGTTGCAGAGTCTAAGTCTCTTATGAATAAAACTATTCTTGCAAATTATGACTTCTAATCGGTTGATTAATCATTCAAACATGGAGATTGAGAAGTCCCAATTTGATGCACTTTGAGATATGTATTCTATTTGATCTAGATGTCCCACTTCCGATAAATGTCTTGGCTTTATATACTTTCTCTCTTCATTTTTACTTGTCATGTGTTCTTGATACATTCCGGTATTGACTTCAAGACATTCTTAAAGAGTCATATATAAAATGACAAATTTACCAATAACAACATACCAAGTGTAATCCCATAAGTGGGGTCTGAGGAGGATAGAATGTACGTAGACCTTACCTCTACCTTTGGAGAACAATTTACTATATCACCCCTAATTATTATTACCAGGTAATCTAATGATTGAAATCAATCAAAGATAGCTTAAAAGTTGTGCAGCCACTAACAATTCATTGAAGTTTTCAAGCCAATAATTAATAGTAAGGGTAAAACAAATATGTAATAGTAAATTATCTTTTGATTTTTCAAACTGAACAAGCACAAATGGACATCTATTTTTAGTATACAAGTAAAAATGGACGGCGGGAGTATTTGTTTATACTAAGCTAAAGAGTCTACTTCTGCAAATGTATTCAACTTTCTTCCCCAAATAAATGACCGATATTCTTTTAATTTTTCTTAATAATGATTTTCGGTATATAATGAAAATAAATACAATATATGATCACTAGCTCAATTCCTAATGTTGGATTATTTAAGTCCTAACATATTTTTCCACATAGGTATAAACATAAAGGATATATACCAAAAATAACATTTTAATGGGAAATATTAAGTGGATATGATCAAATAATATTTTTGTACCTCATAAATCGATAATATGTAGTTTCAAATAATATTACCTCACATTTGTTATGATTGACAGGGGATAACGTGCGAGGCACGTTCATAAAGACTAGTTATTTTAAAAGCATGATATAAATGTTGGTTGACTAAAATATCCCTCAAATATTGAAAGACTTTTATACTCTTAATAAGCTATAATTACTATTTCTTATTGAACATACTAAACCTCATTCTAATACAAATTTGCATTGAATACCTTATATGAATTAAGGTGTCCAATTTCTTATTGAAGTTCTAAAGCTATATTAATCCCACCTAGATAAGAATACTTGCAACTACCTTTTACATTAAAAAATAGGTTATACCCTGCATGCCTCTGTACATATTTTCAGAACGTCTAAAGCCTACGGGTACATGATAAACTTCATATTTTATTTTTGCAACTGGCATCATGTACTTGCATCAATCTGTAGTAGGCTGTATATAAGCATGCATGTCAAAAAATTTTAAGGAGTATTTATTTTGAGCTTTTATACCACTTTAGGAAAAAAATAATATAATTCGGCAAACTTCTCGAAAGGTATTATTTTTTCCCAGTTAAATTTTCTAACTTTCTGTTACTATTGGTTAAGATATTCTAACTCTTTGTTATTATTTATTAATAGCTATTGCCAACACAAGTTGCCTCTCCTCATTAAACAATTATTAGATTTTTGCTTTGAAGTGAATCAACCGTAAAGATACATATGCATCTCCTTAATGCTTTTTTTTTTTTTTTAATAAGATGTTTCACTTATTTTATAAATAAAAAAAGAGTAATATACCTACTAATCCTTACCAATCTTTCTAAAATCAGCGGTAGATTTGTCTCTTTTTTTCATTGAACTTTGGAACAGAACCAAGGCGGAGAGTATACAAGTTCTCATGTCTCTTTTTTTCATTGAACTTTGGACCAGAACCAAGGTGGAGATTATACAAGTTCTCATGCTTTTTACGAACAAGTATTCGTACCCGCGCGATGCGCAGACAACAAAAATATTAATCATACTAAATTATAATCTAATTTGTTTAAGCACATTAAATTATATTGCTTAAGACAATCACAATTCTCATCTTGTTATTGCATTCAAGCATTAATATTGTCCAAAACATGCTAAACAACATGTTATTTATTTGCCATCCGATTTGACGTCCTTGCCCACAGGCCACGACAATACACATACATACTTTTATAAATCTAAGATAAATATCAAATGAGAGTAAACTATTTCTTTGATTATGTTATAGTTTCCTCTCTCTTTCGAGCTTCCACCATACCCAAGAATGAAAAATTTTACGATAGCTTTTCATTTGTAATCTTACTTTCTCCAAAGAGATTCTATATATATTTGGCATTTTTAATTTGTTAGGCAGTTATCATCTCTCTCTCTCTCTTTTTTTTTTTCCATTTTAATTCTTAATTTATTTTTATTTATAACAATAGTGTCGCATATGCATATAACGAAGGCATTTAATGGAATTACATTTAATTAAAGAATTACATAGAGAAATACATTTACAAAGCCAGAGGAGAAAAACGCATGGCGAAAGCATAACTAATTTTAGTAACAATAATGGCAAACGATTTCTAATTCTATTATATTATTTTAGTAATTTCATAATAACTTGATTTTTCACTTACACATATATAGAAATTTAATAAACGTGAGGATATCACAAACAAATTCAACAACAAAGAAAATGTGATCAATATATTTGATTCGATGAAAATTAATAGAAAAATAATTAAATAAATTATATTAGATTAACATCATTAAAATTAATCAAAAACAACATACTTCATAAAAATTAATCAAATTAATCAAAAACAACATACTTCATAAAAATTAATCAAAAACAACATACTTCATTAAAATTAATCAAAAACAACATACTTCAATCCCAATATACTTTAATCGAGAAGATTCAACCATTATGCATGCATCAACTAAAAGTTGTTCAAATGATCTCTTTGGAAGATACAATAGTTAGAAGGCCAAAGTCATAGATAGACCCTCAAACTTGTCCATATTTTTCATGGACCCTCAACCGAGAAAAGCGTATCATCCGAACCCTCCAAGGTGCCATTTAAACACAAAATAAATATGCAACAACACACAAATGGTGCGTGTAATTCACACGCAAAAATAACAAATAAGATAGAGCCACGTGGATTTTAGCTTTAAAAAAAAAAAAAGATTTTACAAAAAAAAAAAAAAAAAAAAGTAAAGTAAAAACAAAAATAGTCATCTTCTTCAGCCCCCCCCCCCCCCCCCCGACCGACCCCTCTCTCTTCTTCAAACCCCACCACCCTCTCCTCTTCTTCAAACCCCGACCGCAAAATTTTCTAAAAAATAAAATGAGAACAAACCTGTAAAAATCAACGGATTTGATTTTAGACGTGGACACCATGATTATTGAGGTTCTACAAAAATGCTAAAGCTAATGCTCAATCAACAGATCTGCAAAATCTTCGAAAAAGAACACTAGAAAAAAATAAGTAAAGGGGTGTATGTGTGTTGCATTTTTTTTTATTTATTGGGACCTTTTTTATATTTTGTGACTTAGCTGAACTAACCAAATTGACTAAAATAAGTAAAGGGGTGTGTTTGGATGAAGGTTTTTTTTTTTTTTGTGTGTTTATTTCAAAGGACTATTGATTTTTTTGGTCCATTGATGGAGAAATCATGGACATTTTCTGTTGGAGAAGATGAAGGGGAGAGAGAAAAAGTATAATATTCTCATGCCTTTTTCTTTTGACATTTGTCACCGGGATCCACATTAAGACATTTGAAATGCTTCTCACGCTCCTTAAAAAAGTGGGCAACACGCACAGTGACATGTGTCTATATGACACAAGAACATTGTCTTGGAGGGTTCAGATGGTACGCTCTTTCAGTTGAGGGGTCCAAATGAAAAATATGGACAAGTTTGAGGGTCTATCTATGACTTTGGCCTAGTTAGAACTTCATCCCCTTTTTAATCCCCTTCTTTCTATATTATTTTCTCTGCTATGATATTTTATTTAAAATTTTCATTTAGTATTTAATCCATTAATAAACTTTAAAAAAAGTGCATATAATCATACTTTATAATACTTAACCAAAATCTCACGATATTTTATTATTGAACTTCTAGTAATTGTTATCTTTTAAAGTTGTGCCAGCTTTTAGAGGATTTATTTTTATTGTTATATAATAACTTTTGCAAGTTGTGAATGCTTGGGAAAATCTATCAAATATTTGTAAGCCAAGAACGATCAAGTCTCATTTTAAACCCTGAAACTAATCAAAGACTAAATCCCTTTTTTGCTAACTTAATAACCCATTTTTAAGGAATTTTACATTGTACACCCTCCCATCAAAATAATAGCCAAAAAATGTATATTTTTATAATAATTATAAAGTAGTATGACTATAATAGACAAAAATATACATACTATCTACATAATTAAAGTATATTTTTTATATATTAGCTAGCGACTGTACTTAGTTTTTGCCAACCTATTAAATGTGTTAACAAATCTTTTTTACATGTATCATTTAATGAGGTCATATGGGTCTTAATTTTTTATTGGTAACCAAACTGTTTTTTTTCTTGCATAATATCTCATAAGTGCACAATCTTATAACGAAATTAAAGTGATATCTAAACAAAGACAGTCCCAATAAATTTATAAACTAACTGAACAAAGATGAAGAAGACAAAATTAAAAGAAGTAAAAGCGAAAAGAAAAAAAAAAAAAAAAAAAAACACGGCCGAACGACATATATGATCAAAAACTAAATTCCGTAAAATGATAGTACTATTAATAAGAAAAAAAGATCAAAAGCTAAACGTAATGAACCTAACATGAAAATTCACAGAAAATGCTAATATTTCTAATTAATTCTATTTTGTGGTCTCTAAAGATTTAAGAACTCTCTTTCTTGAATTCTCCTTTTCCCATTAAAAATCAGTGGAAACTTTACAAAGATATAAAATAATTAATTCCTTCATGGTAATTTAATTTTTCCAAAAAGGATAAACAAACTCCAATTTTGCAATCCAATATTTTTAAAATGTGTGATGCTTGCATGTCTGCAAGAAGGTCCATGGTTGTTATTTGTATTATTGAGAAGACTGATTGGAAAATGAACAAAAGGACATCTTTAATTCAAATACGGCTCAATCAATGTTAGTAATAAGTAAATAACTATTAAAGCATTGGAACCGAACAAATTATATAAATTTACCAATTGTATGCATTACCGCCTAAATTTTTTGATTCAAAAGTCACAATTCATAAGCTTCATAAACCTGCAATAGGATGAAGATATAATAGTCAATATTAATAGTCTCATGAACTATAAGCAGAAAAAATTACAACTGAAAGGCAATGGAATTATTGATCAATTGTCAAATTATAAGTCATAGCATATACACATATTTATAACTTATTGTAGAACTGCAGACCAAGCAAACAACTAATTGCTACAATTTTTCGAGCAAGTAAAATGCACAATTTACCAATAACATGTAAATAAAACATAATAATAAAAGAATTGACATTTTAACAATTCAAAAGAACACCAATATAGGGATGAATTTTGCATTCGTAAGCCAAAGTAATTCAGATGGCGCAACTAAATTTCTCATTTTTAGAACTTTCTTCATAAAATTTCTAATTGAGAATTGTGTTCCTATCTTCAAATATATAGTCCTTAAGCAAAGAAGAATTAATCTCTCCATCAATAGCATTTTTGCCATTCCCTCACCCTCTTTATATAGCACTCACTTGGGTGTTGTTTTCAATTCAATTTTTGTAACCACACGGTTAAAATTTGATGATTGTGTAAGATTTGAACTGCTTTATTTTTTTTAATTCTAAAGTTTTAACCAACGGGGACTTGCGGATAATATCTCCATATTTATCTTATGATTAGTTAGTTGAAGTATATGTGGATAATACCTCCATCCTTATCTTTACAATTAATTTTCATTGATTATTTTCCCTATTTCTTCCGTCAATCAACAAAGCTACGAAAAATGCAAACGTGCTGTGCTGGCATTTGTTTCAATTTTTATTAATAACAAACTCATTAAGTTTTAACTTTATATATATATATATATATATATATATATATATATATATATATATATATATATATATATGTGTGTGTGTGTGTTTTACATATATATATGTGTGTGTGTGTGTGTGTATATCTTCAAACGGCAACAGTTTCTAGTTTTGTCCCAACATTAAAGTAAATATTTATCTTTTAAGTTTAATTTCAATTTCTTAATATCTCAACTGTCTTGAAATGTTACCTATAATATGGAAGATAACCTCTTAAATAACCTATACAGTAGTATCATTTTGAGAGAGCTATGAGTAATATTTATCAATTTATTTTATCACTAAGCCAAAAAGATAATGACTTCTGCTAAAAGAATCCCTCTTCCCTTTCGTATAGGAGCAGGAGTAGTTAGTATTTGTTCAAAATTCAATAGTTAGCTTCTTGTCGTTCACAAAAAGTTATACTGCAATTCAAATTCAGAAAATATTATCTTGCAATTTAACTTCAAAAAATGTTATCAATAGATTCAAAAACTTTATCTTCCAAATCAAATTCAATGTTATTACATAACCAAATAAAATTGTCTTAAAATTGCCAAGTGGCTTGTTATTAGCTTGCTACTTGGCTTAACCACATTGCTTATACCTCTCCTATTTTATATATAGATAAGTATAGCGTGACGAATTATATAAAGTTAAAAAACAAGCACATGCTTTCTGCCATTAATTTGTTGATAGCTCAAGAAAATATTTTCCGAATATTAATGCGGTTAAAATTTACTATCTTTTGCACAAAATTTCTAAAGATTAACGTGGCAACGCACGTTCATAGAGACTAGTATTAAAAAAAAACACAAATCTCCTACTAGCAAGACTAAAACCAAATTTGTGGACTTCATCACTACAAAAAAGTATGAATTCAAGTAAATAATATAGATTCTTTAGCTAAAATAAATCTTTTAGGCGTATAATTGAATACATCAAGTGCATTTAGTGACCACTTCAAGATTTCATCACATTAAGCAATTAACAAAGGAGAGACCCCGTCTCCCAGTAACAATTTCTATACCTCGAAATTTCTATAAGGGGACAATTTTGCAGCAAATAGCTAGAGCAAAGGAAAAACAACATCAAAAAGACATAATGCATATGCAATTAGCTATAATTAGAGACAGACACAATAATATTCTAGCTAAAAATCTCATTCAGGAAAAAGGATTATAGAAAATATAACCCACTTAGTCCTGATTACCAACAAAGAAACTGACATAAATAAATTAAAAAAAGAACCAAAAAAGGGAGATCACACAGGAAAAAGGATTATAGAAAATATAACCCACTTAGTCCTGATTACCAACAAAGAAACTGACATAAATAAATAAAAAAAGGAACAAAAAAAGGGAAATCACACCAGGAGACAAATAGAACGAAAAAGGACAAACATCGAAAAAGTGAAGACCCATATCCTAATTATGACGAAGAAGACCAATGCACCAAACAGATAGCTCGGGGTGGGCATTCGATTCTTCTGTTCAGTTTTACAAATTTCGATTTAGTTCTTCGACTTTTGATTACTATTTATTAGTGCATATGTTATGTCCAACATCACTACTAATATGTGCTGATGTGGAGTTTAAATAGCCTTAGACTCTCCCACTTTAATAACTAGCTTTTGGAGTATGGTTCTCCTAAAATTATTACAACATACTGAACTATATCAATTCTTCAGTATGGGCCTAATTAATGAGCTATTCTTTTCTAATTCAAAATGGACTATTCTTTTTATTCAAATAAACCCAAGCTTTGAAGTAAAGACAAAATTAAAGCTTGTATGGTCTTAATCAAATGTACTAGTACTATACTCTGAGTCCGCAACTTAAATGACCCAAAAAGTGAGATTTGAAACCAAAATAATCCATTAAAAAAAAAAGATATAAGTAAAACTAATTTAGTGTGCAATTGACTAACCTTTAACTTTTTTCTATTACGCACTAAATTAATTAATAAGGTGTATAAAAAAATGGGCCCTTCTTCGTCCCCACTGATCGGTCCCCCCATTTTTTTTAAAAATCAAAACCGCCATTATCAAGCAAAAAGACTGTGGTCCCACATCAAAGAACGTCCTTTTCGTATTATTTTTTAACCCGAAAGTTGATATTCTCAGATATTTTAATTATTTGAATAAAGCGGCGTAGAACTCGATTTCAAAAACTCAAAAACAATCTTCAATCTAGGTATTTTACTATGAATTTTCTATTACATTGTTAAATATATTATTATTATTATTATCCTAAGCATGATTATTGTGTAATAGTTGCGGATTTCGAAAGAAAAAAAAACTTTTGCGCAATTTTTTCTTGCGCAATTGGGGGCTGTCCACTGCCCCTCTTTTCGTTATTTTTTATTAATTATTGTTAATTGTTAGTTAGCTAATTGTTTATTTGTTAATTATTTATGTAGTATTTGTTAATTGTTTGTTAGCTAATTGTTTATTTTTTAATTATTTATTTGGTATTTGTTAATTATTTGATTAGCTAATTGTTTATTTGTTAATTATTTATTAATTGTTTGATTAGCTAATTGTTTATTTGTTAATCATTTATTAATTATTTGTTAATTGTTTGCAAGATAATTGTTAATTATTTGATAATGAATTGTTAATCTTTATATTTTTATTTGAGAATGATTTGTTAATTGTTTGATTAGCTAATTGTTTATTGTTTGATAATGAATTGTTAATCTTTATATCTTTATTTGTTATTTTATTTATTTGTTAATTGTTTGATTAGTGCTAATTAGAAATCGAGCATCCTTAGTTTAGTATTGAACATCCTTAGTTTAGGTTTGAACATCCTTAGAAATCCTTAGTTTAGGATTGAACATCTTTAGTTTAGAATTGAACATCCTTAGTATAATTTTTCGATAAAAGATTACATAATTAATATTACATGTTAATGATTAATTAAAAATGCGTAAAACAGATACGACACCTCCATGGATCATGACCCCTTTCATCCGGGGCCCTTTGAGCCAGAGGTACTTCATCTACAGCAACATCATAGGTCCCAACTAGTATGGGATGAGGATGTAGCTGCCAGCCGCTTGTTCCATCCCTGGTTGATGGAATAAGCATGGGATATTTTAGGCGCTCGGCCCCCACATCGTCGAGTCTTAGATATACTATATCAGGGCGGTATCTATCGTTGTGTTGCTGCTGGTCAGGTACAACATGATGGGGCTCTTGTGACGGCCATGATTGAGCGATGGTGACCGGAGACCCATACATTTCATCTCCGCACTAGTGAGGCCACCATCACCCTTCAGGATGTGGAGGTCATTTACGGTCTACAGGTAGATGGACGCGCGTTGTATATTGAGGAGCCTCAGCAGATGCGTCGTATCGAGAGGAGTTGACTGGGCTCACTGGTTTCGTGCCTTAAGAGGGTGATATATGGGGACAGACTCGGGTGTTGATGCATTCCCTACATACTCGGCTTGCTCCTCGTAGACCTCGAGCATCCGATTACAGAGGACACACCTCAGGTGGATGTTGACCGACGTGCTCGTCTGTACCTTCTCATCATATTTGGGGGCATCATGTTCCCGAACACATTGGGTTCCCATGTGAGCTTGAGGTATCTGCCGTTTCTGGAGCATCTGGGCAAGTTGGGATGTTACAGTTAGGACGCTACTATTCTGGCTTACATGTATCCAGGATTCTGTCAGATGTCTACGGGCTCGAGAACAGATGTCGTTGCATTTTGCGCGCTCCTCCAAGTAATATATTTAAGTGTGTGTAAATTTATTCTAAATATAGCTTTTTGAAATGACGACTAATAAAACATTTTTTTAATGGCCTTTTCAGATGTAAGTGTGGATTAGGATGAGACCTTTTCAGCCCATAGCTGCTCACCCTCTTTTTGGCTATATTGTTGATATGGTGCCATACGCGCGGAGATGGACGAGAGGCGTAATCCGAGATGTGGATACGCACCACAGAGTTCTCTCGTTCAGGGATCAGTTAGATCGTATGACGGCGAACACAGTAAGTTTTTTTGATTTAACATTAGTATGTTATTTTTTCTTTTTACTATTTTAGTTTTTTTATTGTTAACTAATTCAATTCTTTTTACAGGCTTTTATATGGACACTGTATAATCAGATTTTGGATCAGCTGCCGGTGTTTTGTAGGATTGGTAGGCACACGTGGAGGTCGTGATGTCCGTTGATACATATAGATATTGTTGAGGATCACGCGCCGACCGCGTCTTACCACAATTCGGCCATATACAGAATATACCTGAGCCGGTTACTTGGGAGCACGACCATTATTCGCGGGACGAGCGTGCGACCGTCACTGATGCATGGCGGGCCTTTATGCAGCTCCAGGTCCAGCGTTGGGATCAGAGGATGGGGACGCTAGCGGCGGTCGGACATGCGACTCCGGTCCAGAGGTATATGGAGTGGTACGCGCGGATCACTCGCAACTTGATTGTCAACCCCGTGAGGCCTCGTACAGATGGCCAAGGATATGCAACACTCGTAGGACAGTATGAGGCGTTGGTAAACTTTATTAGTCTTAAACTTAATTAATCGTCTTATGTATTACGTTACAAAGGATGTGCTAGGAGAGGTTGGACCATATGGAGGCCCCTGAGACAACGAGATATGCAGCGCGGATGGTTCGACTAGGCCGAGGGTGGTATGCTACGGGCACGGGGAGCTCGGACGTCTCGACGAGCATGTTCCCAAAGGTATCGGGCGGCGGGGTGGTGGTTATCTTAGAGATGGTGGTGGCAGAGGGGGGGGGGGAGGGGGGGTGACAGAGTGGGTGGGGCCAGAGGGGCTGGTGGCCGAGAGGGTAGGGGCAGAGGGGCTGGTGGCCATGGTGGTAGGGCCGGAGGGAGGTGGCCGGAGGGGCGTACGGAGGAGGGTGGGGCCGGAGGGCGGTGGTCAGTGGATGAGCCGACGAGCATGCTCCCGATTCCGGCTCCGGCCAGCCGGCCTCCGTCGACTTCAGGGCGACCGTCGACACCTCTATATACGCCGGATTTATTTTCAGATCACATGTTCTGGCCATCGTCTGCACAGTCGCCAGTTCGTTATCCACAGGGCAAGCGGCCAGTTCGTGATCTACAGGGCGGTACGGGAGCTGGACTTCGAGTCCTTATTCGAGGACTTTGACATGTTCCGAGTCAAGATGTAAGTGTTTAAAATAATTATTTTAACAAATTAAAATATTTATACTAATTATTATATAATTTTTCATTTCTTAGGTTCCAGCTCCAGCTCCGGCACCATCTACATCTCCGAGCCAAGATGTAAGTGTTTAAAATAATTATTTTAACAAATTAAAATATTTATACTAATTATTATATAATTTTCCATTTCTTAGGTTCCAGTTCCAGCTGCGGCACCACCTACATCTCCGGCTCCGGGGCCCGCTCAGGAGACCGCTGAGGAGCCAGCTTAGGAGCCCTCTCACTAGCCATCTCAGGAGCCCGTCGACACACATGTTTGATTCTTTATAATAAAATAATATATTAATTAATTGTTTATATGTTATTTCATGTTTAGTTTAGAATAAATCTAAACTAAATTGTTTACGTGTTTATTTCAGGTTCATTCTTCTGCGCCTGTGGACCCATCTTCTGCTGAGATTGAGTCATTTCCTGAAGCTGATGACGTTTCGGCCACCGTCATCTCCCACAGGAAGCATATTTTCAACAAGGCCCCAAGGAAGGGAAGGGAGGATGATCATGCCATAGAGCATGTACGGAGTAAGAGGAAGAAGGGGGATGGAGATGATGGTGAGGGTGGTGGAGGTGGTGGGGTTCACCTTAGGCCTAGGGTTATTCTAAAGGCTCCCACATGTGGGACCTAGGGGGATGGAGATTGTGTATTTGTAAATAAAATATACATTTTATGTTAATATTATATTTTTTTGGTATCATTTTCTTAATGATAGTTAGTTATCTTAGTTTTTATTGTCGTTTAATAATAACTCGTGTGACGTCCTAGATTAATCAAAACCCTATAAAATAAAACACTTAAACCTAAAGATAACAAGGTTCCAAACAAACAAAACTTACTTCGGGGCACTTTACAATCCCCAAAACGACGATCCAAACATATAAGTATACTTGATGTGTTGAGCCTACATTATTGTTCGCATAAAAATATATCAGGTCTATATAAAATATTGATATTCCGGCATTTTGAAACATGACTAATCTTTGATCAAAGTACGGAAAAAACGTGAATTTCAAAATTTTTGGCCAAGAACAAAGGGTTGGGGCCGTTTTATTAAACCCTTATTGCGCACTAATACTAAAAGGTACTTAAGTAATTTTTTTTTTTTAATGGATTATTTTGATCTCAAATGTCACTTTTTGAGTCATTTAAGTTGCGGACTCACTATACTCTATTAGATACTCACCTTCCCACCCCCCCCCCCCCCTCCAACCCCATTAGGCAGACAGAACAATCAAACCACATTAATGGAGGGAAAAAGAAGAGGATAAGAAGATTAGAAACAGTTGGTGACAAAGGAAGAGCGACGAAGAAAGAAAAGAAAAAGGCAAAGTTTATCCAGGTAGCTAGAGTAAAGTGACAAAGTAAATAAAATTTCTGTTAATGGGAAACCGAAGTCTTTAAAATATTACTTTGTTCGTCCCATTTTCGAGAGTCAACTAAGTATTTCTTTGATCATAATTTCTTTATACGTCTTTTAAGCATTTTAAGTTGTTAATTAGTATGATATATGGTATTTCTTCTGTCTCAATTTAAGTGTCTTAGTTTGACCGAACATAAAAATTAAGTAACAAAGGGAGACTTTTGAATCGTGTGGTATTAAATTAAAGATGTGCGTAATCCCTTAACTCATGTGGTCTTAAACTTGTCATGTAGGATGTTGGAATTGAAAAATTTACTAAATATAAAAAGAGACACTCTTTTTGAACAAACCAAAAAGAAAAGTACGACACTTAAATTGAGACGGAGGGAGCACTTTCTACGTAATTTTCAAATATATAATTTTTTATTCAAAAAATTTAAAGATTCTATATCCGAATTTATGCTTAAAGTTTATAAGTTTGAATCTCAAACTTCCAATTCATGTGACAGAGAGAGTAGTTTCAAAACTAAATCGGAGAGTCGAAACCAATGAATCAAATCAATCCGGTTCGGTAGGATTTTTCAATCTTTCGAGATTTATGTCCACAGTCCACTCTTGCTCAAGTGAAGACCAGAGAAAGAAAGAAATCTGTGAAGAGAGTAGTAATGGCACGTAAGAGTGAGAGAATATGCTTCCACACAGAGGGACAAAGAACAAGAAGAGAAGCAAAGAACTCCAATTTTGAGGAAAAGAACACGTAAGGAACACAATAGCTGCACAAGTGAAATTCCAAAAACATCGTACCAACAACTCTCATTATTGTGGTTCTGCTCAACTGTTTTTTCAGTTTCCACACATCACGATTTCTCTCTTGCTTTTTGTGTTTGCATATGACGCGTTCAACAGTCAACCGAAGAAACCATCATCATCACCACAAAGAGAGCCTTGATCCATTCGTTAAGTTTTGTTTGAAGTCACAAGAGGTTGTTGGGTTTGATACTACAGAATCACAATTTTTAGCAACATAGGTCATATTTGTCAAAAATATGGTTTAGGTTGAGATTTGAACCCTCGACCTCGGACAAGAAAATCATGCACCAAATCAAGGCTCCAAGTGAATCTCAATATTAAGGGGTGCCATTTTTCTTTCTATATATCAGTTTATGCCCAATATTAATATATATAAAATAAAATTTTCCGACAAAGCGGTGTCGCTCCCCTTGGATCAACGTGAGTCCAACCAGTGGCGGAACTAGAATTTTTATTGAGGGGTGTCAAAATATAAAAAAAGTAAATATACGACGAAATTAAAGGGTTCAACACATAATATATATACATAAACAAATTATTTTTACATATTTACACAGTGTAATATTTTGGCGAAGGGGTGTCAAATGCATGTGGCTCCGCCACTGAGTCCAATCCCTGTATGACATTATGTAACAATGATAAATAATTAAATTTATTCAAACATTGTTCTCATCAAAATAATACAATCAATATAATGCAACACAACATAATATAATACGACTTGAGCGCGGGTCCAACATTCCGGCTTAAATGTACTTTTATGTGAACAATATCACTTCACAATCCGATAATTTAGAAAGAGATAATTAGGAAACTACAATAAGTTAAAAATATGATCCTATAAGAATAGGATGGCACTAAGCACAAAACAAAAGGAAGCTTAGTAAAATTAATCAACTGACAACAATTCTACTCTTAAGAAAGAAAAACATGTTATGACTGCATATCCTTCTCTTCAAGATGTGTTTAAATGGGAGCAGCATGCCAAAATATATTTTTCCATCAAGACTATTTTACACAAGAAAATGGTGAAATTTTCTAAGAATGTCTTTCTCCTTGCTGCCTTTGCTTTTGTTGAAGAAAGATCAATACCTGTGCAAAGACCAAGAAGGCACAATCAGCTCACAAATATCTTTCAAGACATGCCCCTATGTATTTTAGTTTTCCCAAAAATGCAGAAAGAAGATGCAACATGTTACTTGGTTGGTAATTCCACATCTTTTTAGGCTAACGTTGCAATCTCAATTTGATCATAAGATACCGTTTCAAATCTTTTGTCACCAACTCTGCAGCTTGAACTTAGTCTAATTTCTTTTCATCATTAATCATTAGAAGCAGCCAATGCATTTTTACTAACTAATTTGTGCAAATGTACAGCTTAATATGTACATGCACTTAAAAATTTATATTAGCAATTCATTCAGTTGAAGCTGCCTTCTTTTTACAGGTAATACACTATTCCCGTAGTAGAAATCAGTAAAGTGTGAGCTCGAAAAAAGAACAGCGTAATACAACGTGTCTAAAGAACAAAGGAATATCAATCTACCCCTTGATCGTGTAAAGATTAAAGTGAACAACCAAGTCACCTAAGTCACTTATAAAAGTTGAATCTAGAGGTGAAGTGGTTTCTAAGTTTTGTATCCTAATAATACAATTGATAGTTTTTATCCACGACCAGCTACTTAATATAAATACAACATCATAATCAGTCACTAACAATTATCAGTACACAAAACAGAACACTGTGGTTCTTTTTTTTAATTTTTTTATAAAGGGACCCAAAATTTAAAGCGCCTGAAAAGGTATGTGAAATTGTACCTGAAGGGCTTGAAAATTAGAGAATCTGAAATCAACCCTTTTCCCGTGGTTTGACCTGCTTGTTGTTCTGCTTCTGAAACTTGAACGTTTTTCTCTGTCATCTTTCCTCACTCGACACTATAATTATTAATAAGAGAGCAAGGATCCAAAAGTACTAAGTGGTAACTATACTAAGTGGCACGTATACCAAACATTTTTAACCGCGAAGAAGTTAAATCCATAAGAACTTGAAACTCTTTGGAGAACACAGTATATATCAGTACAAAGATTTAGATTATGAAATTAAAAATCATACCAAAATTTTACTGAACAAATCGAGGCGACCTGCGAGGCTCGCTGACTCTTTTATCTTCTGTTCCATAGCAGTAGCGTAGAGCAAACTCCTAAAAAAATGGCTGGACATATTAGGATGTTTACAAATAAGAAGAAAACGCGAGTAAAAACTGTTTATCCTTATTCAAACAACCCACATGCAAAGGCAAATACTGAAAATTTAACGTACCAGAAGCTTTCAATGGTTTCACTGTCGAACACCGCTGCAAATTCAAAGTTGGCGCCAGGATAACTGAGGATTCCTCAACTCCCAGTAGATTCTGGACACAGAGAATTGAAATAAGCTTTTGAACTCCTTCAGAGAGAACTTCTTATAATGACTCCAAATCTAATTTCAAATCAATCTCAAAAATCAAAGATGACCTTCAGTTCTTAAATCAGAAAACAACTCAAGAGTTAATCAACCTCTGAAAAATTCGACTAAAGAACAATAGCAGCAGAGCGAAGGCAAGAAACGAACCCTAAGCAGACACGGATAATCTTTGTACCATCAAGCCTTTGCATGAAATATTGGTGAAAAGAGGGGCAAGGCGGGCTCGTTTTCACCTTCATATTTGTTTTATTCAAAAGGGTTTTGATTCAATTTGATTTGATAGTTTCAACTTACTGCAAAAGTTTTACTCATATTCAAAAGGGTCTTGATTCTAGAAGATGCAGATGCCAGAACGTATGCATCAATCTCCAATCCAGCACTCAAGACAAACTCCCAAGAATTGTCATTCTCTGTCCATGTTGATATCTCTACTCCAGCTTGACACTGTAAAAGAATGATGCTATTTATCAACCCAAAAACTCCGTGGATCGGCAAAATATATAGAAATGGTCTTAAATGGCAACACAATCCCCTTTTGTTCAAACTATGCATGATGGGCAAAAGAGGCTTTAATTGCATCTTAAGTGATACTATCTAATTCTGTATGATAAATGAGATATACCATGTGACTTCCAAAAGTCTACCAATTTCAAATAGCTGGTTTGGCCCTCTATTCTTTTCTTCCTTTTTTTTTTTTTAATTAATTCTCAAAGTAACTAATTTAAATACACCTCCCCAGAACAAATTGACAACAGAACAAAGCACTTCTATCCTTCACATTTAAAGGAAATTCCAAAACAGAGCAAGTGCCAAAAACATATCATGTTGAAAATTGTAATTAGTTTCAGTATATGAGGAGCAGTAAATAAAACAGGCCTTGCTGAGAAATTCTTCAGTCGTGAGTAAAGCCTTGGCCTATTTTTTGTACCTGTAACGTGCAAGGCTCTATTCTCATTTGGCCTTCCCCTTTTGCTCCACGCATGCCATACCCAAAACAAAGAGAAAAAAGGAGCGCAGAAAAAAAAAACAGTTAATTCATAAAACATAGATAAAATGTGGTACCAAGAAAGTTGAGAACAAACTGGCTGCAAATGATTTTCTTCCATATCAACATTCTTAAAACTCATATTAACACTTAGCTTCTAGAAATGAAATAACAAAGATCAATTTCGTCCCAAGAAGAAAATTTGTTTGCACCCCTACGTAAAGATAGGGGTAACACATGGTTCGAAATTGCTTTTGCCAGAAGCAACTGGATATATTGCTAGCACCTGTCCATTTGCAAATATGCTATGTATATATGCAAATATAATGATTTCTGGTGTAAGAGTTGGAAATTGCTTGAGAATCACATTTGCTTGATGCCAAGATGATTGACTGAGTTCGATTTCCACCATTCCAAACTAAGCAAGCTCTCCGTATATCTAGCTTCACATTCCGGATGAACCTTTCCACACCCTTAGCTGCAACCATATTTCGGATACCTTCACCAACATGAAATACTTCAGTCCTCTTTCTGACCAGATTGTCTCTATCCATGCAGTCCTGAAAGCAATCAAAAAGCACACTATAAAAGGAAAGTGCCTCTATAAAAATGTTAAAAATGAAGGTTAATTATTGTTTGCTTCAACCTCACAGACAACCACCACAGATGATCTTAGCCCTCTAACTCGCACCATATTGTCCAAATAATCTTGTCTGCAGATCATTGTCCTTGTAGTGTTATAATAGACATCCACTCATCTGCTTTAACATCGACTAATTCTGCCCCGAGTTCTTTCATATCAAACATAAAGACTATATAAAATGAAAAGGGCAGATTTTAACGAATTGGCAAAACTTTTTAATCGCTCCCCTGTTTTTTCGATTTTCTCTTTTTCTTGGTGTCCTATGATAGTTATCTTCAGAAGCTCAATTGGACAGTTCTGTTGTGCTGAAAGAGCTTGCATCAATCCCGTACTCTGCGTTCCAGTTCTGATGTTACAATTAACCAAATCGATCTTGGTTGCACCTTCAACATTTTTAATTATTGATTGAACTCCTGCAAATTGCATTATTGACTGAAGGGAATTATTTAGTGGCAGTTTAAGGTTTCTGGTGTGGTACCTAATGCCACAGTGCTTAAAAACCTTAATTTGCTTTCAAAACCGGGGACCTTGCTATATCTCGATCAATCCTTTCTTGTAAAGCTTCACCAAAATAGAAACAAAGTCTCTCGATGTATTACCTGTTCAAGATATATTTAAGTAAATAAAAGTGTATCTGCTCTAATAGCTTAAGCTTTTAGATAAATTCATCACACACAGTTCAACATTACCTGTAAAGGATTCCTTCCATAAGCAACATAGGATAAGATTTGCTAGCCAGATGAAGTTGCTGTTGATCCACTTCTTCTGCAGCACCTACAAGGATAATGATATGCTTCTTTTTCTCCATTTAATTTTTCTTTTTCTTTTTCTTTTTTGGCAACTTGCTCCCTCGTTTACTGTTTTTTGATTCCGCTTGAAATGTACTGCTGCAGAAAATTCATATAAGAGAAACTAACGACTGTTAATTTCACCATTATTCAGCATTAGCTTAGTAACACAAAATACACGGTACTTGAATCAAAAGATGATAAATATCGACTCTTAAGATAATAAATCTTTATTTACCGAAGATAAACTTTACTTTCACTTGTAAATGTAAGACCACGTAACATTATCCTACAGCTTGGACAGATGAGAAAAGAGGAAATTCCTTAGTTGTTGTTGTTTCTTCTGATGCATAATGGGAGCTTCAGCCATTAGAATGTGATAACCACCTAATGTAGAGAGTTGGATATCCGAGACCACTTTTGTACACTATTTGGATTCAATAACATGGCAAAAACTCCAAGAACTGCTCTCTCCTATCTTTTCCCCTCAATGTATCTGTCTCTTATGGCATTTCATCCAGAAAGGCACTTTGATAATACAAAGAACGACTACAAAGGATCATATTACTGACATTTGATACTCACTCGAGTGGATTATACAAAGTCCAGTCATGAGATTGACTAACAGTTAAGGCAAGCTTGGAAATACAAAAGACAGATTTCAAGAAGTGAGAGCTTTACAAAGGTCAAGCTTAATAACCAAAAGAAACTGGATAGAGAATGTCATATATAACACGTAAAAATTGAAAATAGTTAGCTCAAGTCACAAAGAATTGTCCTAGAATACATATTTGTACCATAACATGAGCAAATAGAATGTGGTTGGGAGAGAAATCAAACCAGGAAGCAACAAAAAATACTTGCTCAGGGCCTAAATGATGCAGAATCCATTTCGTATTCACATAACAGTACTTGAGAACGTATGTTGTCCTGACGGAAAAGTGTACTCTACCACTCCAATTGTGAAGCAGAATAGTTGTTAAGAAGACTGTCTCATCCTTGGCAATTTTGCCAATCTTCTCATAGTAGGTAATGAAGGGCAGTGGGCTTGAATTCTCGGTACTCCCTATTAGAATCCCCGATTTGAATACGCAAAAAATTAGCAAGTTAAATGGACCGGCATTGTAGCTGGCCGGCTTATTCTTATACCTTTATAGACTCCATTTCAACTCCCTCAATGTTACCTATAAGGTGTTACGCCGATAATTAATATATCGGTAAAAGGAGTGAAAGTCTCAAGAGAACTGATTGCAAGTCACAAGTTAGATAGAGAGATGCAAATTTCACCATGATTCAAAAGAGCAAATATAACTCTAAACTTTCACCATGACATGCAACGGAAGAAAGGTGCTAAGATAGGTTGCTAAGTGATCTAGAGCTCTGATGGCAAAATGTAGAAGAACTAAGTTAACTCAATAAATTTTCACTTTCACGGTCAATTATTAAGAGAGTCAAGGCAGTATATCAAACATTACCAAGATCTAGACTCCATCCATTGTTAGGAGCAACCAAGTAAAATTGCTATATGCAAGAGGGTAGCAACTTTTCCATATTGTACAGGACCGACACTTGCACCTATCTCCTTACAACTCAAATCATTTCCTGCAAACCACAAAAAACATGATTAGGAAATATAAGTTGCAAGAAAAGAGAAATATGTTAGAAATTACACCAAATTTCCATTAGTGTTTCTGGTGGCCCTTGGAAAGGGTGAGTTTTATGAATCAACTGCTGCATCCTAATTTCCTCCCACACATACTTACTGATCTATTGTTTCCCATAAAGTGACGTCAAGCCAAAAGTCAATTGCTCGGCAACTAAAATAATGTAACTCACATGAACTTCAAGGGAATTCTCGGCAAAATGGTAACTTCTTGATAGTCCTATATTATTTTATTATATTCTTTTGGATTAGTCATAGTATTCTCACTCTTAAATAAAAAAAAAAATACAAAATTCAAAGCATGGTATTCTTCATTTTAGGTTGCTAGAGCAGGCCTAATGCGAATTCAAGATCAAACGCATGACATAAAAGAGTGGTGGTAATGAGAATTAATTTCAGCAAGATCATATAGAAAACCACCAATATTTCACCTTTTCACTCATGAAATTTTCGGGTGCAAATTTTAAAGAAATTTAGAACATTGTGCAATTTAATGTGCAAGATGTTTGGTTGGGTTAGATGTTGGGTACAACACTTGCCATCAACTTGGATCATCAACGACTCACTCATAAAGTGGTCGAAATTGGACGTGCATGTGCTAAAAAATTAAGGGCGGCTCAATTGCAGAAACCCTATCAAAAGAGGAAACAAATAAAAAAGAACAGTTAATTTAGGCATATTATCAAACACCCTCAGTGCATCAATGTGCAAATAAGATACGGTCATATAAGAGCATATGAAACTATCCAAAAGAACAGAGAAATTAACATATACCCACAAAAAATTCATTAGCAAAAATTGAGTGCACTAAATAAAGGCAATAACAGAGAAGAACTCACCAGAATTGAACAAACTAAAGCATACACAACTTGGAGATCCAGTTGAGAAATTTGAAGGGAAAAAAAAAACCAGATGATGTGTATGCAGCATTTTCTAATACATCAAGCAAGAGGAGGAACAAAAATTAAACAAAATTTACCGAAAGGAGCAGAGCAGTAAAAGATAGAGGGCAAACTGGAAAAAGTGAAGAAGAGAGTAAGCGCAGCACAAAGTTGATATACTCTGAAGTCTGAACTTGTGAATAGGCTGTGAAATCCGGGTATATACATTGCAGTCCACGTGGTTTTGGGACAGAGTGCAACTCATGTTGCTTTTTGTACAATAGCTTGTAGCATGTGTTCGTCCTAAAACTGTCGTTTCTAATATAGTAGAGATATGTTAAACAACCATCCAAACAGAAATGGAACGTAAGTGAGAGAGAATACGATTCACATGGAAAAACAAAGAACACGAGAAGCAAAAAAAACTCCGATTTTGTGGAAAAGGACACGTGAGGAAGAAGTGAGAATAACAACTGGACAAATTGAAATTCCATAAATACCCTTCATCACACTAACAACTCTCACTTATTCTGTTCAACTACATTTCCGCTCAACTTTCTTATTTCAATTTCCACACATCACAGTTTCTCTCCGTTTTTCTCTCTCGCTTTTATTGTTTACATATATGGCGAAGAAATCATCGCCTGGACTTCCTTGGAAGACACGTGTCGCGCTATACGTCGTCTCTGCCGTTACAGACTATTCACGCCGTCCAAACGGCACAGTTAACCGCCGTCTCCTATCAATCTGCCGTCTCAGAACATCGTCCAATCCTAATCCAATCAACAACGTTAAATCCTTTGACATAACCGTTGATTCTTCCCGTGATCTGTGGTTCCGTCTGTTCATACCAACAACAGATGAATCTCGGAACTTGATTTCACTTCCCATAATTGTATTCTTTCACGGCGGTGGATTTGTTTATCTCAGCGCTGATACGACTGCGTACGATGCTGTTTGCCGCCGTTTCGCGAGGAAATTGCCGGCTGTTGTTGTCTCCGTTAATTATCGGCTGGCTCCGGAACACAGGTATTATCAGAGGCGGATGTAATTTGAAATTATTAATTTTGGCGCAAAACATAAATTCATGTGTAAACATTTGCTAAAACTATACTCATTTCGAATATCGAGAGCTAAACAAGAAAATTCTTAGATCAAGATTTATTCCTATGTCTATTAAATATTTTAAATTATTAATTATTACGACTTATAGTATTTTTTATGTAATTTTTAAATATGCAAGTCATTTTAAAAAAATTTGTATGTCTGAATTTACGGTCAAATAAATAAGTTTAACTTTCAAAATTCAAAATATATCACATAAATGGAGTAACAACTAGTAAATATGAATTCATAACTTTAAAAATACAATGAATTCATTGCTAAAACCTTAAGATTGAAGTCATAAAGCTTAAATTCTGAATCCGCCTCTGCAGGTATCCAGCACAGTATGGTGATGGATTTGATGTGTTGAAGTTTCTTGATAATGAGAAGAACAGGGGGATATTGCCGGAAAATGTTGATTTGTCTTGTTGCTTTGTTGCCGGAGATAGTGCCGGAGGTAACATCGCTCATCATGTCGCTAAACGTGCATCGGAGTTGACGTCGGACTTCAACTCACTTAAGGTAGGCCCCCCTCTCCATCTTCTCATAATGATGATATGCCATGCCCATACATATGCCACGTCATACATGTAATATCTCTGCGATATCTATTTTTAAATAGAAAATTCCAAAGAAAAAATGCAATTAAATGATTAACTTAAAAAAAAAAGGAAGATAAAGATAGAAGTTATTAATTCAAGTAAAACTGGAATAGTGATATGGCTGTGGGAGAAAAAATAGGAAGTGAGAGAAAAGTTTTTAATTTTATGGACAAGTTATTTAATTATCTAAACTATGGTTAGAGCTTTGTCTTAATCAATTAAATCTTAGCCATTAATTTTAACTTAAATATATTCTAATCTAAATAACTTGGGGAAAATGGAAAAGAGCGAGAAATTTATCAATCCCACCACAATTATTATTGCTGAATTATCGTGTCAGTTATTTAAAAAGGTAAAAATCCCTTACAAAATCTCTTCTTATTTCCTTTTCTTTTTTCTTTTTGTTTTGCATTGAAGCATAAATACACACGTGACTCCAAGTATATACTGTATTTTTATTAATGGTTTTGGGAAAAAAGAAATTATAGTAATAAATTTTGAAAGCTGAAGTATATATCGAAAAATCATTGTGTAAAAATCTTTGTATGTTGAAGGTACATTTTTTGCGAAAGTAGGTTATGATGCATTAGTAGTTCAATCGGGCAATTTGCAGGATTGTCCTTCGCTGGGGCTGGTCTTTAATTTTTATTCCTCAAAATGGTGATCTTTAACTTTTTATTTCGCTGAGGTAATTTCAAATTTTTAATTTGCAAATTTTTGCCATTTTTTTGCATTTTTTTTTTTGTACCGTTATTCGAACCCACAACCTCGGGATATTAGGCGAAGGGCAAAATTTAAAGACCACCAATTTGAAGGGCAAAAATTAAAGACCACCCCAAATGAAAGGCAATCCACGCAAAAAAAAAGAGTTCAAACTAAGTTAATAATTTAACCAATTAATATTTTTGAATAATTAAACATAAAATAAACCTATTTAATTGTTTTACCCGCTTTAAACGTTCGCTAGCCTATTAATAATCAAATAACTATTATTTAAGCCTAGAATTTAGGGAATAGGACTAACTAGTATAACAAGTAGCTTTAAACCAGCATTTTCCTTCTTTTTAGGCTTTATTTAAGGTAGACCTTTATTATCCTTAATAAATAAATACTACGTAGTTGTTTTTAACGTCCACGTTACATAACCCTTACCGCACCCCACTCCACGACTTCATGATCTCCAATAACGCTAATTATTATTTTAATATTACATGAATAAAGTTATGTATATATTTATGCATGTATGTGCTTGCATGCCACATATATATGTATATTTAAGTTTCATTTATCTCGTATTCTCTATTATTTAAATAGATAAATAAATTTGGATTGTCATTAAAAAAATACTTTCTAAACTCATATCTATCTTTTCAGTTATTTGAAAAATGCAACATAGTATGAAGTTTATACTACATTCACATGAACGGAAAATATTGATTACTTTTACCATATTAGTTACCAATTTTTAATTATTTAATATAATTTAACAAATACATATTTTATATCAAGTAATAAATAATTTTTAATGTTTCATAATTTATCTCTTGTAGATTGCTTGTACGTATTTCTTTGCTTTTATGCCTTTCCATTTGTTAATCAAGTCGTTAGTTATATTTTGGTCCAACTGTGGAAACATTGCATTACAAGTCTCCACTTTTTTCAACTTTGAACAAAATGAGAGGAATTGAACAAAAGGGGTAAATATATTGAGCAAACAAATCTCATCAGTTGCTCTACATTCTAGTACAGATTTTCTCCCTTGATGATTAAACTTTTACCTTTTCTTCACTTTTTCACGTCATAGTTAGTTGAGCGCTTGATTCTAATTAGAGGCCTCTTGCCACGTGTACCAATTACACGAATTTGGGTCCATTAAGTAAAGAATATTTATCTTTTATTCTGATATATTCCTTTCGTCTCCATATTCTTTCCATAATTTAATAATAGTGTCGGTCAAATTAATTAATAAGTGTTTGGACATAAAGTATGTGATATTTTCTTTAAAAAAAAATGGTATGTGAGAAAAGTATAAAAAGGATATGTGAAAATAGTGGCGGAGCGAGGAATTTCAAGAGGGGTGTTCAAACTTTAGATAGTAAATAATTTTTTGATGATTAAGTGCACTAATAAAAAAAAGAATGGAAAATTACATAGGGTACCTATTTAAGACTTTTTATTACAAAATATATAGATATTTTTTCTTATTTACAAAAAATAATGATATATTACGAATATTTTTCTTTTTTTTAATTTTTTTAAAAATAATTTTTTTAATTTTTTTTAATTTTTAATGTTTCAAATTTTAAAAATTACCTCAAATTTTTGTGTATGTGTTGTATAAAAATGTATGAAATGTGTATGTGTGAGCGAAATTTTTAATATAATTTTCATACGCAAAATTTTGGCGAAAACTGTGGAAATCATTGTATGAGAGTTAAAGTTACACTTTTTGTTGTTGTAGTTGTATTAATTTTGAACAAAACCTAATATGAACTTTATATACAAAAAATGTGAATGAAAATCTAAGTCTTGAGCGAGATACACATTTCATACAGATTCTCCATACATAAAATTTTGAGCGTAATGTTTAACATAATCGAGATATACACATTTCATAGTTAGTTTCATACATAAAATTTAGCGAATTTTTTTGCCACGTGACCAAGATATATACATTTCATACACAAAAATTTGAGCGATTATTTTAAGTTTGAATGTGATGTATCAAAGTTGTACACAATGTTGTTGTAGTTGTATTAATTTTACGAAATCTAACATGAACTTTATATATGAAAATGTGAGCGAAATTTTAAAACTTGAGCGAGATACAAATTTCATATTGTTTTTATTTAAATTTTGAGCGGATTTTTAAGCATTGAACAGGATATACACATTTCATACATTTTTTATACCATTTTCATACACTAAATTTTGAGTGAACTTTTCAAGCCTTGAGCGACATATATACATTTCATACAACTTTCATACATAAATTTTTGAGCGAAAAAAATATTTTTTTTAAAAAATAAAAGAAATATTTTAAAAAAATAAAATGTTTTTTTTAAAAAAAAATTTGAATTTTTTTATTTTAAAAAGCATGTTTTGTATAGGGTTTGTAATGTTATGTTTTGTAAATATAAAACTATCATCACGTTTCATAATATTTCTTCTTAAGATGTATATATACGTAGTTATCCCTAAAAAATAAAATAAAATCAAACTACGCAATATTTACAGGAGCTTAGGCCTAGTTTTAAAGGAAAAAGGCAGGCCCACAAAATTATGTGGCACAAGGTGCAATTTGCAGGATTTCCCTTCACTGCGGGTGGTCTTTAATGTTTGTCCCTCAAATCAATGGTTTTTAATTTTTGCCATTCGCTAAAAGTCTCTTGGTTTCGGATTCGAACCCCGTTCAATAAAAAATTAAAAAATATTCGTAAGGCATAAGTTTGGATTCGCAGGGCATTAGTTGGACCCGAACTTTTTCTGTAAGGCATAAGTTGGATTTCAAACTCTGCATAAGGCAATATATATATATATATATATATATATTCCTGGAATTTTACAAACCTCTGCCTTAAGGCCTAATTTTGGGTAAAAATTTTGCCTTCTTATGCCTTGCGAATCCCAAATTCTGCCCTGGGAATCCCAACTTATGCCTTGCAATTTTTTTTTTTTTTTACTGAGCCTGGGTCCGAACCCAGGTTCTCTGAGTGTTAAGCGAAGAGCAATTATTAAAGACCACCAATTTAAGGGGCAAAAATTAAAGACTAGCCTAAAAAAAGAGCAATCTGCACAAAAAAATGAAACTTGGACGCAAGTAGTCATTTTTTTGTGCGGATTGCCCTTTAAAGGCATGGGTCTTTAATTTTTGCCCCTCAAATTGGTGGTCTTTAATTTTTGTTCTTCGCCTAATACCTCGAGTATAATGTGAATCCTACCAAAAAAAAAAAAAAAAAAAGGTTTGTAGCAAAGTTAGGCCTATTCGTGCAAAAGTTAGGCCTTAAGGCAGAGGTTTGTATAATTCCAACTAAGTTAAGATAAAAAAAAAAAAGATTGTTTGTCTTCCGGTGAAGGCCAACCTTTACCTTAAGGTAGAGTTTGAAATCTTGCCTAAAGTAGAGTCTTGCAAAACTCTGTCTTTTTTGCTTTGCAAATCCAAACTCTACCTTGCGATTTTTTTTTTTTAAACAAAAATTTTAACTGAGCGAGGGTTCGAACCCGAAATCAAGAGATTTTTAGCGAAGGGAAAAATTTAAAAACCACCAATTTGAGGGGCAAAAATTAAAGACCAGTGCCTTTGAAGGGCAATCGTGCAAATGACACGGAAGTAATCAAACCTGGACGTCCTACAACTTTATGCATGTGCTCTGCCGCTGAGCTACTGCTCTCTATTGTGTCAAACGGTCTTCAAGCTTCTGTATATACGCATATAAAGTAATATTTGATCTATATATAGTTTAATTTTCCGGCGAAGGGTGTTCGGTTGACCACCCTTGCACCACCATCGCTCCGCCCCTGGTGAAAATTGTAGTTTTGTTGGGACATACATTTAACTTCAAAAAAAAAAAAAAAAAAAAAAAAATGTAAAAAATTTGTGAGTAAAGACTGATCAAAATCGCTTTCAAACCTGAAACTCATAACATTTTTTTTTTTTTTTTTTGGTTGAAATATTACTCTATCTGTTCTGAAAAAGAAAAAAGAAAAAAAAAAGTCCAAACAGCCCGACATGGGAACTAATATGAAATAGTGGTACTTTTAAAAATGTATATGCCCTATTTGCCCAAAATCTAAGCATGTTAAACTAATCAAGCTGAAGAGACAATTTTCCCTGAATCTGGATTTGCCATTTACTGTATTTTGTGCTTCAGTACTCTAGTTTAAATAGCATCAGCCTTTTAAAAATAATTTACTTTTTATGATGTAAGTATTGAAAAATCATCTGAATCTAAAAGGTGATTGGACTGGTGGCTATACAACCGTTTTTCGGAGGGGAAGAACGAACCGAGGCAGAAATAAGGCTAGCAAAAATTGACCCATTGGTATCATTGTCTCGGACAGATTGGATGTGGAAGGCATTCCTGCCTCCAGGTGAATCTAGAATTTAAATTTTATGCATTTGAATCCGTAATTCGACCACTTTCATCAAATTTATTGGGTTCAAAATCTATTATTTTTACAAAATTAATGAATTCTTTTAACACATATGCGCCTAAGACAAAATCCATGAGTTCACATGAACTCATAACTAATACATGGGATATGCCCCTGCAGGTGAAGGGATAGACCGGGACCATGAGGTTATTAATGTTAGCGGTCCAAGAGCTATTGATATATCAAAGCTGGACTTTCCGGCAACAATGGTGGTGGTGAGTGGTTTTGATTCCCTTCAAGATTGGCAAAGGAGGTATTATGAGTGGTTGAAGAAGTCTGGAAAAGAAGTTTACCTATCAGAGTATCCAACCATGGTGCATGCTTTCTACATTTTCCCTGAGCTTCCTGAATCTACACAACTAATTCTTGAGATTAAAGACTTCATTTATAAGCAATGCTCTAAGGTTGTGAAGACTTGATGTGTCATATATATTGCTTCTTCACCAACCAAGACATCAAATCATATGTGATAATTATACGGTTCTCATGGAGCTTAAACCAGTATGTGGTGCTGTTTTAGTAAAAAATTGTTGGTACTTTCTATAGTTACCCCTATTGTAATTTAATTGTTGCTAAGTTATTTCCTCCGGATCCCCTAGCCTTATGGGGCTCCTTTGGAAAAATCTATAAGTTACATGTATATATATATATTACTTTTGTTTCCTTTTTTTTTTTTTTTTTTGGGTTTGGTGGAGAGGTGTGTGGATCAATGTTAGGAAGCAAAGATTGGTAAATCCAATTTGAATAAGTACTATCCTAATTGCATATTTGATTACTTACATAAATTTACTAGTTGTATTTATTATATGTGTATAGAAGTATACAATCAATAAATAATTTATGTATATCGGCTAGAAAAAAATATGGTGAATTCGGTGGGACTTTTTGTGTAAAAATCCCTTAATTTTATGCAAAGTATTAGAATTAGGCTCATTATTAATAAGAAAATGAGAAATAATAGGAGTTCCGCATGTTCATTGATCTCTCTATCTCCTAATAAAAGATCAACTTATTTATCAAATGAAATCCCAATAGGGCATGTTAATAAAAATAGAATGAGAAAAGATGTTAATCTGGCTGAGACACACCAAATTAGTCTAACATAAAACGGGATACAATGAAAATGATTGTATCTTTGCTCAGGGCTCAACTTCTTGAATGAAAAACTTTTAAGACTTTTCTTAGCGCTTACTTGTGGAAAGGGAAACATCGAAATTGTAAATAATTTTTCCAAAGCAAAAACAAAACAGAATCATGCGGTACAAAGGGACTAATACCAAAGACAGGCACAGAGAATATGATATAGGTTGGAAAGGCGTATTGTTGGGATTAGTTATGCAAGAAGCCACAAATTAGGGGTAATGCAGATCACGTTATTGGTTTCGTTTTAATGAAAAATGCATTGCATGCGATGACATGAGGTTCAAAGCTATGATTTCTTACAAGTTTTTCACTCTGAAGGAATTTTGCAAGTGACTTGGCAATGTATAAAGCTGTTACGCTATTAGTAATGATAACTATTTGCATCAGATAGTTTGAGACAGCCCGGAGATAGAAGCAAATCAAATAGGGAAAGGGTAAAAATACCCTTAATTTATTAGAAATGGTTCAAAAGTGTCCTCCTTCCACCTATTGGATATGTTTTCTAATAATAGGGAATTGAGGATAGTGTGATGCCTTAAAGCAATGTATTAGCTTAAACAACTGAGATATTACAAGAAAATATATCCAATGTCCTGGTAAAGTTAGGACTGTTGTAATCTATTAAGTAACTAGTAAGCTTCTATCCTACAATATACGTGGTGTTACAACTTGAAGAACAAGACTTGTAATCCTCCTTTGTTAATTGGTAATGTCATTCAAGTGAGAAGTGATACATAGAAATGCAGTCTCACTGCATGGGAAAGTAAGGCCCCCTCTTGGATAATCAAATCTGGATTCTTCCTCTGCATGCCTCAACAAGTCTTGAAACAAAGGATGCTTCAAGCAAGAGATTGGAACCACGAATCGATGCTTATTATTATGGCTCTCTCCAACATAAACTGCCACATGATCCTTGGGAACATCTGCTAACTTTGTTGATGCTGATGAGGTGGTTGTAGTTAATGTTTGGCGGAGAAGAATATTGTGTTTAGCATGATGAAAGAGCGTCTTGAGTTGAATTCTCATGATAGATGGACCTCTCTTCAACTTTAACAAGCTTCAAGTGATATATGTCTTGCGAAAAAAATAAGCTTATGCTTTTTGCGAATGATTTCTCTGATATATATAGAGATTAGTTGGAGTCTTGGAGAAGTTACTTGAATTGTTTGTAGTATCCCAGCAGTGGTCTCAGTTGCTTTTTTTTTTTTTTCCTCCCAACTTGTAGCTGCACAAAGATAGGATAAAATTGGATTTAACAATACATTTCTGACGTAGCACATTTTTCTTAGTTCATAACCGTGTACTCTACGTAGACTTAAGTCTTTTCTTTTCAACTTTTTTTTTTGTTTTTTCTGTTTTTCAAAAACAGTTCATTGCTTTTGCTGCTCTTGATCTTTTCAGCCTTG
This sequence comes from Lycium ferocissimum, assembly GCF_029784015.1. NCBI lineage: Eukaryota > Viridiplantae > Streptophyta > Magnoliopsida > Solanales > Solanaceae > Lycium > Lycium ferocissimum. The sequence continues at coordinate 17,330,532 of NC_081344.1, forward strand.
AGATGAAGATACATGTACTCAATACTTAAGATGATACACATGGGCCCTTTTTGTTTGGTTGTAATGTAAGTTCATATTTCCGCGGGTGCTGCACTAATTTCATTGTATTTGCAGCAGCAATTGCTGCTCATTAATATAAGCTTTATACAAGCAATTATGGTATGAGTTAAGTATGGCATTTCTTCTATATAGGAACTAAGCCAATTGATGAAGGAGCGTAAATAAGAGTTATGGAAATCTACTGAGGTAAAGAATTTTCCTAAAGATCAGAGAGGGACAATGGATTTGGTGAATAAATGGAACTTAGTTGATTAATTAGTTACTATTTGCTTCCATTTGGTAATATTCTACCAATTAGTATGTGCCCAAGCTGCGCTGAACACCACCATTGTAAAAAGAATCTGCGCTGAACACCACCATTGTAAAAAGAAAAAGGTTATGTCAGTTAGTTGCAAGTGAATATAGGAAAAGATCACTGCTTTGTCGATTAGTGCCCCTCAAATTATTATTTTTACTAGTCCATTCACCAGTTGTTCTTTATTTAAGAATTGTGACATATCTATGTTTTGGGTCCCTCGGTGATTCAATCAAGATTGATTCTTTCCTGTTTTCACAATAATAGTAGTTTATTTTGATCTCCATAGCTGCCCTACCATTTGGGATATGTCTTTATCTACCCATCATCAAGAGCACATACATGTTGCATTATCTGAGTATTATTTGGTGCATATTGCTATATGCATCTAAATTCTAATATTTAATCAATCATTGATCACAAGTTGCCATTGCCGTTGCTTCTTTTGGACAAGTTATTCATGCATTTACTCTTGTAATCTTAAGTAATGAAGATTTGTTGTACCAAACAAGTACTAAACAGATTTGATTCAGCTAGTTTTAAGATAAGGCATCAGACATTTTTGTCTTCATTTGTTGTATGAGGTTAAGCTAGTTCTACTTCTTATATTCCGCCTCATTTCTATATCTGCAGGCAGAATATAACTTGAGATATTCCAACAATAAGTTTGAGAGTGACTGTTTTTTAAAATTTATGCAGAAGCAATATGGAAGACGAAAAGAAGTTGTGCCTTCCTTTAAGCTAAATATTAATAGCACAAGTTTATTTTGTATATTAGATAAAACATTGAAATGCATATTTCGCCGTTTCAGTAGACTCTGATTTAAAACTACAAATTACTAAGATGCTTTCAACAGTCAAACAAAAGTTAGAAATTGTAAGCACATTTTAAATGCTGATATTTTCCAAAAGATGTGAATTAACAGAAGGATTTACATTCTGTTCAGTCAAAATGCTTCATTCTTACTGGTATTTGAGTGTCTTATTCAACTCTTTCTTGTCTCCACACTGCCTTGTTGCAAAAATGAATTGGAAGATTAACCTATATATCATGTACTACAATAGAATCTGTTGTTTCT